>NW_008795035.1:114095-185032 GCF_000699145.1 Aptenodytes forsteri
TTTGTTTGGGTGTGTGTGTGTGTTCTTTTTTGTTGAGTTGGAAAATGCACAGTAAAACTTCTTCGATAAGGCTTCCACTGCCTTGACATCTACAAACATTGTAAAGAGAAATCTCAAAAGGCACAAGATGGCCTTGCAGTGTTCCTGACACACTGTTTAAACAAGGAGAATCACAAATCTCACTCAACTTGCAGGTGTCTTTTTCGGAGATTTTCAGATTGATGCCGTTCAGAACTCCTTCTTCTGAAAATGAATGTTCTCTTATCACAGCACATTGAGTCTGTGGAGGATAATGTTTATTGTCACAGCAGTAAGTGACAAATTGTCGGGTGTGTGTGTGTGTTCTTTTTTGTTGAGTTGGAAAATGCACAGTAAAACTTCTTCGATAAGCTTCCACTGTCCTTGACATCTACAAACATTGTAAAGAGAAATCTCAAAAGGCACAAGATGGCTGGTCTTGCAGTGTTCCTGACACACTGTTTAAACAAGGAGAATCACAAATCTCAGAAGACTTGCAGGTGTCTTTTTCGGAGATTTTCAGATTGATGCCGTTCAGAACTCCTTCTTCTGAAAATGAATGTTCTCTTATCACAGCACATTGAGTCTGTGGAGGATAATGTTTATTGTCACAGCAGTAAGTGACAAATTGTCTGTACAGTAAATGGCTGGAGCTGTTTTTTTTAGGGCATCAAATAGAGTACTATATCAGAAAGCAAGGGGAAACTGAGTCAGATGATATGAGTATGTCTTCCATTCATCCTCAGACTTTCTGTGAACATCAGGGCAATTATACAGCAATGAATGGTAATGAAAGCAGGATGCGTTATCGTGCAGCATCATAAAAACCCAAACCCAAGCACTTGATGTGAATGTTTTTCACTTATATGCCAGAAGATAGCTTGCTTTTTGCAGGGATTTTGTGTACAACATGAAGCAATATTTTCTGGATATTACTTTTGTCACTAGCACTGCAGCTAATCTCATCAATGATGTCCAACTCCATCATCTCTGTATTATTACCTTGTGTATAACTACATGGTATTTCTACTGTGCTGCAGGAGAAATGTGACCTAATTTTCCAGAAATAGGGCCTGGTTGAGGATAGGAAGCTAAGGTAATGACTGCACATTCACTTTAAGGCGGTTGATTGAATCTAGAAGCATTATGCAACATTTCAGGGCTGCTCTGTAGTGATGTGGTAGGGACTGATCATGAAAAGACAAGGTGGGACTGAATGGGCTCACAATGTATATGAGTGGCTTATTGAAAGGAAGACACCCATGCTTTCTGTCCTTATTCACACAGTCCCTTCCCTTCCCAGCTAGGAACTCCACAACAGCATTAACAGTCAGGAATTTGTAATGCGGTACTGTGGTGTCAGAATGTGTTTTAATCTCAGGGCTGAAATTCAGTGTGTTTCCTAATGGGAAATTTCAGCAATGCACAGGGAGAGATTCAAGGAAAGCTAGCTGAAAAATGTCTTAGAATTAATTCAATAGAACAAAGATCGCTGCTTTCAAACCTATATAAGATCCTTTCATCTTCATGTGGTTTAATTACTTGAACTCAGGTTTCTATTATCTTTCTAATTACATTGTTGCAGGCAGAATGTGACGCTGGCGTCTGGCAGTAATTAGATTATGCCATGTTTTCATCTGAAGGACACACGCAGTTTGCAGGTTGACCAACACTACTGTGAACATCCTGTTTTTGGCTTAGCCTATGTAGTTGTTCCCTGATGAATGCATTTGCCTTCCAGGGTCACGGGGAGTGAAACAGTATCAGTGGAAGATTCACAAGGAAGCAACATCTCTCCAGTCTGTGGAAAGACAAAGTATAAAAGTTCCATTTGTAGGGTAACACAGTACTTGTTCCAAATGCAATAAACAGGACATGTCTTTGGCAGATTTGCTGACAGCTGGCTGCTAAAGTCAAAGTTGGAAAGTCACCTTTGCCTTATGACAACAGTGTGATGTGGATATAATTCTCTGTTGTTTTGCGCCTTATACAGTTATTCATACCAGTGCAGAAGACTGCAAAAGAGGTGTAAAAATTTGGTCAAGTAGGATTCTTTTATACGTTCTCCATACTGGTGTTAGAGTTCAGAATGGGGAAGAATCAGGCCTTGATAAGTGTTGGATGTCTAGAAACAGTCTGACAGGAGAGAGCAGTTTGTGATGACAGGGATCATAATTTTGTTTTAGAGACTCTGAATGAAAGGGTTGGTTTCTTATGTGCCCCAAAACTCAGTGCAAGATGCTGATCCACCTTTTTGGATCAATTTTTCTTTATAAATAGCTGTTCTTCTCTCTGAGGGCTCCACTGTGCGGAAATTGCCTTTATGGAAGTGCTAAAATCATTGAGAAGTACTGCAAAGTCATTCTCCATTGTGTGGTTTTAACTGAACACTGTTCACTGCATCCTCAGTCAGGAAACAGGAGAAAAAGAAAGGTGACAGTCTTTCTATTTTATATCTTATCTGTATCATCTTTCCCTCTTTCACTCAATGAACAAATCATCTGCCTTTATGATTGACAAAATTTGCCTTAATTCCATAAATGTTTAGTTTCTTCCCTCGGGAAACATTTATCTCGGTAAATGTTTTTCTTGGAGTGGAGAGTTGAAAGGCAAACAAATGAAATACAAATGAAAAAAAACTTCTTGAAAAAGATTCAGTTATGTATTACTAGCAACAGGTAAGGCCCTGTATATTTAAAAAATTCTACCTGTATGGTCTTTTCCCTAACCAGATGGAGATGGTAACATCCAGTCAACCTTCACTAAGCAATTGCCATGAATGATTAGTATCTGAGCACAAGAGCTCCTCAGAGATTTGGCATGCAGTTTCAGAACAACCTCTCAATGGTGTACAAATGTTTGTAAGTTCCTCAGGTGGTGAACTTACCACAACTGAACTTGATTGTGACTGGTAAACTTGTTGTTTCCTTTTCATGTTTACTTGCTACAGGTGTAAAAATTCTAAAATTAGTGTCTTGATTCTGAATGTGTTTGTGTTTTGTATGCACGTTTTTCAGTGAAATCTGTTCTGGAAAGTGTGAGTTTGGAACATAACCACATAAGAGCACTTCATATATGCCTGCTCTACACTTGGAAATGCAAAATCTACACATTGATATCAAAGTCAGCAGAGGTGAAATTGTGTCAGCAGTAGAGAGATAAGTATGAATGTGCTTCCTGGTGTAGACGGGGTCTTGGTTAGCACTGCTAAGCTCTGTAGATTCCAACCGTTAACAGAAGGATGGCATGCATAATTACTTAGGAGACTGGCGGTCTGTATTGACTCATTTATAGTTTTTTAGTGTATGTAAAATGCTTTTGTGCAGCTGAGCCAGAATCTAAAACCTTTGTGAAAACATGGGAATGCTGTGTTGTTGTGATTAAAGGAAACCGATGCATGACCTAATGGCAGCCTAGCTAATAAGAAGAAATGAGGAACCATTTCTTTTACTAAGCTAAAATCCAACAAAAGGAGAACTTCGTGGCCAGAGGCTATAGTGGTTGATGTGTGGTTTATGTGTGGTTTAGGTATTTTCTAAACAATCGGGAAGCAAGTATGTGTATTGCTGAATATTTTGAAAGGGTCAGGGAAATTAAAACGTGGATTTCTATAGTAATATTAATCAAACATAATATTTGCTGAAGAAAAATAAATCCACCTATATGTAGAGCATCTGTCATTTTATCTCTAATTTGAAGAAGAGATTTTTCTCCTACTTCTGAAAGGTGCTTCTATTAATCATTAGAAATGTCAGTGTTATTGCACCCCGACTAAATGCAACACAAGTTGCTCATTTGAACATTATAGGCTAATAGAGATACTTTTTCCCCTTTGAATTAGTATTATTAAAATCTCTATATGCATATGTCATATATATTAAAAATTAAAAAATAAGCAGAATTATTAAATGTCTATCAAAGCAGTGAGGGGGTTGTTTGGTTTTTTTGGACCTTTTTCATGTGTTTCTGACAATTTTGTTGTTACCTTTTTTTGTTTACTAAAATGTTTGCATGAATTCCTTTTTATCTGAGGTTGGTTTTCAGAATGCATTTTTCTGTGTGCGTATGATGGTGGTCTTGATTTTCCAAGTCTGACAGACATTCAGTAATGTGTCCAATTACATACTCTCAATTACTTTGGGTTTCTATGTAACAGTACTGTAGGCTCAACTGTTAGGAATGCTCACCAGTGTGATCTGCCAAATTGCATGAGCAACTGTGAATGCACAAGAGGCTTTATCACACAATGGAACCTAGCACTTGTGGCCTTCATTCCAATCAAATGAGATCTGTTACATTTACGATTTGTGTGATAATTTCGCATGATCTGGTAGGAGCACTTTTCTATGTGTTTCTGTTTCTTGATAATTAATAAGTTTGTGAAGGAAAGGTATAATGTGTACACATTCAAAACCGAGCTCTTTTTTTATTTCAGATGACTAACTTTCAAAGGAAGAACTCTTCTTCATGGAGGTGGAGAGTTCCTTAAGAGGTGTTCTTGAGCATGTCTTGAAACAGTATCCCTAAGTAGTTATGAACTATTATTTAGAAAAAATTGAGGTGTAGTCAAGACTTAAAAGCTAACTATATACTAAATAATTAAATATCTTTGAAAATAAGACATCTTTAATGAATGTGTTCTGTATAGTAACCTTGCTGACAAGCTTCAAATTGAACTTTATTTATTTCTTGGTCTTTTTTCTTTCTCAAGTCCTTGGATTGACTTTTACTTAAAATTTATTTCTTCAAGTTTTTAATCTACAAGAACTGTACATGGACACTACATTATACACTCATCCTTTTTAAAATGGACTTGATCCACTTTGTTTGTGTAAAGACAAGTTTTTTTCAAATGTATTTTGTGAGAAAAGCCAAACTACTTAAATAGTAGTTGTGTCAGTTTTTCAAGTGTGGAAGTTTACTTTGATAGTTTAAGTTAAAGGGAAGTTAAAGTTCAAATACACCTCTTTTTAAAAAGGTGTGTTTTTTGTGCTGTGTAACTCTTGCCAGTTGACAGAATAACCTTGACAGAGTGTAGATGTTAGCCTTTGCTTCTTTCATACATATTTATTCTGCTATCCTAGGACCATCCAATGGGAATTAATTCAGCAATGATTGAAGAAATCTTATTTTTAATCTGAGCCATTTTCTGTGAAGTTTAATTCATAACATAAAAGCAGCTCCTGGCTAATAACTAAAAATGATATCTTTTTAATGAAAAAGAATTGCCTTGAATCCTCAGTGTCCAGCAGACATGCCTCTGTCTCTCCAACAATCATAGCAGAAGACCTTTGCCATATAATGTTTAATACTTCCTTATCTTTTAATTACTGGGCAAATTCAAGTTTAATAATAAAAATTGTCTTGACTGGACTAAGGGGCTTTTAGAGATATAGGGGAGACTGGTTTCCAGTTCAGTTCTCTCACATTAAGAAATATGAAATCAGTTTGGGAAAAGCTCAGGCTAATAAGTCTTAAAGTCCCTATTTTTCCAGTTTGAACACAGGCACAAATTCATCAAATAGCTATGTGATTGTGTGTGGGGGCTCATAGAAATGTTCATAGTGATATTTCCAAATGACCTACTCTGCCTTTTTATGTTTCTGAATAATTTTTAGCAACATCATAATTATAGTTCACAAGTAGTATGGTCACATGCCAATGAAACAAAAAACTCAATTTCTTGAGTTCCTGGGTTAGTTAGTCAGAATAATGCTGCAGAACAACTAATTGTGAAGTGCATAACCTGCAGATAGATGACTGAATTGGCATTCGGAAGACTGGCTCTATTCCTTGTTCTGGCACAGATTTATTGTATGACCTTAGGCACCTGTCTCTGCTTCTGTTTCCCTTTCTTATTCTAGTGTGCCTTATCTATTCTGAGAATCCCTTTGCAGCAAAACTATCTACTTCTGGTGGCATTTTTACTGATAATAGGTGGCATATATAAAGTGTATCTGTACCAGATATGCTATAAAACTTCTATTAAAACACAAATGTAAGCAGATAACTCTTTCTTCCCTACTTTTTCCTAGAGGAAAGTATTTTACATAGTTTTCTGTAACTTAATTTAAAATTCGGTATAATCGTAAATCAGACATCATGCTAAGTCTGAATTAAAACCTTGACAGCTTTGAATTTTAAATCTGGATCTCAATTTGCCCTTGGAGCTTAATGAATTTAAGCAGTTCCTTAAATTTGAATACTCAGCCTTTTGGAATATTTGAGTTTTTGCTTTGGACTTAACTTTTTGATATCTAGTGATAGCAAATATAGAATTATTAGAATTTTGCCAAATGAAGTAATATCTGAAAATGATCTAAAACCTTGTAATTTTTTTTTTTTTAATAATTCCATATTTTATTTGTGAGCTATTTTGCTTCTGGGAACAACTTCCAGTTCCTATGATGTCATGAGATTCTGTTTTTGCGTAGTACTGTTTCAGCTAGGCACCTTTACAATAGCCGGGGGAATTGTAGAAACTATGTGACTCTGTAACTTCTAGGTGAAGTGTACATCAAAAGCTTAAAAACTACTATGGCATGTGTATAGATTTACTTCTTTTTTTAATAGGGGAATTTTTAAATGTATTAGTGAGGCTGTGAAATAATTAAATACTTGTGTAATCTTGTTATTCGCAGTTTAGCAGAAAAAAATGCTAATTGTCTTGCAGGAATTATTGATGGCTGTGGTGCATGCAACGACTTTTAGTTCCTAGCAGTAGCTCTTGCATTTTTAGCTGTGAAAGGGCATAAAATTATTGATAACCTCTTTCAAAAGAAGTTATCTCTCTGAGTTGTGTGAGAGAAATTCAAATAATTGCAGATGATGTGATGTATTTTTCATACGGAATAAAAATTTAGTATTTCAGAAAACACAAAGGATGTCTGCTTTTAATGGTGAAAACTCAAGTAGAAGTCCTGTTAATACTTTACTGATGAATAGTGAAAAGAAACAGATGAACCGGTCATATATGAATTGAGTCAACAGAAAAATCAGTAAAAAGGAAAATTAATTTACATGGGTTTAAACAGCACTAATGCTTGATTCCTACTGTCATTTCTTATTATCAATCCTTGTATTATGGTCAAATCTCAGGCAGCTTTACCAGCTGATAACAAAGAAAATTCTACTAATGATAATTGTCTGTGGGTATATGGCATCCTAGCTTTAGTTTTTAAGTGAAACCTACTAGCTTTCTCTTAGCAAAGATGATACTGGGTATAAGTGGTAGCTGTAGAAGGTTCTGAACTGAGATAGAGGTTCAGATTTTACTTTTCTAATTCATCTGCCTGTTCAGTTGTGTGGTTTCCCCAGATTTTTTTTTTTTTTCCATTAAGAACTACCTATGAGCCCCTAGGTTGAGCTGCATGTTTATGTTCCACTTCAACAGTCTGTGTAAACAGTGTTCTCAAGTGCTGCTTTTGTTCTCATTGTAATCAGGATCCCAGAAGTTATATTTATTACATTAACTATTTGCCCATATCACACAGAAAGGGTTAATAGGAATTTGACTTAAGGTGTTACTTGCACAATATAGCTGTAACTGATTGTGATCTCTTTAAATCTTCAAAAGTTTTTTTTTTTTTAAAGCAAATATTGGATATTTAGGTAAAGAAGCATTATGAAATATTTGCCAGTGATGACTTTTAAATTGTGAATTAATGATTTGTTTGCCTCTGAATATTGATACCCTCACTACAGTGAAAATGGATTTACTTTTCATATTGATATCTCCCTCTAGAAATTTCAAGGAGTCGGATTATTCATGGGCTTTTTTTTACCTACATTTAACAGAGGGCAGGTTTGTTTGAAAAGTCGGTTGAAGTCTTCCTACTTGGTCTAATAAAATCATTGAAGCATATTAAACAGTAAACACCTATGATTATAGGCAGAGATAGTGACATAGCCCATATTGTGCCTCGGGAAAAAAACAAGGTGCAATGGTTAGAGAGTAAATTTGGAAGCTAAGGCTGCCTGAATTTCAATTCTGATCCTGTCACTGGCCCTCTATAGTTTAAACAAATCATTTAATCCTACTCCCTCAGTTTCTCTGTGTGTGAATAATTATGACGGGACATTGCTTCCCTCAGAAGAATATGATTGTGGATAGGTTAGCAGGATGAATGCTGAGAGGTACTTAGTGTTCTTGAAATCCTGTCTTGTGACCTTTGGCTTGCTGATGGCCTAATCAGAAGTCTGTTCTTAAAATACCACCGAGAAATATGAATCAAAAAATGAGACTGCATGTTAGAGCAATGTACACATCTGTAGCAGAGACTATAAGTCAATCAATCTATACATGGGACTGCATATTATCTTGTTCTCTGGACAAATCTGCTTTTATACAAACATGCTTGCACAGCATGCTTGGCACATCTTTTTCTTAGGGAGAAGTGTAAAGTACATTGAATTCAACAGGAAAAACTCCTGTTGTTGTCAGTGGGATATGAATCAGGCTTCAGAGAGGAGGAAAAAAAAAAAGGGTAAATTCTGAAGTCTGGTGGCTTTCAAAGGAGAAAATTAAATCACTGCAGTTGAATTACCTTCTATGTACTGAGTCTGTTGGGTATCAATGCAATCTTATTCAACATAAAAAAATTTCTAATGATATTTCATTTAAAAATGAGAATAGCTTTCATTTTCATGATTATAATGCTCTTTCTTTGGCAAAATAAAGTAGAATTTACTTTTAATAGCAAAGTTGATGCCAAAATGTGTTATAAAAAAATATTTAAAATGATCTGATAAGCTAGTGGCCAAAGGTGGCTTTGACCCTTCAAGTTTTATGGATTCTGATTCTTTTGAATCTTTTAGCATTCAGTCATGCCCTTATCTCAAGAACAGTTTCACAGAGCTCATTCCTCTATTGTACAGGTTACAAATTTCATTGAGAATGCTTTCTTCCTGTAAATCACATTTGTGAATGAAATTATGATAGTGACGAACACCGTATTTGTAGTTAAATTCATCAAGCTTGCTTTTTTTTCTTTTGTTTTAATGGTCCTGAGTTTGCAGAATGTAAACCTGCTCTTACTAAACTGTTTTGAAAAATAGGTGTTTATAGGCAGGCTTTGGTATAAGGTCAGTATTGCTACTATTGAGATATGCCTTTTTTGATGGTTCTTTAAATAATGCATAATTATGTGCAGGGTTACTTTCAATTGTAATGACAAAAAATGGACAAATAGCCTTACTAGAGATGAAATCTTGAACAACTTCCCCAGATTTCTTTTAAATGTTGTAGTGTTGAGATTATCTTTCTGAGTGTGAGTTTATGCATCCATTTATATGTTCCTTCGGAATACAAATTCTGGTTCAGGTAGTTTTTGTTCACAGTGCTTATGGAACTGGTTACCTGATCATGATTGCTCACGGGTACTACTGAAGTAGCATGGATATTATCATAAACTGTTGAAGTTTTAACACTGGAGAAAAATTGCCCTCTCCCAACTTGCCTTTCTCTAATGTAAATGGGTGGGCTAAATACAAAAAGTTAATTCTGGGTTTGAGACAAAGAATCCACCAGTAAGCTCCTGGACTGCCATACTACACTGGTTACTGCTCAAATCTTTGGGCTGCTACAAAGCCCTGCTGTGCAGTGAATTGTTAGCTCCAACAGCTACAGCATTTTCTGTGCATTAATATTGAGGGCATGATATCATAAATTAAGACCTTTGCCTCAAGCAGGCCCAGAAGCAAGGGCCCAATAATTTGGATTCTCCAGGTTTAAAAGTCACAAAACCTCAAAACTTTACGTAAGTAGTGACCCAGTGCTCCTGCAGTCTTTAACAGGTCTCTTCACTCACACTGTGTACACCTTTAGCTCTGACTGGACAGAGTCCAACTTGTATTAATGGATTTGCATGTCGGTTCCCCCCCCCCAGCAATTTAGCTTATTTTTCTGATATTTTGGCATCGTCTTGACTATAATTTTACATAGTAGAGACGCTGTGCCATGCTGTGTTTGTTACCACTGAGTTCAATAGCCTTTTTAAATTTCTATTCAAATAGTCCTCTGACAACAAACCTTTCATGAGCATGGGGTGTGGGCAGAAAGAATGGGAAAAGCCTCTTGTACTGCTTCCCTATCATATATTAACCAAAGGAATACTGAAAATACACTTGGTACTTGATATAAATCTAATAAATTTTGTTATCATAGAATCTCAAAATGTATCTAGAACTTTATTCCTCCTGCTAGACCTCCTTCACAATTTGGTCTGAAGAGTTTTTTGTTTGTTTCTTTCTTATGGTTAGTCACAGTCACCTTGGTGTATACATATCTGCTAATTATCCTCTGTCAGTCGTTGTCTAAATAATTTACAGTATAAAAGTCTCAAAGGACTCTCTAGCTGACAGGTCTGATTTAGAATTGCGCAGTCTTTGTTATGCAGAAAGGCCTTTTTCTTTCAATTCTGCCCTTCCTTCTCTATTTTATTGCAATGTATCTTGTTCTGGTTTTTGAGTATCTTTTTTGCAGTGATATTTTATTTGATACTGTCATCCAGATGCAAACTGCTACTGTAGATAATGATGTTCTCTCAAGCTTTCCTCCTCTGTTTGGCAAGTTATGTTTTCTAATGTGCTCACTTTGCTCTCTGCATAAAGACAGATGTTATTCTCGAAGTATTCTAGTTAATTGCGGTTGCTAATAGAAACAATGTATGAAGCACTGGATTTTAAACCAGTTCTGTGTTTCAATAACCTGATTCTAGCTGTTGGATTCAGCTGGATAGGACTTTCTTAGCTGGCGCTAGCCTCAATAGCTGACTCGGAGCATTCAACAAAGATTTAACCCCTTCCCACAGATTATTTAGCCAGCCAATCTAAATATAGCATTTGCCAAAATTGCAAGCTGTTTATAAGCACTTTGTAAATAGAAAAGAGATTATTCAATTCATGCAATAAATTTTGTATATAAGCTTTGCTTATTGTCTGTGTGACAGTGAAGGATACATATTCAGAGTTATACTCTTCATTGTTTCCATCTAATAAAAATGCAGTAAACAAATGTTAAATATAAACAGTATTCCTGGTTTCTGTTTTTTTTTTTTTTTTGCCCTGCTGTGGAATTTCTCCCTGATCAGAAATGAAATTCTCTGCAGTAAAGAGGAGATGTGCTGCAATTATATGGGCTATTAAACATTATAGAGCATATTTGATAGGAGTTCACTGCTGCTACTGACTCCAGCTTACTTCAGTGGCTCCTGCAATGTTTTGTCTCTAATGTCAGGCTGATTAGGGGAGAATGAGGGACTTGACCTAATTTCATAATGGTCATTGTACTGAGGAAGCTCAATCTGGCACATGAGTTTCTCACAAATTACATAGGAAAAGAGGATAGCATTTTAAGGGCATATTGATTTAATATTGTCACCTAGGTGCAAATTAGCATGTTGATACATAGATGCATCATTAGATGCAAATTGCTATTGTTTCTCAAGCTCCTCAAGAGAATATTCCACCTAGTTAATGCTGTTGTATCTTGGATATATATTATTCAGGGAAATAATCTCTGCAGACTTTTTAGCTTGAACTTGTTTGTGATGGCCTCCAGGCTGGGAATATGTTTATCTTTTTGTAACAGAGGGTGGTGAGATGCAGAACTCATGTATTCAGATCCACTTAGTACAAAAGGAGTGGGGAGACCCTCTTGGGGATCGAACTCTCTTGTACCTCCACAATCAACAGAAGTAATTCTTGGACTAGACTAGAACATGACAAAAATACAGAGACAGATTTACCTTTCTGTGTCTGTTATATCAAAGTCACACCTAGTGTCTTCTGGTTCTGCTATGAGTTAAGAAATGCCATCTGAGGCCAGACTGCCTGTCAGCCCTCTCCCATGTCCATTCCTCTCTTTTCTTCCTCTCCATCTTTTCCTCTGAGTGTCTCCCCATACCATTGGAAAAATACAGCGAAGGTGACTGTGTAAAAAGATACTTCACTGGCTGATTATGTTATGAAGATGATTGTTTCCCTTATCTCTGTAAAATATCCCAATACTCATGCCGTTTTACCCTTCATCCGTAATGCAGTCTTCTCTTCCTGCCACCCCTGCTGAGATTCCTCTCTCTTTCTTAGCAAATACCTCCTTGTTTTCTGGGGCCTTTTCTTCTACCCCAAGAACAATGATCGCAGCTATTCATTCAAAGCACCCAAACTGTGTCACTTCAATTGTAAAAGCAAGGCAAGATCATGGTTTGCATTTCTGTTTCTTTTTTTTATAAATCTTTCAAATGCTAAAATTCTGGTCACTAAGAATTTTAAAACATAACAGTGTAGCTATTCTGTGTATCCAGTTTACTTGTATGTAGTGCTTTTTATGTATGACTGCTGTGTAATGCATATAAAACCTGTGTGTTTTTTTATGGACAAAGCCCTGCCAATGTTGTAAACTAAAATAAAGCTATCAAGCATTGTGTATGTACAGTGCCTTCTCTACTCGGAGAAATCTAGGAGACTGTTATCTAGAGGAGAGGAACGTATTCACTACACTGTAGTTTTCCATTAGTGTTCTACTGTTCAGTGCGTATTTTGGTAATTCCTTTTCATTTTTTGATTCTGCTAGTCAGTAATTGACATTTGTTTTCTTAGTGTCATGACCTCAGGCCTGGAGGCTTAACTCACGTTGCAGTCAACTGCCATCACCCAGCAACAAAATACTTCCTGCTTAAATGGGTAAATGTTATTGAACAAAATGTGTGGGGCCTCTTAGACTTCAAAGGAATGAAAGTTAGAGCTGGCTCAGTAACTATCAGAGGAACTGCAGTGAACCAAGGGCAGTAATTGTCAGCAAGCTCTTGTATATCTAGGGCAAGTGAAGATGGAGATCTCTGATTTTTGCCTGAGTATGCTCTGCTACAATTCCAGTAAAGTTAATTGTGCTTGCTAATGTAAGTATGTTTTATCCATTATGTATACAGTCAAACAACAGTATACATCCAGTTTACAGACCAGAGCTGTGAACCGCACAGTAAGCTGGTTCTATGGCCCATAGAGCTCTCTGGGTTGTCCTCTTCGCCTGGAACTCCTAATACCCTTCTGAAAAATTAGAGAAATAGGTGTTAACTTATGTAAGACCCCAAGTCAATGCAGATTGGGTCCTGGGACTGTACTGTAGTCTACTACTGTACTGTCAGTACTGTAGTAGAAATAAATAACAGAAAAATATTAAAGAGCAGACTTTTCTTTCTTCCTTGGATTAACTTTTCTGATTATCTTGTATTTATTTAGTTGAAAATTAATCTATGACATTTTAATGGCTTTCACTAGAAAGCATACAGTATGCCCACTTGTTATTTCATATTCTGCAGTGATTAATTTAGCTCAATTCACGGGGAAGGCTTTCAGCTTTAATTGCTGCAGTCTGAACATGAATTCTCGTGGCAAGATGTCATAGGCCATGAGTCGTTTAGGAACAGTTTGTTTAGGTAAGCTGATTTTTCAGCTATAGAATCTGCTTGAAAAGGTCCTTTTGTTCATTTTCTTCTCGATTGAGTTTGTCTTCAAATTAGGTTTTGTAGATTCATCATTTACAAATTGATTTATACTCTGTAGTGTGTGTATGCATTCACTCAGAGTAGCACACAAAAAAGAAGCAGATATTCTCCAGAGACGTTCTTTAATTTCTCTTTATTTCAACAAATACTTACAGTGACATTTTTGTAATATCCCAGTTCTGCTCATTAGCCACAGTCTAATGTTTGTCTCCCATCTCTTGATTATAATTTCTAAAATAATTTATATTTGTTTACTGAAAATTAATTTCTATGAATTTTTGATAGTACAAGTCAATCATGTAAATGTGATGCCAAAAGGCAAACACAAATGATACAAAAATACCATCAAAATAAGCACGTGTAAACAACTGAATACTTTCCAACACTTGCCCAGCTGTATTTTACAAATAACACTGAATCTATTTATGTTAATTTTATGTCTGCTAGCTGAGTTTAATTTAATACAATAATTTAATGTTTTTCACATATTTGATCAGCTCTTTTCTTCAGTTTTCAATGGATTTGTAAGAAATGGGTATTTAATTCAGAGTAATGCAGTAATGGTAAATTATTCTTCTGTTTTCAGTATTTGCCTACAAATTTGATTTCTACAGTCACTAGCATGAGAATACCAATGAAAACTACTAAAATAGATTAGAGAAAAACAATAAAAATTATTGGCTTATTATTTCTGTTCTGTAAGCTTCTCAAGTAATTCTGTTGATAATGTGTCGGAGCTAAAGATACTTTCCTATTTGACACTAGTTGGCATGTTTTCCACACTAATTGACAGGACAGATTTTTGTATGGAGCTGTCCTGTAAGTACAGTGTATATGTGGTCCAGAGACTCTTGTTGATGTTGACTTCAAAAGTTTGCCAGATTTCTCTTGCTCAGAGAAAATACTACTTTTCTTGGTTTAAACATACTGGATTATCATCTACCAAATTCTGCAGTTTCAAATATCCAGATTTTATTCTCCTGTTGTGCACATTTGATACGTAACTTTTTTTCCCTCAATTTGGGTAAGAGAGAACTTTGACATAAGTCTTTCTTTTAAATACATTAATACAATAATTTTCCAGCTGATTACACCTTGCAGATCAGCATGCATTTAATCACAGAGGGCAGAGGGCAGGCAGAAAGGATGAAAGGTCTCTACAAGCAAATTCTGTGCAGTCTCTTTCTTACCATAAAATAGTAAGTAAGTGTTAGAAATTAGATGTACCATTTACAGCTGCCTTTGGACAGCTCTGAATTAATGGAGAGCTTAAAACCAAAATAATAATTATATTCTTGATTAACATTAACTGTAATGATTAAATCCATACACTCAGCCATGTTCTAATTTTGTTACATCTTGTTTTCATAATGAAAGATCTTTATACAGAGACCCTGTACAGATTTTGTAATTATCACTATTAAAAGGCAATGATGCTAATTTTGTTAGAGGCCCACTCAACTTCAAGTTAGCCATAGAGCCGTGGAAGCTACTGTTTATATGTACTGTTTGCCATATGTCACAGCTATGATTGATTGACCTATTTGTTAGACTCAGCCTATCATCCTAATTGCATCTATCTTAAGGTGCGAAACCTGAAGGTACATCTGGTTTTGCAGTTCTCCATATAACAGCCTGTTTTTGTTGGTCCAGCTTTGAGAGTGAGGTGGACCAGGTGCTCTCCAGAGCTCCCTTCCAACCGAAGTTATTCTGTGATTCTAGGGTAAGCATTTGGCACCTTAATCCCTTCTCTTGTGTAAACCTGTACTAGTGGTGCAAACAGTCTTGACAAGATAACGTGTTTATCAAAACACATCCAACACTCAGAGGAGGCGTTTAACTTCCCTCTGACGCATATTTCTGATTAAGCCCATCTCAACTTTTAATGAGTTTCAAAGTTCCATTCAACCTGTGGACTGGAAAACTATATCCTGAATGGTTACAGTAACCCAAGCTAAATTGCTCAGCTTGAATGACATGACTGAAGAGCAGCCATTGGACAAAGCTCCCATTGACTTCACTGAGAACAGATTCCTGTCTGCAGGTGTGTCCTCTTCTGGAAATAACAATGATAGTAAAATAAAGCAATTCACCTTCTCCTTTAAACATAAGATTTATAGCAGCCAACAATTCCTATTAACAACTAACGCGAATAAGTTGTGTAAATCACTTCTTTAATTCATAGGGGAAACAAATGTAATAACTTATAAAGCTTTTTGGAATTAACTCTCCTTTTAAGTGTGGAATACTAGTATTAAGTAAGCTTGGGTAAATGATCTTTTTCTAAATGAAAATGCCTGTGAAGAAGCTGCACAAAGAAAAGCGTAGTTATGAATATGCTAAAATGTGTATGGGGAATATAGCTAGAGTGATAACTAAGCCAAATGGTGGCATTTGCACATGCAGTTCTTGAATTCTTCATAAAGGATCTCTTGATCCTTCCAGGGTACAGAAAACCTTTTTACAATTATTTACAATCCAGTAAAATACGTCTTAGGGGGATTTTCAGTGATGGAACATATGCGGCATAAGAGGAGATTGAAATCTTACTGAAGTCTAGATTTACTTGCATAGAAAGTGTTATAGATAGCCAATAGTGAGGAAATAATTTGAAAGATATTTTCATAGTTTGTTGCTGGGACTTGTTGAGTCTCTTGGTGATGGCCCAACACCTATGTATTTATTATTTTGATGCAAATTTAACTCCCCAAAAGAGATAAAGTGCATGAAGAAACCTGAAGATCTAGTTCCATCTGATAGATGTTTCCATTGGTATTTTAGCAGTTTCCTGGGTTCAGTCCCATATGAAAAGGCTAAAGGCCAGTTCAGGTGCTGTGTTCTTAATGCAGGTGTCATTTAAATAGGGTATTAGACAAAATAAAATTATTTTAGATAGGTTGTTTTAGATTTCAGAATGTCTGCTAGTATTAGCTTCATCTTATATTTATGTATTTAATTCACACATTACTACTTCCTTTTTTTGTCAGATATTAGCTATGAAGCACATCAAGGAAAATTTAATTCAGTTCCCTATATTTGTCTATTACATTTCCATCCTAGAAAACAAAATAAATAAAAAGGACAAAAATCTCCCTCTTAATCCTTATTGAACAGTTATATAAAATTGTCCGTTCCAAGTATATTGGTTAATTTGAAGTGCTGTCATATCACAAGTTTCTCTAAATGTATTTGTTTTTTCCAGGTGCACATCAAATGGTTTCCATGTAGTAACTGTTCCTTGGAGAATGGAAAAATTGTTCGCAAATTAATTTTGCTGTTCTCCCCTGTCTTTTTTCTCCTTTATTTCCCTAAGTGTATGTATTTATATTCGCTATCTTAACAAACCAATACAAATGGAATTCCAACAATTTTGATTACATCAGTTGTCACTGAGAAGTGAAACTGCAGAAACAGCTGTCAGTTCACTAAGGTTAGCTCAGTTGAATTAAGAAAATTTTCTCTAAATTGAAATTAAATTTTTTTTAAAATGGAATATTTACTTCCCTAAAAGAGAATAAACAGCTTTTAAAATAGCACTGAAACCTTTTCAATATCAATCATGTTTACTACATGAAATGTTTGAGTTCGACCTGCTTGCACTACACCATTGCATATACTTGCATTTTGATTCATAACAAAGTTTAAAACAACCCTATGATGTACAGTTAACATATTTTCCTCCCATCTTCCGCATGATGAATTTTGATGCAGAAAGTAAATTGTTCTCTGTTAAAAATAGAGTAACATTAAAGTGTACTGTTTAAAGCTGTAGAATATAAGGGTTTGCTTTACCAGATTGCCTGAATACTTCTAGCGTGGGCAACTGAGGGAGACCACGAAGAGCAGTAATTGACTTCCTTGACAAGTTCAGTTATTATTCCTTTATAGGTGAATCTTGGGGATAAATAGTTAAGTGGGTGGTGAATACATTATGCACCAAAATGCGTGCCATTTTACAGTAGAATAAACAGCTACAGAAAAATATGATAAAAGTGCTCCAGGTGAAAAACCAGAAGCTGTCTACCCCAGCCTTTCTGTTTTAATTCACAGAGTCACAAATGATGTATTGTGGAATTCTCTTCGCATTTTATCCACAATAATGTTCTATATTGCAGAAACCACCTCATCTCTTGATTATTCCCCTTTTTTTACTTGAGACTGAGTCTGCTGATGTTTTCTTACACTAAATCTTGTTAACCGTTAGTAGATTCTGTGTTTTAAGTGTCATCCACTGTAGACACTTTGGGCTATACCTTGCAAAAATACAGTTAGGAAGCAGTATGACTTGCACATACAAACAGAAACTTCTCAGGAGGCAGTATTATATAGACTCAGATAAAATCCTCTTTAATTTTGTTGCAATTACTGGAGCTACACCTGGATTTTACTTTTAAGTATACCACAACACACAAAATACATCTGAAACATTAAAGGTTTGGATTAGTTTCAAGGTTGATTTTGGGTCTCTAAATCCTTGGGAGAGTTTTGCAAGTATTTGCGATTACATGCAACCTATATTTAGTAGGTATTATTAAAGTTACATTCTCAGAATTGTTTAAGGAGTCACTTAATGTCTAAATTAATGAACTACTTTTTGAAATGTGAAATTATCAGCATAACTTTTCACATGGAGAAATGGCTTTCTGAAGTGGTGGGTTAAAAAAGGTACCCATCAAAATCTCCCTCTGCCATAAAGTATTCTGCCATGCATAACTATCAGCAGGATATACACTAATAAGATAACTTGGGTTCCATCCCCTCCCGCTATGATCTTAGTGAAGTATTGTTAACTCTCTGAAGGCTGTGCAGATCTTCTCTAAATGTCTAAATATACTTATGGCAAATCTACTTTTTAGTATTCAAGCAAGAGGATTGAGGGTGTTGAAAGTCATCCTTAAAATCTCATCTAAATATCTCACAAAAGGAAATTCTGGAAAGAATCTGGTTTACATTTTTAAAAGACTGGCATTGACATACTAGCTATATGTCCTCCCTTCCTCTTATTTATTTTTTCCCTAAGCAAAGCTGAAAACTCTAACCTGTGTTATTAGAAACACTTGTAACCCAAACCAATGACAAATATGTGTATTATTACAGAACATTGTGTGTATTATGTGTGTTATTACAGAACATTATATTTTTTATATATGTATGCCTACCTCATTTATTATAGTTTTTTAGGACACTGACATATCAAATCATACACTTACAAAAGAGCCAAATGCTAGACACTGGAAATCGTACTTTGATATATTATAAAGCTATATTGTAAGCCCACTGCATGGGCTTCCCATGCACATAAAAGCTATAGGTACATAAATAATATAAAATGACAAAACTAGAAAGCAGTTTCTTCATACTTTATTTTACAATTTCTCACTAAATATATTTACAGGACACTGCTTTAGTGCAATACATAGTAATGTTGCATAAGTACAAACTGTTGAACTTTTCTAAAAAAAATAAAGAAATAAAGCACTTAACTGATGTTACAGCTAAGTATGTAAAGCAACGTTAATAACTCTGAGTGAAAATGCTAACAGCATCTTTTCTTTTCATAAACAATTTCTAGAAACGAACCACAAACCGGCATTACATATTCCAAACTACTAACCCTTGTACAGTACCATATCATTTTAAAAAATGATTTTTTTAAAAGCACATATACTGTACTGTATGGCAGTCTTTTTCTACAGATACTGACTTACTCTTTTAATACAAATATGATATTACCTTGGCAGTTTTGAAGAACAAAGTTATCTCAAGATATCAAACTTCAGTAACAAACTCTGATAAGCACAGCTTCTTGAGAACTTGCTTTAACAGCATTTCTTCACAGTGATATTTATGAAAGGTTGGAAAAAGATTAGCATAAAATATTTCCATCCTTTTTCAGTTTTTATGCAAAAATCATTACTTTATATTGGTAATTATAAAATTACAAACACTTTCTATAAGTAACTGCATCTGTAGTAATGATAGAAAAAGTTATCAGTAAGATACCTAAAATGAGGCTTGCATAAAATGATAGTTTGAAGAAAACTAGGTACATCATTTTTAAAATAAATAGTAAGGGAGGTAACTTAATTTAGAATAAGCAACAGAGTAGTTTAACAGAGACAACCTATTAATCAATTAAAAAAGCTAATTATTTATTAATAAATGTTAAAAAATAAAGGAATTGTGATGAGGTGAAATCAACATTTAAAAAGATATGATGAAACATTTACTCTTAATCTTAGTTTTGGCACTTCATTGGAACAATTACTTTACCAAAGACCAAAATATGTATAAAAGATATACAGCTCCTTGACATACCTTGCAAATATAGTACGTAAGTACTGGCAAACACTGAAAACATAGTTAGTTAAACATTCCCACAGAATTGCACATGCATGCACTATTCGGACAACAGCATTGTATCTATGTTCTTGGCTGTGACAATCTTGCATTACGTGGGTATTTTAGGCTATTTCTTCAGCCGATCTTGTTTCTGATTTAAGCCTTACAAATTCTTTAGCAACTTCATCATTGGTCCTCTGAGAAAGTATTCTAAGAATTGTTAACCCAGTTTCATCTACAGAGATGTTTCTCAACAAGGGGTACCAAGATGCACAGCTACCTTTCTCTGCTATGTTTTGCAGCTGAATAACTGTCATTCCTATAATGCGATCTTCCCTAGCAAAGCAGTAATCTTTCACTGAGAGGTGAAGTTCGTAGGCTCCTGGCTTATCTTCGTTACTCAAAATACTGCATGGATTAAAAATATGAATTTAGAACGAGGAGTTCAGTTTAATTCCCCTAAGGAATGAACGTACTCTAGAAATCTCGTAAAAATTAAAGTGATAGTGGTAGTTTAATTTTTGTAGTTCCATTTTGTTGCGACAGAATGTCATTTAGTTTTAAACCTTCTACACAGCTAACCTTTCAGATGCTACTGATGATGTAGCTTCTGTTCCCACTGACCTGAACAGAAACAGAGAATTCATCATTCCCTCAATATCTGAAATAAACACTGTTACCTTTCCCTAGAAAGTATCTAAAATGTTCAACTAGTTCCACAACTATCATAACAACATACTTAAATCAACTGCAAAAAATAAAGAAAATCACTGGCAGCAAGCCTCAAAAGGAGCTTTGTGGTCAGACACTGAGAAAGTGAACTCTGTCCTAGTCAGGGTTGGCGGGTAAGGGGAGGAAAATTAATTGGTCTCAGTTATGAAAGGGGAGGAGGAGTAAACAGGTGAGAGGTGCTGTGAGAATTTAAATTTAAAACTCCAGGTTAGATGAAATTTTCTTATTGCTTTAAGGATTAAATAATAGAGATAAATAATACCATTAACACATACACAACCCTTTACATATTTAGATATCTCAACAGTCATAAAGGCCCAGATATCTAGCAGTAATAATTAATGCTTCAGTCCAGATAACTACTTAGGCAAATAGATTCCTAGGTCTATAAACAGTTATTCCTGTGTAGGGAAATGAATTGTACATTTTAACCAGCTTTTGTAAGACTGAAAGCTTACTGGTTGTCATTCATCTTCATATAAAACAAAGATACAAATTACTAAAAGTTTTGAAGTGGTGTCTCTATCTATGGACTCTGATGTGTATAGTGGCCTTAGGATGTTTTTTTAATGTTCTTACTGGTCTAACTGCAAGAAGTTCTAAAAAAATTTGCATAAAATATGCAATTAACAGACAAAAAAGACTTACAATTGGAAAGTTTCATTGTATTTTGGTGACCAGGTGTTGCTCTTTGTCTTGGTTCCATGTCTTCTTTTCTTATCACTTAGGTTAGGACCTAATATGCAAACTTCCACAAATGGCCGGAACATAGCTGTTGTTTGCCAGTTTAGATTATTAATTGCTACAACTATAAAGAAATAAAAGAAATGAAGTTAAATAAAATTCCATTAGAAGAGCTCAAATTAATTATCTGGTACGACTTTGTATAGCCAATGAAAGGTGACCTGAGAGCTTTCCTATAGGATACCAATACCTGGGCAAGCCTAGGAGGAGCTTTGCCTGTTCCCTGCCAAGTAAGATGTCTGACTACTTTCAGTTACAACAGTAGCAAAGATAAACTTATATTTTACAAATACTTTACATTAATAGCTCTTTTGTCTGCTGCCTTCACTGTAATTAAAATATCAGCTTATACTAATATAAATGATACTGGGTTTTCTCTGGAATTCAGGTTGTGCAGAACAAAGGCATTTTGTTAAAAATGGAACTTTTTAAGTCTTGGTGCAGTCATTCACCACCCAGCTTTGCTACAGCATTTGGAAAATTTCATTATATGCAAGCAATTCAGAAGTCTAATTTGGCACATTTGAATTTATAACTCCATAACTTCGTATAATAAATTTTAACTGTCTACACAGAGAAGCACAGACAGTACTTACCTGCATAATCTTAACTTCTGCTGATGTTGAGCAAGGAAAAAGTACGTTCCTCATCACCTGAAGCATACTCATAGCTTTACAAGTACTGTAATACTTAACATTTGTTATTTCATTATTGGTATGTTTTACTTAGGATGTAGTGCTTGGGGATTTTCGACTTTGTTGTTGCTTTCTTTTTAAAACTAGCTATTTGAAACTTACCTTTTACAATGACTTTATGCTCACCAGTTCCAGGATGTGTAGAGACATCCACCTGTATAGATATCTCACCAACTGAATTATTAGTGGTTTGACCTGAAATAATAATCAGTAGGTTAGCACGCTTGGCTTCTCAATACCTCAAGAGAAATAGACAGTGAAAGAAGGTGAGAGATATTTTCTGTCAGAAACACTTAGAAATTTCTGACATATATTTCACATTTAAGTGGGAATCAGTTACAGATTCATAATTGATTTTGCCACAAAAGTACCTAACAATTGCAAACGTCTATGTAAACTGCCTCAGTAAAATAAAAACCCCCCTTTCATCTGGAACCTTCCATTCTTGTTGTCATTAGGTGTGTTTGCATCTTGAAATGCAAAAGTTGGTGGTTTCGTCAAACTTTGTTTGCATGTGCACCCCAGTTTAAAAAAAAAAAATTGTTTGGAGTGCAAAGTGCTATGTAAAATTATTCTGTCCAGAAAAACAAGATTTTAAAAAAGGTGTAATTTTCATTATACAAACTGTGGTGTTTTTAATGCAGTTACATTTAACCCACTGCGTGAAAACTTGTGTTAAAACACCTTCCCTTGTATTTATTTGGACTACTTAACTTGAATTAAATGAAGACAACACCTTGTTTTTTACACCTAAAATTCAGAAGGCAGCTTACCTGGGCTAATACTCCAATACTATATATAATATATAGTTTTATATGGGTTATTCTCACTTGCTTTCTGATGCTGTAAAGTAAATCAGAGAGAGTAGAGACTGGAGCTTCTAGAGCATTAATCTGTCTTGTTCTTTCATATTGTGAAATTCCACCTTTTCAAATTGTTACATACTGCACGGAATTAAACCGTAACAGGTTCTTTTTGTGGTGGTGGACCTTTTTATGAATGATGCTTTTGATTCCACATACAGCCATCTTCGGCTATGAAGTCTGAGTTGAACATACTGTAACTCTAAGTCGCTAATCTTTTGTTCTGATTAAAAAGCTTTCATTGCCAAGCTGGACAGGAGAAGAGATCCAGGAATTTGCAACTTCTAAATCACAGGGACACTGAATGGGTAGGATAAACTGAATGTACTGAGAGGGAGTATGACAAGTTCTCAAACTCTCTCCCACTCAAAATTAATAATAATCTACCACTGACTGCAGTGGAAGGTGAGTCATGCTGATCCTGAATATCACTGGAAATTTCAGCCAGCATCAATTACTTGTTTTAGCCTTTAGCTTAAAAAAACCCAAACCAAAACCCCTTTAGGAGAAATCAGGAATGTTTTAAAAGAAAACAATTAGCATTTTCACTAGGTAGCTTATGCAGCAACCTGTGGGTGATGGTAATAACGGAGCGTACTGTGTTAACCTGTAATAATGACACATTAGATCTTACCAAGACAAAATCTGTGAATCTACAGGATATGTCTTGTTCTGTTTCTCCAACTTTTTTATTAACTATACAAAGTATATCCTTGCAAAGGTCTCCTAACTGATCTTTTGCTTTCCTTTTCCTAGTAGTTGATAATTCACAACAGTGCTCTAAGCAGTACCGCAAATATATAGTGGGATTAGTCCTGTATGTATAGTACTGTTTGATACGGTTATAAAGAAATCTATGTAAAACATCACACAGTTTTATACTGAAAACAGCTGACATTAAAATGACCCTACATTTCACTATTGCTGAGGAAACTTCCTGCAGCAGAATGTTTCAGCCAGCAGAGACAACTTCTAGTGGAGTCTAGAATATAAGCTTGGTTTCTTTCAGTTACCACCCCATCCATCTTGCATTTGCTTTCTCTCTCTCTCTCTCTCTCTGACCTGCTGAACAAACTAGAGATACAATTCTAGGACATTCAGTATTTGCTTATAGCAGCTTTTGTTGACATTCAAGACCTACGGCACTTCATTTTAAAGTCTCTGATTTGTCTATTTCTGCTGTTTTGTTTTCTTTCTTGCTACCAGTTCTTGTAAAGCCACAGCAGGAATCAGTGATTCTCATTGCTCTATAGAAAGGTCCGTTTATCCTACCACATTTAACAAGTCGGTTTAACTGACAACAGATATCTAGCCCTGTGCTGCAGAGGATGATTGCAATTTTCTTCTGCTATTGTAATATAACTCATTAGAAGCTTAACAACCTTACAAATAACTCTGCTTTATGTTTGAAAACCTTATGGTTGCTTAACTATTACTGCTTCCACTCTAAACTCCTCTTTAGATTTTATTTCTTAGGTTATTTATATGAATCAAAATACAGCATCCTCATAGGTGGGTTTTAAAGTGATCACTTGCATTTAAACTGCAGTCATTCTACTGCAGCAAACAAACTGTAAAGGAGAAAAAAATATTTCCTCTGACCAAAGATGCTTGCTCCTCAGTGGACAAAAAGTCCAAAACAGTCAGGCTTTAATTCCTTCCTTATTTAGCACCTGGAATGTCATCAATGTGATAGTTGTTATAGCCCTAATGATCTTGACAGAAGAGAGCCATTTTTGGACCAAGGACCTAGTCAAATGTTTCTTAGTCATGATAGTCATATTGGCTACATATGCACACAGAAACTAATTCTTCTGTCTTCTATTCCTTAGTAGGTAAGGAGAAGTGTGAACTTGAGGACTCTGGTAAGAGAAAATAGCAGAAAATACAAGTGGAAAAATGAGTCGTATATTTTGTAAAAATATATTCTCTAGAATAATATTCCTGCTAAATGCAAGAGACTCCTACTGAATCAGTCTGTGATTATGTACAAAAGTACATTTCTGTGAAAGGGGTCCTTTGTCCTGCTTGAATCCTTTAGCAGCAAAAAATTTTAAAACAGTTTTCCTATTAGGACGACTTTGGAAACTAACTTCTAGGTTTGCATGAAAAAAGAGCCCAGCAGAAATAAATGGGCTTCACAGAAAATGAGCTAGCATAAAATTTAAGAATAGAATTTAAGACCTTGAAATAGCAGGAGCAGTACCTCTGATGGTGTGTACTTTCCAGCTGCTCTGGAAGTTGGGGCAAGTTTTAAAACAGTTTTCCTATTAGGACGACTTTGGAAACTAACTTCTAGGTTTGCATGAAAAAAGAGCCCAGCAGAAATAAATGGGCTTCACAGAAAATGAGCTAGCATAAAATTTAAGAATAGAATTTAAGACCTTGAAATAGCAGGAGCAGTACCTCTGATGGTGTGTACTTTCCAGCTGCTCTGGAAGTTGGGGCATGAAAACTGGGATGCTTTCATAATTTCTTGGAAAAAAAAAAAAGGAAAATATTAAGACTAGTTTGTTTTGGGGGCTACTGGGAGCATTGGTATGCAGCATGGACCTCAATAAGAGCCGCAAAACACATTTGAGAAGCTGAGCTAATCATTGGACTGTTCTTTAGTCTTAGCTCTGACTCTCCAACCACCATGGTTATGCTGCTATGAGTACTTAAGATAGCAGACTTTGTGTACGTAATTACTAAAACCAGCACTATAGCTATGCCCAAAGTTTGCACTATTTAGATATTCTAATATAAACATAGGAAAGTTTACATAATGATGTAAATTCTCATACAGAAGTATTTATGGGAGATAAAATTTCTGTGTCTGAAAAGGCTCCAACCACCATGGTTATGCTGCTATGAGTACTTAAGATAGCAGACTTTGTGTACGTAATTACTAAAACCAGCACTATAGCTATGCCCAAAGTTTGCACTATTTAGATATTCTAATATAAACATAGGAAAGTTTACATAATGATGTAAATTCTCATACAGAAGTATTTATGGGAGATAAAATTTCTGTGTCTGAAAAGGTATTGCCTGACCTATCTGTTAACAAAGTTAGTTTTTATCTGGTATTGTATTTAGCCAAATGTTATCATCAATCTTGCAATCTCTTCTATTTACAGTTCAGTATGGCAAAATTTGGTAGCTATAAGAAAGTGAAACATAGCAGCCTTGAAATCTGAGCGGTGAAAAAACAATAATTTGATGGTGTAAAACAGTCGGACAGAAATACATAGTACTGAATCCTAAAAGAAAAAATCGGTCCCTGCACTCAGCCATGCAAGCCTTCTCTTTCATCTGCTCTGTGCCTGTAGTACAAAGTTTGAAAATGGTTGTATAATCCTTAGGTTAACATATCATTTCATGATATGGACCATCAACTATCTTATGTTCTATCTTATGATAGCAATTCTTTCTTTAGAAACTGCTTTAAGATCTGTTGGTATTCATCATATCTTCCTGCTGGTAGCTTCATGTAAAACCCTTAAATCTGGAGGAGGCTTTATTTGAGGCTCTGTTTCTCACAACATAAAGAATAAAAGACAGTACCAAATTATGTGTCAGAGAGAGCACAATATTAAGGGCATGCTTGCAAAACAAGGCTTTTTTTTTATGCTGCAAAGTCATCTAGTAGCAAAAGAGAATAATGGAATGTTTTTATTGTTCTTCAGCTAGGGACACATTCTTCTTGTTTCATCCAATAACAATTACAGCTTTCAATAACAACAGATTTAATTCTTTTTTCTTGTCTTTTTCTTTTTTTTTTTCCCCCACTGTTGAAAACCAGAAGCATTAATTGTTAAAGCGTTTGTGGTCTGTGCAGTGTCCATTCTTGTTTAGTGGTGCTTGCAGGGAGACTTCTAACTATACAGTCATATTGTAAAAGTAAGACTCACTTTTTTTCAAAATATTTATGAGGACAATATGCAGATGTTCTTACACCTTCCATTGTCTCTATGAGCCTTTCCCCAAACTTGCATTGCATTTGCAAAGTTCATAGGACTTGTTTGGAAAACTATTTTATTCAAAATTATTTAAAAAATTCTGTTTTATTCAAAAAAAGAAATCTCAGCAGTTAACAAGGTGGATTGTTTTCTTCCTCTGCCTGCTGTCCAGTTTATAGATCTGCTGAGCCTTAAGTATAGGGTTAAGTTGTCAGAATGTATGCATAAGAGAGAGAGAGAGAGTTGAGATATGAGACAAGGAGGCATAGTCAAAACTGGAGCTTTTTGGAAATTCAGGCAAAATTCAGTAGAAAAATCAGGTTTGGACTTTGTCACCAAAACCATCAGCTGGGTGTCCAAAACCTGATGTGGATCTAGATTCATGGTCTTTTTCAGCTCAGGTTCCAGAGAACTTGGAAATGGACTATATCCCCCTCCTAATGTGAGAAGTTATGTGTCTCTGAGGAGAGAATTGATCCAATTTCTGGTGTAGCTGGAATCTATTAAACAGTCTATGCAGTGTCCAAAAGAGCTCAGTGTCTGTGCTCAGGTGTTTGAAAACAGAGTTCCTATTTGTATTTGAAAGGCTTTTATACTATCTGCAGTTATTACAACATAATAATATATTATTTGCTTTGAAAGGAAAGCACCGAATGTCAGAATTTATTGAATATATAAAAATATATTGTCAGAAGTCCTTTATTTGTTTTTACTATTTTTTTTTCTTCACACAATTATATTCCAGTTTTCCATACATTCATGGTTCCTTACATTTATTGAAGGGCTGAAATGACCCCTAGGTTGAGAAGGTAAACATGAATTAAATATTTTAATTTATGCAAAGGGAGTACTTCATTAAACAGAAAAGGAATCTGACATTTACCGAACACCCCTCTGACTTTAAATATTAATGTGTTTTGTACTGAACCAATCAGTGCTTATATAATAATATTAATAATAATAATAATAAAAAAAAGGTAAGATGATATTTGACAAAAATTTGGGTTTTTTGTTTTGTTAATCTTGGAATTTCATAATTTGCTCATTCCTTGGGTTCATATTACCATGTTGGTATCTCCTCTTCTTCCAGTTGGCATGGATCTATAATCAACTTTAGATTATTCACATTGTTCCTTTCTGCCCTACTTGCGCTCTCTGATTTTGCCAACTTCCATACCAAATGGAAGTGATTCTTTCTTACCGAGTTTTTTTAGCCTTTCCCTTTACTTTATACTTATTTGATTAAGTCTTTGTATGTCTACAGTGCCTCCTTCTAATGTCTAGGGTTCTTATATTTTTATAGTTCTGGGGCTAGATGCTCTTTTAAAGACTGTCTTCTTCCTGGACTTTTGTAGCTTCTTGACTTTCTCCTCCTCTCATCCAGGCACTCATAAAGTTGTTGCAAGTGTCTTTTGCAGTTTTTGCCCCAAAGTAGTCAAAGATAATAAGCCATAAAGTTTTTGCAAGTGTCTTTATTTTTGCCCCAAAGTAGTCAAAGATAATAAGCTAGGCTCTGAAACAATCTTTATAGCTGTATTAAAAGTTCCTAAATCTATGGAGGTTTACTTTTTTTTTTCTCTTTCTTTTACTCTGGCTTTTAGGATTCAGGATTTCAAGATCTTCTTTACCTCTTTGAGGATTAGAAATCTAGTTTAAAAGAAAAACAGCTACTACCTGCAAACTAATCGTCATGCATGACATGATTTTAGTACCTGAGACTTAGAAAAGTGCACTAAGCACTGTGAGCCAGGCAATAAAACCAGCTGAACTGGCAACATTGCCCTGTGGTAACCCTATCCTACCACATTTGCTAGCTAGCTTCTTCAGAATAAATCTGACCATTTATTTAAATACCGGACCTATGCTTTGACTTTATTTTCTATATTGGACATAAGAATGAAAAAGTTGAACAAATATTCAAGCTTTCACAGTGCCCAGTGTCCAGGAATTACACAAGCTATGAAATCAACATTTTAATTCAGACAAACATTTGTCATCTTCTGATTAACGATGTCAATAAAATACATATATTTGTCTGGGGTTCATCTGCTAATTTATTAGGAGACAAAAGATCAGGGTGACTAATCAAGCTATTCTTCACACGATCCTGAGGGTCTATAATTTAGAGGAAAATCTTGAGTGCATGTTTTAACATCTTCATTTAATACAAAGAGTAAGTTAAAGCTAAATTGTTAAGAGGTGGATGTAGTAAGCTAAATGATCTCTTCTGTATGTGTGTTAGAGAAAAGGAAGGGAAACCTCCTTTTAGTAATGATAACCATGCTAACTGCAACACATGCTTTGCTTTAAGAAGTTGCTAATTGTTTGTCTTGGGGGATTCTGAGAGCCAAGTTCAGTTACCTGATGGCTGACTTTCAGCAACCATTCTTTCACCAGGCTGCCATGAAAGCATTGAAAAGACTGAGAATGTTTGTATTTGATTAGAAAACATAAATCATTTATCTTAAGGATCACTTGGTGTGAAGGTATTAAGGTTGACAGAAGATTCTGCAGCATCTGTAAGCCTCTCAATTGTACAAAGCCACACTATCAAAATACATTCTCTCCTATTTGAATTTCTGTAATGTCAGAGAGAGTGATATGAGGAATTCAGAGAGCATAATATAAAAGCAGAATATTATGGTGTGAGTAGAAAGTACTGGTTTGAGTGTCAGGGTGGAATCCCCAGTTAAGGCTTTCCCCTTCATCTCTACCTAGCGTAAGCCATGCTTCACATGATGAGGGCTGGCAATTGCAGAACCCCGCTGTGACCCTCTGTTCTCTGTAGCTGCTTGTATGGCCGTATGGTAAGAAACCAGGCATGAGCCAGCTTTGATCTGGGAGGTGAGTATCCAATTAACACCATCCATCCATCCATATATATGTATGTGTGTATGTGTATATACAGGTGTGTGTATATATATATAGTCCAGTGTTTTAACGAAGCAACATACAGGCAAGTATAGCCTCTCAAGTTAAGAGGTTTATGTATGTAGTGAATGCTCCACTGATACCATTAAGTTGTTATTTTTTAAAACTGATGTCATATAACTGATGGATACCAGTAGCTTGTGTTCATTTTCTTGAAGACTTAAGAGAAACTGTAATAAAGCACCTAAATTAGAAATAAATTGTATACTATTTCATTTAAGTAGTAGCCAAAGAAATTTTCTATTGTGACAGCCTCTTAAGTGAACATTCTGTAAAAACCTTATTCTTCAGCAGCAGTCTGGTTTTTTTTATCTGTGAAGTTTTAAAATATTTATTTTCTGCCACTATTCCGAATGCATTTATTTTGATATTAGCATATGCTAGAATACTTCTATTAGGTGTAATTCTGCAAGTTTCTTCATTGTTCTTAGGTTTTCTGTTGTTCGCTACTATACAGTCCTTGCAATTGTACGCTGATTTCTGCAGCTTATAATGCTGGTCTATTTTTTTTCTTTCATGAACTAAGGTTGTGTAACACATGACACTGACCTCAATTTGAAACTACAGTGGATGAAACAGGGATTATTTCTTAAGTTAAATTCTGTCTGAAGTATAGGTTATGTGAGCACTGGAAATGCTCTGTAGGACTTAAAGTTGATGATAGAATACAGGTATAGCTTTCAAAATATGACAGTTAATAATACAACAGTTTTGACATGCAAAAGAGCAGGGAAAAAAATCTTTCTGTTTTCACTTATAATCATGCTAAATGATTTTTATTTTCTATAGTCTGATGTCATCTATCTGCTTGCCCAAACCATAGTACGTTCACTGTTTTCTAAGTTAACTATCAGTTTAGTATTTCAATCTGATTCCATATATTTAAGAAGATAGAAGATAGTGAAGTTCTGCTTTGCCTTGTGCCATTACAGGTTGCAAAGGAACACAGAATTGAATTTTGTCTTGGCAGCTGAAAAGAATTTATCTTCATTTTTGATCATGTAATTTCCTTCCCTATGTTGGCTTCACAAGATGAGTATGGAGTTACTGTTATAGTTACTCATTCTCATTAGGTAAATGTTTTTAATTCTGCTTATTATCTTTTCTTGTTTTCAGATGCTTCTTCCCCTTTTAGCTTTCAATTGTCCAGCATAAGAACGAAGAAATTCGATACAAATCAGTTGATGTGAAAGAATAGCCTTTTCTGTAGCCATTTAAACGCACAAGTAGGGATTATAATATGAGCCTCCATGTTGCTAGATGAGTATTGATTTTTTTTCTGCTTAAGTAATACAAACTCTTTAAAGTCAAGCTAAAAAATATATTGCAGTCCCACCACTATAGATTGCTATGTTGTATACCTCACAATAACAGTAGCATTCTCTAATGAGGTTTATAAAACTAAGCTGCTGTAAATTTATAAGAAAAGACATTTCTCTATTTCCAATAAGTAACCATTTTAGATGCAACAGTGGCATTTACTTCGGAGAAATGAGTAGTAATAAATTAGAGCAAATTCAGGACACTGTAATGTTTGAGGTGCTGCCTTTTTATGTAGTTTGCTAAAACTAAAATCATATTTGTCCAAATGTTATTAGAGTTGATGCTAACCAAATGTAAACATTCAAAACAGAGGCTACAGTTTATGAAATTAGTCACTGTCTTAAATCTTCAGTAAACTAAACCACAGCCATAAATCTCCTTTTAATTTTGATATCCTTTAAGTAGTCTAAAAGGTGAAGGTATAAAGTAATTCAATAAAAAGGTGACTGCCAGGCTGAAAATTCTCTCTTTTTTTAGGAACAAATTTTAAGAAGCATCACTGGGACTGGTGAGCTTTGAGTTACAGTAAGTCAAATACACCATAGAGTAGGAAAGTTTGTACAGTAGGCCAATGGATATGGATGTAGTTTTACTTCAGTGTTCTGACTCTGTTCGTTCTCTTCTGAAATACAGAAATACAGAAAGAGTTTGTCCTTTGGCTTTTATAGTTTTGTCTTGATTGAGAAAATGTGGTTGAATTTAGCTCAAGTTGAGTTAAAATTAGCTTGTCCTGCCTGAACTGAAATTTGACCTTTTTGACTAGAGTTGATGTAGGTTGACAACTTGTATAAATACATCAATGTACAAATACATGGTTTTTGCAGAAACCATTGAGCTTTCCTTGATGATATTCTGTGCTGGCTTGCTGGCTGCCATCCAGCTGTTAGCCAGCCATGGTGTGTTTTAGCCATACAGCACTGAACCCCCAAGTCCCTGCAACTGAGCAGGGTTTTATAGGTAAGGCTTGGCAGTGTGCTACTATTTTACAATTGATTCATGCTTGGCACAAGTGTAGTGTGCACAAACAATTGTTTGGTCACAAAAAAATGTTGAAAACAATCCATGTTAGTCTGAATTTATGCAAAAATGTTATCCTGCAGCTGAATTTAGAGGAGAAGAAAGATCACTTTTACAGTACAAGCTAATGTATATTATTAGTAGTACCAATCTAAAAGTGACAGTTTACAGCTGACAAAAGACCAAAGGAAACAGAATCAATCAGAGATCTGAACCTCAGGGGATCTGCTTGGTCATGGCGTACTGATGCTATGAGATTCTCAGTTGGCTGTGTTTTATATGCTCTTTGCAGGGGTATCAATGACCATATAGTGTGTAAGATACTAGCCACTCAGGCTTTGAAATGCAGTTCTCTTCACTAAACTGCCTTCAGGTTTTTCAAAATCCTTTAGGTCTATATCAATGTCCATTTTAGAGACTCTAAAAGCGACCTGCTCCACGAAATGGTTCTTGGCAGCGCTAACACTGGTGTATGGTTGAATAAGAAGAAAACACTGATCCAGAAGAATGTGCTTAGCACAGGCACTGCAGAATCACCTGGACACCTTCTGGTTAATATTACATGTGACCTTCAGATAAGTGGAACTAAATTTCGTTACCAGTTTATAATTCATTGTATGTAAAATTGTAAAAGTTTTCCTACCAAACAATACTGATAATTTATTCGCAAAAGAGAATGCTGCTCTACAAGTTTTACATTTGTGGCTTGGGATTAAAATAAATCAAGTGCTGGCATGTTTTGCTTATTTTTCTGGAAATAAAATTCCTTTTTCTATACTAAGGGACAAACACAGATAATCTTCCCCCTTACTATCATATTGATACCAATGTTAAAATCTGTAATGATCAGAGTCTTGGCAGTATTTAATTTCCAAACAAGCTGAAAGTGCGTGGCAGATCTGGGAATAGTAGGGATGTAATCAGAGAAGGGAAACCTCTCTCTCCTCCTGTGCCAGGCAGAAAGACAGGTGTTTAATATGATAGCATATGACAGAACCTAAAGCTATGTCACTAAGTATGCTAGTCTGATCTCTGTATTGTCTAATAAATAAAGTTGATACAGACAACATTTTTCTTTTATCTTTCATTTTCATAGTGTGGTTACAGATTTGTTTTCAGAACACTGAGGAAGGATTGAATTTATAACTTTCATCATCGTATTCCCTTTAAATGGCAAATCATTATAGGGAGAAAAAAGGCAAAAAAAAAGCAATGTCATCAGTTATTCAAAAAGTTACTGCTGGTTTATGCTCAGCATTGTCATTTACTTATTCAAGCACTTGTCTGTTTCGAAAACAGTCTTGAGAGTCTGTAGCAGTGCTTTGAAAAGGAAAAATCATCAGAGTAAGATTATGGCAGTTAACTGCATTAGTCCTGACTGTGGTTAACTGCATCAGTCCTGACTGTGTGATAATTTGCTTTTAAAGCATATGTCCATAACAATATAGTCTCCTGCTGTATTTGAAAATGGCAATAAGAGTTTAGCTTTCAAGTATTTAGTGTATTGAAACCACCACATGAAAAACTATGAATCCCTGAGATTGAGTCATCATTTTAAAAGTTAGGAGTGTTTTTATTAATATTGCCTATGCAAATTGCTTTGTTTCCAGGAAGCTCTTTAAGAATGTGCAGGCACAAAGGCTGGGAGTCAAAACTCTGGTTCAAGCAATCATCCTTGTTTAGAAATGGTGCAAAAGCATGTTCTTGGATAATTTGGTTATTCCTACTGAATTTGACCCTGCATGTACATGAATACAGGAAGTATCAAGGACCATAACACACACTTTTACATAGCTATCATGCTTCCTATGGGGGGAAAATAACTCCTCCTCCTCACACCAATCAAACAAATTTTTGCCCTTCAGTTTCTTAGAAACACTGCAGTTTAATCATGGCAAAAGAAAAAGTATCTTCACCTGTGTTTAAAAGTAAGCCTGATTATTGTCTGATTCTAGTAGTCATTACAGGAAAACTGAGCATCCACTTTTATCTACAGTCATAGTTGTTATTCAATAAGCTATTTTCTTTAGATTTGAAGTATTCTTTTTGCCATTGCTTTGCGTTTGCATCCAACTGTCTATTGATTATGGCTTGGTTACCTGCACAAATATGAGGGCAGATATAAATCTTATTATACTTTAGAGAAAGTTTCTGATTTGCAAACAGGGTCATTTTAACTAAATGCTAATGATGCAGCTACAGTTGTAAGGCTGGAGGTCATAATAGATGAGCTTTTTAGTTCTTTTAAATAAGACATTAAAGGGTGATGAAAAGCTATGAGTCACTTTGCCTTAACTTTCATTCCCAGTGGCTACACTTCTGGTAATACTGGTGTGCAAATATAGGCATGCTAATGTGTGCACAGAAATGAACACAGACCTCAGGCTGAAATCGTGATGAAAATCAGAAAATTCAAGTTTGTGGTTCAGGATTTATAAAAGATCTCTGCTTATGGCTACAACCTGGATAATTTTTTTCTCCTGAAGTTACAATGAAAGTATGCATAAGCAAAAGCAAAATATACTAGTAATTAATAATTTTCTGCCTAAATCTGTATTGTTAATCTTTTTTTTTTGTGGGAAGAATCAATTCCTTTTATATTACAGTTTTATAGCAATTTTCTCACTTGCGATGTATGAATTATTAACAGAGATCCTCAGTCTCATATGGAAGCTGCCTAGGAAATAATTCCTTGGAATTAATCTTGGGGCAAGCTGCAAAACTAGTGTTTCATGCTTTTTCTTCTGTGAGTAACATACTGTACTTCAGAGGTAAAAGCAACTGATTTCCAGCTTAACTGTCCAATTAAAACTTTTCCAATTGTCATGAGTGGGAGCAGGGTAATTCTTTATAGATCAGCAAATTGTATTCCTTCCCATAGATACTAAGTGGCGGACAGGCCATTTTTACAAATGCCCATTACATTCAGAAGAAATCTAGTAAAGACTACTATTATGCAAAAATTTGCAGTTTCTAGAATGAAGAAACCGTTCAGCTTGGAATATAACGCACATTATCTATATAAAATCAGTTCCTGTATGTACTGTAGAAGTATGAAAACACTGTCCTAGGGCGATAAGAAAAATGGTAAGAAATAGCTTCTTTTTGAAAATAGAAGGAATCTTTGCCTATGTCATTAATGAATGGTATATATATTTTAAACGAAGAGGACTTTGTGTTTCATTTTTTTTGGTGCATTCTAGAGCAGGAAAAAGTGGTTTCAGTGTTGCTGATGTCCAGATTCAAAGTACACCTAAAATCATACGTGTGCATGTTCTCTGCCTTAGTTTGCTTTTGGGAAAGTATCAAAATTTTGAATTTTGATAAGGAGTCATAAAAAATGACGTGACATTTTCAGCAGGATGGTTTGCAGGATGGTTGAATCTGAATTCTGAAATGCACAAAGGAAAAAAGTCTAGACAGGGAAAATAATGCTGTATTTTAGCCTACAGAAACCTTCTATTCCTTTTGAATCCACAGATGACCTGCTAGAAGGAGAAGTGTGGCTGCTGTAATGTGGAATCAGTGTGCTACATTAAGGACATGTTGCTCACAATTTATTGTTCTTATCCCTTAAGGTTTCCTTTTGGGATTATGTCATGCTTTTTGCAGTTATTTGTGATTAGTAATTAATATCCTCCACCTCTGAAAGTATCTAGAGCTGCCAATGTACTCTGTGAATTTACTCTGTTTCTGCAGTTATAATATGCACTCTGGTATGGCCTCTACAACCCTGTTTGTGTGTGGAGTGCTCCTATAAATAACCCTGATATTCAGTGTTCATATAGAGCTATGGGACCTATTCTTCATGTAAAGTGACAAGCTGATAAATGCACAGCCCTCAGATAAGCTCCACTGATTGACAACAGCAGTTGATATGGGATAACATCACATGGGCAAATTTGTGACAATAAACTCTAAAATACCACAGTGTTTGGAGAATGTGATTGGCAACCAATCATTTAAAACATTTAAAATACAATTTGACGTACTTATCTCTCTCTTACAGATCACTTACTTTGAGACGTCTGAGTGTCTATAAACTTCTTTATCAAGGCGTCAGTAGTTTGTGTGTAAAGGCTAAGAGCATATCTCAGGGACTGTAGGTCAGGGCTCTTTTCCAGGAAATTCTTTTTCAGCCCACTTCCTCCAGCATGGAAGTATTGCTAAAATGAAAAACAAATATGGTCATTCAGAGAGGCAAATTATCTGAGAGGCCTCAGTTACAGACATACAATTTTAAGTAAAATTCTTACACAAACTTTTAAAAATAACACTTGGCATGTGTAGCTAGATTTACGATTATAGAAGTTGAGATAATTGTCATCATCTTTACTACAGAGCTTCTTTCCAAAGGTAAAAATTTAAGTCTTGTGGGAGCAAAAAAGATACAAAATTTTAATTTTGGTCTTCATGATCTCAAGTATTTATACGTCAAAACTGAATATACATATTTGCAGGGTTGTTTTAGGTTGTGGGGAGTGGAATCAGTTTTAATTCTTTACCTAAAAAAGATCTCTAAAATCAAGGCATGGTTTACAGCACAAGTAAAGAACATATTCTTTCTAAGGGAAGGGGGAATTTTGTTAAAGTTTTAAAAGAGAAGATCCTAGAATATGAAGTTTTGGATTAGCACTGCATTGTAATTGTGCCTGAAATTATGATTGTGCTTTGGGAAATTATTAGAAATTCCATGGAAGTTTCCATGGTGATTATCTTTTTTGATTCCAGTTTTGACCTGTTTTACCGTGGATATGCAGAAAATGTGTGTGTCATCCTTGAGTGGCCACATTAGGATTTCCTGGACTGTGAAAGGAAGAGGATGGAAGAGAAAAGTACTGCCCTTGAAGATGGGGAGTAAATTTCATCCTTCAAAAGCCGATTTCCTTTGGGGCAGAACAGCTGTACCCACAGTTCTCTTTATGCACTCCTATGAATGATACAGCAGTAAACCACTACACCAGTAGTGCTTCCTGCAAACCCTAAGGTGGAGGCAGATCTTCACTCTGCAAGCAGTTGCACCAGTGTTGCACCAGTGTAGCCACTACTGACAGCTGTTCATCAAGGCCTGCTTACAAGACAGCACCCCTCTTTTTGCTGTCCCACTTACACTGATAATTTGAGTGCTCCCTTCCTTCTTTCATTTAAAAAAAAAGCTAAATTAGCATAAATACTTTAAACAAAAGATAATTCCTGATCTACTGCTACAACTAGAGTTGGAACAAAATACGTTTACCACTTCGATGCCATGCTGACTATGTAAACTATTGCAGGTATTATATTATGTTTCCAATCCCAAAGCTGAGTTCAGAAAAATTAGGACAGATTCTTCCCTTCTTCCTCCCAAAATGAAGAATTTTCCCTAAAATTTTATACAAGACAGTGGTTGATGAACTAATGCACTTAAGCTACAAAGAAAAGATATATTTGCCACACACATTTAAAACCAGTGTTTTGTTCAAACGCTTTGCAAGGCATTTTGCAATCTATATTACAGTTCTAGGTCTCAAGATTGATGTATAAAGCTCCCATTAATGGCTAATTAGTAAAAGCAAACAATGTTTTTCAGGAAAACACTGTGACTACTTGATGACATGCAGTATTGCTCCACTCAATACAGGGAGTGTTGGGAACTGCAAGTAGAATCTATTCTCCCTGCATTTTTGGAGTGTTGCCAAATATATGCAATATATATATTTCAGTTCACATACATACATATATACTAAATGCTTTATCCTAAGCATATCCATCTGTGACAAAGCAGACCTACAGTCCATACATGCCCATTGCATGTTAGTCTACACATTTCACCTTCTGATTCTCAAGATTTTTGCAGGAGATGAAACATAAACGTACTTAACATAACAAAGTCATTATTTACTTTTCTGTGTTGTCAGCTACTGACTGTTACAGGGAAAAAAATATCTGTAGGAGCAAAACAAAGAATTTGAAGTCATCAGGCTGAAAAGTTTTATATTGTTTTAATCCTAAATGGGCAGTTAGTGTCAATTTAAGAGGTTCTGACCTTCTCATCCTTGCATACTTACATGAAATTTGCATCTTTCCAAGTGAATTATTTCATACTATATGTTCCAAAGAAATCTCTATTGTCTTAATTGTTTAAAAGCATATTCATGATTTCACCAAGGATCTTAATCAATTTATCAGCAAGTGCTAAAATCTGTTAATATTTCCTGCTATTGTGACAATTACTGTGATTTTTTTTTTTTTTAGTTGTGTCTCCCAGTAAAATGTTATCTGCAGCAGCAGCTACAAAGGACTAAAAGCTCCATGAAAGCTAACAGACATTTTAAGGAAACAAGGACACCTGACCCTAACCTTTCTGAGTTTTTATATTTTTTTGCTTTTGCCCATAAATGGTAAATTTTGCATGCAAAACCACTAATATGAACATATCATTGTTGGATGGAATCGAATATAGAAAAATAATGAGTAAACAGGGTTTTACAGATTCAGTTGGACACCTAATACCCTGTTCTTTAGAGATGTAAACCTTAAAGTAGTTCACCTGCTACTCATGCTCCAGTGTGAAGAGTTTCAAGGTTCATAGGTGTCAAAAAAGGCTTGAAAGTCATACTGACAAATGAAAGGTGCAGAGACAAGTGCATAATGTCAGGTATGTGGAAATCAACGCTGTAGCCACTGCAGTCTCAACCAAAACTTGACAAATGCCGCACAGGTCATATCGGGTGGTAGTTTCACTTTGTAGAGTGCCTGTGGGTTTACAGTGCTTGCAAAGACAAAAATGGAAACTAGAACAGTATTATCAATGCACATTATCTCTGGGCTGAGATAATGAGATAGCTGACATAACTCAGTTTGAGATAACTGAGGCCAGAAAGCCGCTTCTCCTAACAGTAAATTGCAAATTAAGCTAAAAAAAAAAAAAAAAAGTGCTAAGGTTCTTTTTATGACATACGAAGACTGATGATATGCTATATATATTTAAGTTGAAAGAGTATTCCTTTATTTTTTGCTCTTCAAAGCATTAATAACACCATCATCTATTAAATTATAATTGTAAGTTGCTCAGTGAATTAATTTTTGGTACTAAAAATTAGCCTAATGAAAGAAAAAATGAAAAAAGACTGTGCAAGCACAGAGATACTCCTCCCCACAAATCCCTTCCTTACAATAATCAGTTAATTTTTGAACAGATACCATATGCCATTTTTATTGTTCTTCTATTCTTATTTGGGCAGCCATTCTTTTTGCTTTAAAACCCCCCATATTTACCTAGCATTACCAAAAAATTATATATTTTGATCATTAAACTTATGAACTGCATTCCTAAATCAACATAGCAGTCTTTTTTTCTTGAGTTAACTCACAAGGTTTGTCTTTGTTCACTTTCTAATAGTGTAAGACCAATTTCTGCATGAACAAGAGTATTTACTTAGTATTTTGGAAAAAAAAGATTTATCCTATCATGTCCTAGGTACAGTAAGCAGGTTATAATGCCGTGTCATTGCCTTACAATTTGAAAATAGGTTTTCCAGAAAGCATTATTTTGCTCAGTTTATGAGTGTAGCACACACAGAGATAAGAATACCGAATTAATAGAGGATTTTTCCCTATTTCTATCCTTTTCCCTCCATTTCTAGACTTTTCTTTACTAAAATGATTAATATCTATCTATGAGTTTAAGCTCTGGAAATTCAGGCAGGGTTAGAATTTACATTTTTCCCAACTTTTATTTACTTAGAACAAATGCTTTGAAAGGAAAATAATTAGATTCACATACTGACCCGAGGACTCCACAGGGCTTAATTTGGGAGCACACAGTACTTCAGCATTTTGTTCCATTTCTGTTTCCACAATATCAGTAATCCCCAAATATTATTTTGATTTCTGAAAGACATGCCAATTCCACTGCAAATACAAAAGATGGCAATTGGGAGCCCTCTTTGATACTTCTTTCTTGTCTTTTAAGACACTATTTTGTTGTACAAGACTTGATCATGAATATGGCCTCTTATTTATATCTTCAATTTTATACTTAAGTAGCTGCCTCCTTACCTTCCTGATGTGCTGTCTCTTCAGCAGCAGATATGAAAATATGCTGTTATTCTATAAATCGATTGCTTTCAAGTTATTTACCCCAAGTGAAGATCCAGGCCAATGTGAAAAAGACTGATAAGTACATTAAATAATATTCCTTAACGGTTTCTTTTGACTTCAGAAACCCAACCTGTGAAGACTGTATGAAAGTCTCCAGTCTTTCATCAAAAAAAAAAAAAACTTTGTTAATCTCTTTACTTTTACATTTAGAAGCATAATGCAATAACCATAAAATGCGTGGAAGCGAAAACAAAGTTTTCAGAACAACTCATCTGGCCTATGACCTGATCCTTTCATCCTTCCAGAGAGGTCAAATCCTAGAGTTACTTTATCAATTACCAATAAATTAATTTGTATTTCTAGTAACGAGACTAGCACCAGGTAAGGTTGAATGGATTGTCTCTAATATGGCTCATTTAAAAATCTAATGTAAAACATTTACTGCACTCATAAGATTTTTTTCTAAAGTAGTTTTATGCATTACTAACATCTACATCAACAAGATGTTGGTAATGCATAAAAATTAATTTATTCAGAAGTGTTTTTAACAGGTGTGTGATGAATATGACTTTTTGTTTTCATTGAAAAGGGACCAACGTGTAGAATCAAATGGCATTTTTAAAGTAAATCAGATTATTTAGGAGTGACACTAAATTAGGTGGTGAATTCCAAACTGTAAAAAGTTGATAAATTCAACTGGACGTTGAATTTAAAATAGTGCATAGTAATGCATGGTATTAAAAGCCTTGATTTCTGGTGAGCTATAAAAAACATGTCATACATGTTTGCAGGAGAGCGCAGCTAGGAATAACCACACTTTTCAGGCCCAGTGTCTCCTTTGTGGGAGAAAAAGAGGTTATGCTGCAACAGAATAAGGATTTAGCCCAGCTGCTTCAGCTGCACTAACTCTAAACTGTAAAGGAACAGAAGAATCAGAGAAGCTTTGGCCACCAATTCCTTTAAGGGAACATGTTCTGTCTGCAACTGGTAGAATAATTTTTCTAACTTTTATGCAAGCAGACTATTAGACATTCGCTTTCGAGTCGATACAAGGAGCTGAGGATCAAATGGTTCTCGACACATTAAAGGGATCTTTATGCTTCTAAGGGACCATTCTATATTAGAATCTGTCGTTTATGTCAGTCATGTTCTTGGTCATTCCAGCACAGAACAGAAAAACATGTAATGCTGTACCTTTATAGTAGCTAGTGCTACTTCCATTATTGCACACTGCCTCAGGGTCAGGCTTCTGGCTTCCTCTCGAATCACATGGTCCTGCAAAGCAAGTTAAGACTGCAGTTGATTTTGGAAGAGAGACAGCGTTGTGGCCTGTCTATTCTCGGAAAAAAAAAAACCAAAAGAAACTGACAAATGCCCCCCAAACTGCTATGATTAACAGGGATTAATTCAACTTTGGACTTCTTTTACAACAAATTATAACCTAGAGCAATCATGTTGTCTCTTGAAAACATAGATTGTAGAGAAAAAGAACCAATGTTTAATACTGAGCATCTGTGTAGCTTTATTTCTTTTCCTAGAACATATTATTTCTCTGTTCTGGGGGGCTTTGTGAAAAGTTTAAATTTTAAGTTTAAATAATTATATTAGATGATACTGAAAGAATTCATTTTATTAATGAACCTGACAGTTTAACTTATGTTTGCAAATGACCCATGTTTAAAAAGAAAGGGTTTCCTATTAGAACATAAGTTAAATAGAGTCATAAAGTGACAATACTCCTGTGAAATCTTTGTCTAAAATAAGCATCCTGTGATTTACTTAGGCAACATTTTAACTCCTCTAGCAAACTAAGCAATTATTCACAGAAGCAGGAATTACCACATTTCTGCCCAAATCTGAAATCCTAATGGCAAAATTGCTTGGCAAACAACTGATACCAGTATCAGATGTCTAAGCTCTCCATCAATTGTATTATGGACTTCAGTAATGTAGTGCTGATGAGTTTATTGTAGAGATAACATGCTAGGTTTCAACACATACCATAAGTAATACACAGAAAAAAAATTACTAGTAGTCCCACCTTAGAGTATTTTCAGAACTGGTTCCAGAAGGGAACACAAAGATCTTGTAATTTATTTTTTTGTGATATTTAAGGCCTGGTTGTGCAATATGGGAATGACATCTTCTTGACCCATCTAGTGATCACTTTAGCATATAAACATACACTCTGTTATTCTTAATTTGGTTTTGATGAAACTGTAAAATCATTACTCACCTATGAACAGTTACTGCCATATTCAATCTTATTATAGTAAATAAGCACAAGAATGAGGCATGAGGCTTGGCCTCACAGTCACTAATATTTCATCTATTTTTTTCATTAGAGCAAGCCATTCACAGCTTCATTTGGCTCCATTACCTTGAGTTTTGACAGTTGTCCAAGATCTTTGGCTGCACTGAATATCATCTGTGGCCCCTGTAATCACATTGAAAATTCAGGAAACAGACTCACTACAGCATGTTTGCTTTTTATGTCAACACGATCTTATTTTCTGCTAGGACATTAGCCAAAGTCACTGTTTTGCAAAGCTAAATGAAAATTTCAATTACACGAGACATATTTTCATTCAGTTGATAAGGCCAAGTAGTTGATGCCTGCAGCATGATTCCCTCCAGTATCCTATACTTGATACAAATATTGCATGTTCTGTTGATAGTGGTTTCATGTGCTCCTGTCTGCTATCTCATTTTGTATTTAATATTTTTAAGCTAAGGCTGGGATTGTTCTTATACAGCATGTCAATGAGATATCTGTCCATAATCATAGCTCTCAGGTGCTATGCTAATATAAATAATCGTAATGGGAAGTGAGCAGCCCTGAGAAACCTGCAAAAGCTTTGCTGTCTACGGTGAAATCCTCAGTTGAGTTAACACACAGCATAACAGCATACTGTTAAGCAAAAGCCTTTTTTTTTTTAAGAAAAGATACCAAAGTGTTATGAAGTTAAACCAATATTTTACTATAGCCAAATCCTGGCATGATACCAAAGGCCAATGCCTACAGGTTTGTCTTAGACAAACAGAATCCTACTATAATTCCATTCTCACATTTTTTATCACAATTACGCCAAGAAATATAATTACTAGTGCAATTACTTGGCAGTTCAGCAAGACATAGTTCTAAATGTCTGGATTTCAGGAAAAAAAAAAAGTCAGTCCATCTTACACAGCACAATACAGAACAATTTTTCATTAGTCTTTCTGTTCCAAAAGATTTCAGCTTCCAGACATAATTTTGCTTCTGTACAGTTCAAGTGCAAAAGATGTAATATAGAACTGCAGCTTAAATTTTCATTATTTATTAGTAGTGAGAATGGTAAGATAAATATGAAAATTAAAAACAAACCCTGCTTCTGAATGTCTGTGCCTCTCAGCCTCAGAGAGAAAGTAAGAGTCAAGGCTACAGAAGGGAAACAGCTCTCTTACAGTATCCTACTTTTCATTGATTTTGTTTAATTGTGTGTTCAAAAGTAAATAGAAGTAGCAAAATAAACACAACTAGCTATACACCTTTCACCATGCCTGCCAACTGGGACACTTTATATAGAGGCTACCACTAGTAAAACCCAACAGCTGGTGAAGCGTAGCACACACATGTGATACTGCAAGCACTCTGAAAGCCTAATCCAGTAATCTTTGTACCTATTTTTCATGTTCCTTAATCATTACAAACTCTATATTTAAGATATTGTATCTTCTACTATACAAATGTTGAGCAAACTTTGGAAAAAAAATATGCTGCAGACAATTTCTAGTCAGAGGCTCATGTTTCTTAAGTGTCTGTGGACGAAGAATGGGGGCAAAGCACCTGTGGAAATCCCAGCTGCCACCATTTAAAATAATCTTAAAGAGTCTTGAATGATAGGTGCAGTCTCTACCTTTAATCAGTACTGGCTGATAAACAGAAGCCTTCTTACCTTTGGCCACTAACTAATCTAACGTCCATCCAGAAGACTCTTCATTCTGGGTGAGGGGGGAGGAGGGCTCCTTGCCTCTGCTTCTTCACCACCCTTTCTGTGTTCTCCCTGAAATGCGGAAGTTTTGCATTCCAGATGTACACCCACAGCTTAATGAAGTATCAACTTGCTAAACTAACGATTGGAATAAACTTGTTTGAAATGGGCTTAACAGCCCGTCAGTGTCACAGCTTATTGCTTGGTGTGATTTCTGAGCATCAGTAACAGGTGCTTGCAGATTCAGGGAGATGAACTGAAATCTGTGTTCAGCTGGCAGTCAAAGGTTATTTTCACTATGGTTGAAAGACTAAAATCTTTTTATTATTTTTTAAATAAATGTCTACATTCAAACTCTTGGGGGGAAATGTTTCAACAGATGTTTTACTATCTTGACTAACTGAAACATATTGTGCTATTGTCCAAGTGGACTTACTAAGTCTTTGATAGGTAATTCTGTATTCTTGGCAGCCAATTAGGAAAAGCAACAGAAAAACCTCTTAACTCTGAAGCATGCTGTTCTATGATTCAGAGTGTAACAACTGATCCTGCATAAAGCTAATAAATACTCCTAACACCTGATGGGAAATGTAGTTACCCAATCCAAATGCTACTTACACATTTACAGATAAAATTTGCACCAAAATATTTGAAAAGCAAATTAAAAGTCTCAGAAATATAAATTTGACACAGTCACTCATTGAAAGAGAAGCTGTTTCTAATTATGCATAGTAAACACGAGCATTATTGTAAATATGAACAAATTCAGTGAATGGAGTCCTGGCTATGATCTTGTGATTAGCTCTAGTCTACAATTTTTAATAGCTCAGGTTATTTCATTACTACCTTAACACCATTTATAAATGTTCTATTAGATTTCCTCTTGCCTCTCCAGCAATATTCTTTCATGTATCTTTAATATATTATAATATGATTTAATGATATGTCTTTAACGTATGGATACTGACCAATAGATTTTTAGCAGCTTAACTGATATCATAGGATGTATAAAATTGCCCAAAGGCACACTATGGCAATGTCATGATTAGCTTGTCATAAAGATGGCGAATTTATTCTAGACAAGATTGAAAATGAGAAGACTTAACATTTATGTTATCCCAGTCCCTCAAAAAAGCAAAAAGCAATTAAAAAAGGCACTCCAAGCCAGGCTCTTTTTCTTTCATCCTTAGGTAGAATCAGGTTTTACCGGTGCCCTCGGCTCTGTCACCACTCAGGGTTCACGTCAGGGCACCACCCACACTGGTCTCGTGTGTAGCAGCACTATTTTCCATATTGAATATAGCTTCCTTCCCTCTTCTTGTCAGGCTGTAAATGCAGTCCTGCCCAAAGAGGACCCTCTATCAAGTCTGCTATTAAAATACCCTGAAACTTTAGAGATAAATTGGCTTAAGCTTCCTGATGTTAAGTGCTGCCTCAAGATGAGGAATGGCACAGCAGGCAGGACTGGAGAATGGGATGGAGCATTCCTGACTTTCTGGGAGGTGCAAAAATGGAAGCGATTGAATTCCTGGTACAACTGGAAAGGGCAAGGAACACTCTTGGTGTTACTGTGCATGATGAAGTAAAAAGAAACCAAACTTAAAAGCCCTTATATGAAAGCACATTACGAAGTCAGTGATTCGGCTTCTTTTATACTGCATTCATAAAAACTGTTCCAAGTTGGAGCAGGCAGTAAAGGAAACAGCAAGGTCTTCCTCACCAGCTACAGAAGAGCAACCTAGCTACACTACTTTGAAACACTAGAGAGCAACACACTGCATACAGTCAATATATTATTCCTTCTGGTCAAGGTACAGAAAAGGATAGTATCAGACCCCTTGGCAAACACCTGATTGAGCACGTTATTACAATCCTTTATAACGTGTGTGAACTACTGCTGGGACACTTACGGTTTGGTCCGTCAGTGGTGGAAGCACAATTTGTTTCTCTATTTTGTTCAAGACTAACTTCCACAGCTCTTTTAAAACCCGTTTCAGAACTGTCTTCTCACAGATTTTCGCAGAGACACTTAAACTGGAATAAAACAAAACACAAACCAGTCTCCAAAACTAGCGTTAAGACTTCAGAGGTGCTGTATCACTATATGCTCAGATTAATGGCCATTATGGTTTAGCTTTTCTCTACCAGTAAGGATTTCTCAATGGCTTAGTTATTTTGCAATATTATCACTAAATATTTTTGGTAAAAAAAAGACTTGCAGATTATAAAATCATGTAAATCTCCACTACCCAATTTGTTGCTTAACATATTACTGATATATACTTATAAAAAATGAAAAATGACAATGAGTTATAAAGTTTGATGGATGATACCATTTAGCACTCGAAGCCCCTAAATTAAAGTTTTGGTATATAATTTGTTTATGTCTTAAAAATAAAAACACAAACATCTCACTTGTTGTCTTATACTTCTATCTACTGTGATGTAGAACCAGATGTTGATAGCTAATGCAAATTCAGGGCTATCATTTGGAAGCATTTATTTCTATATACTGGCATATCTGTGCAATCATACTATCTATTACTAACGGTAAAATTAAATTTTTGGAGGATCTATATACTTAGATTTTTTTCTTTATTTAAGAGTATATTCATAAACCATCTTGTATTTATTGCTATGAATAAGTAGCGTCATGAATAAAGTGCTGCAGTTTTCAGGCACAGGAAAAAATATTTCAAAATAATATCACATAAATGCATATGTGGGCAATTTTACAGAATTATGTCTAATCTATTAATGTGAAAAAAGATTACTATAAAGTCATTATAATATCACATCATAAATATGCCAATTCATATTTCTACCATCTCTTACTACTCTTAGTAAGCACATCAATAAAAGCATAATTAGGAAATAACTAAAACCCAAACCATATTAATATGACATGTTTATAATCCTATTATAAATATATATTTGTAAGAAAGGTGATATTCCCTAGCAGTGGTGGTTTTTTTTTTTAAATTTCACATCTTTATTTTCTGTGCATGGGTTTAGCATCCGCTAAAATTCCATTTAACATTCCTGTGGTGAGGAATATTTTCTATTCGGACAGAAATTTAAAACCCATTTTTGTTTCCATTATGTCATTATTCAATTAAATCTCAAAGAATCTATGAAGACAGCTTTGAGAAATGGCAACCTGGAACCGAACCTGACAGGCAAAAGTCAGCTTACCCATTTTTTTAAACGATGAGCTTAGGATAGCACTTGTAAGTGTACAAACACTTTTGGCTTTTCTTCAAGATTTGTGCTAGGAGTAAATGTCTTTACTCAAAGATAATTAAAATTTAAAACCATACTGCTTGAAAGCAACACAAGCCCCTCTTGTAACTTAACACATAGGACTAGGTAGATCTTCTTTATACCACAGCTCGTGGAGGAGAAACCGTACACTAGCTCCTTTGTAATGACTCAAAACATGACGAGAAATAGAAAGGCAAATACGTAGCTTACGCAGAAATTGCTTAGTATAAGTAAACAGGTTAAGCATAGTATTCTGCACACATGTGAATACTACAGATATTAAAAATACTACAAAGTGGTTCTAGGTATTAATGATGCTTCAGGGTAAAACCAAGTATGCCTGATTGTAGCATCCAGTTCCTAATCTGCCACACAAACCAGCCTGCCACACTTACGTTTTGTCCAGGAAATCCATGAGAGGCCGAAGTACAATCTCGGCATCAATGGCCGCGCTGTTCTTATTGGCTGCTGCATTCCCATTTCCTCTCATTTGATTCAGTTCATTGCTCATTTGTCTTACACAATCTTCAATAATAAATTGGAAACTACAGGACGGGGGGAAAAAAAAATAAATGAAAGAATTCTGGGATAGAAAACAACATTTATCATTTTGCATCAGGTTCTTCAACAAGATTTAAATCTTTTCTGCAATGATGTGTTCACAAACGCAAGATACTGCAGGTGTTACAGACGGAAAATAACTCTTCCTAAGGATTATAGCTCAAATAACTAATTCATGTACTGTTTTGATTTTTCTCCCCCCTTGTTTCCATTCTGTCATTATGCTTTTCATGCCCTTGTAGGGGTGCCAAGTAATTATTTTCTGAAAGCAATAGATGTATCAGAACCTGTACTTTAGGGAATGGTTAACTATCAGCTAGCAACTTCTCAAGATGTTGTTTATGGTGTGAAAGAACAACAGGAACAGGTAACTATAAATTATTTTTCTCTTGATGGTTAATATGAACCAAGCTTTAATATTCTTCTTGAGGACAAACAGAAAACAAAATAGAAAATGATTTTGCCCTGTTTGGCTCAATTTGACTTTTTCCCAGGTTTCACACAGAGTCAGTGCCATCAGAAGCTTTGCTTACTTCTTTACTAGACAGAGCTAAAACATTTGGACTGTTTAAAATATTCTTTCGCAAAATAAACCACTAAGAAGTAGTTAGACTTTTCCTCCTGGAAGGAATCTTTTCCACTTCAAGGTCAGTGTGAACAAATTCTTGCTGCTCAAGTTGTATCTGTTCAGCTTTTCTGAAAACTGTTCTGTTTCCTAACTGATCTGCTTGAGCAACGTGTCTGACAGTCTTGTAGCGTCATTGATGTGATACAGTCTTCGGTCAATATATTTAAACAATCCAGAACAACAGTTGATCAGAGTCAACAGTTCAGAGGCAGAATAAGGCTCTGCACACATGGTAATTTGGTTTATGAATTAATTTATGATTAATTGAATTGGTTCAGGATTAGTTTATGAACAGAAATGCAAAACAGAGGCCACAAATATACCAGGCCTATTAATGTGAAAAGATAAATGGCAAAGATTAACTTGAGGGAAGTGAAAGAGAACTTACTATGAGAGAAAAGAAAGATTATAATTAGGCAGTAAGCTGTTCCAGCTACATGGCTAATCACAGAAAGACAACGCAAATCTCCATGTGAAAACACTGGAAAAATTGGAAACTTTTCCAAGTACACTTGGATGTGTACTTACCTACACACTTCAAAGCCCTAGATAAAATCAACATGAAGCTGCTATTGAAGCTGCTTATGTAAATCCTTGGGACCAGTCTCTCCAATAAAAGCCAAAATAATGCATTAGCTTTTCTTGACATTAGCCATCTTTCTAACATTGTTAACTTCACAACCCCCCAGCAATAAACTGACCCATAAGGAATGTTCTAGCTCTCTGGAGCATACCCTAGATTGAGCTATTCCTGCATTTTCTTTTGCAGAAACATAGTTGGCTTATTCAGAAAGAAGCCCTGGGAAGAAAGAATATTCATGCACTGTCAATGATCAGAGAACCAGGGCCTGGGAGCAAAAATAAAGCAAGACAATATGACAAACAAATCACACTCAGAAAAAGTGAACACTGTCCACCCAGACGGTTCATTGACGGATTAAATAAGCAACTACAGACTTCACTTAATGAATACCACTACAGCACTAATCCCTCTTTCTTAGATTCCTTTCTAATTTGATGCAAAAATAACGTGCAGCACAGGCACTGCTGGCACAGCACCATATGCATTCAAGACTGCAGTGTGCACTCTGATTAATGAGAGATTTTGAGAATAAGGCTCAGTAGACAATTTTTGCAGAGCCACAGGCAAGCAAATGACCCAAGGCAGCCATTCACAGCGACCGTTTGAAGCAGGCTAAACATAGGCAGACATCCCTGGTTGAAGCAGGCCACTTGGAAAAAGCTGTCAGTCTCGGGAATTATCATAAACATGGTCAGAGAAAAAAGTCTAACGCAGCATCAGGCAAGAACAAACCAGCAATTTTTGTTTTTCAAAAGACAGAACAAAAGCCATCAGCCTCACCTCTGTAGCACGTTCATGCCCACAGACCATCTTCAGTTTTCTTTACGGTGAGGTTACTGCTATATGTTTCAGAGTCTAAACACATACACACACACAAACGAACACCACTTCATCAGGGCAGAAGCATGCTGTACCTCAGGACATCCAAACAACCACCCAGGATTAATCAGCGAGGCAGATTTTTGAACAGGAATATTTCTCTAAGGTTTGTGGTAAAACGGGTTTGTTACCTTGCAGCATACGTTATGCTGAGTTCATCCAATACATTGCTAAGTTTCACCTGAAGTTCTTTTAGAACAACACTAGCTTCAGGATCCAACTGTGAAGAGATAAGTAATGTTATGTTTTACTTATACACTATGTTTTTGGGTTTTCCAATACAATTAATGAATTAGGAATTATATGTAATGGTACACTGCACTATGGAAAACCAAATGTGGAAACACCTGTCACAACACAGGATTGCTTTAGTAGGCCCAAAAATCCAATTACCATTTAAAGGAAAATATTTGATCGTAATAATGAAGATTTATATTGTTAGAAATCAAAACTGTGCCATTAAACAATGGTTTTCTATGGGATGGTGCAAATTGTGTTGGCAGTCACAAGAACAGAATTACCATTATCAGGCAAATGGTATTCACAAGGCATACCAAGAGAAGGATGCATGAGAATGTAGTGTTTGTGTTAAAAATACTGCAGTTGTTTGCATCTTTTAATTTTTTTTTGTGCATTTCACCATCGGTACTTTTTTTGTGATTTGCATGGAAGATGTTTCCATATTCCCACTAATGCAGCATAAAAGTAGAACAGCCAGCACTGGAAAAGATGGCTTGAAGACTATCTATGCTGCTTCTACTGATATAGTATGAGGAGAAGGAATCTATTCAATTTCAGTACTTCTGTTTCTAAAAGCCATTAAGACATACATAATTCAAGCACAGTGCTAGACATTCTGATGCACAGGGAGAACACCTCCTGTACCTCTGATACAGGTTTGCTAAGCACAGGAAGAAAAAGAATGCAGGGGAGAAACATAGTTTTACATTTACAGAGATGGGGATCCATGCATAGGTATTTAATCAAAAAGGTACTCTGTTGATATTGATCAGCAACTTGTTTATTTGCTATGCATTCTTTTTCAAATAAAAAAAAAAATTGACTTTTTGTCTCCTTGAGATTTTAGCATTTAGGAAAAATAGTTACAGTCCATTGTGGGATATGATTGATGATCATCAGGATCAACAGCTGAATGTGAATTAACAGCTGATGTTCCAGGTCTTTCAGCTATCTACATCACAACATTAGGGAATGATTTTCAATGATAATCCGCAAATTCTGGGCTCTGTTCTGCAGCAAGGTCAGATACAGATCTTCTGACAATTTCAAAGGAAATTGCGCATTTAGAATACATAATCAGGTCTGTCTTTATTTGCATTTTCATATCTTTCAACTGCATGAGTAGTGTTTAGTGCTTATTCTTCATCCGATGCTTCAGAGTACTATGGTGCAGTAGGTCAGCTCTTTTAATCACACTTTAGAGACAAGGGGAAGCTGTGTCACAGCACATTGAATAACTTACATGAGACTACACAGAAATTCTAAGGCAAAGTAAAGAAAAAACAAACTCTGGAACACCCTCAAAGATCTACTGTGTTCTAATCTTAGACCATCCTTTCTCTCCTTCAAAGTTATGTGTGGTTTAAAAGCATAGAAAATCCAAGATTTTCATTACAGTTTTTGACAAAAGTCTGAAATAGGTGACAAGGGGAATTGCCATACATCCCTTAGAAGATATTCACTGATGTGTAGCACTTTTCTAATCTGAGCAGCTCATATTTTAACACTGTGACTACTTACTGATTTAGTTTTTAATTACTTTGCATTTGGAGAAGTTTTGTTGCTTCTCCACTTCATGTCTTAGTAGTTTCCCTGGCAGATGCACTCTGACAGTTCATACACTTAAAGTGATTGTTTTCCTTCATATGAAAAGCAGGGATAAAAAAGCTAATTTTACTGAAATGTCTATATTAGTTAACAAAGATAGAGTTTACTAAGAAAGGCAAAGATTTTTCCAGGAAATGCATTTCACTAGGGAATTACACTGCCTCCTTTGGCGGGATACATACAGAACACAAATTTAAGATCACTAGAATATTAACATTTAACAAATACTGAACACACAGGTATTCACACTGAACATGATACACATCAGAGAAAGCACAAAAATACCAGGCAGGCAGAAGACTCAAAATTTCTTACCAGGTCATGCACAATCTAGAGAATCATCTTGTTACTGGGACTACTAAGGCCAATGTAGTTACTTTCTATCAGAGGTTGTTGTGATAACCAGAAAACACAATATATTTTCTAAATTCACCTGGAATTGGACTTAGTTTGGCCAAAATTGGACTAAATACTAATATCAGACTGCGGACATAACACACATTATAGAAAGGTGCATGCAAGTGCTAGACATTTTAGAGGGCTTTGTGCTCACAAATTGCATGAACAAGTTTGTGTGTGCACAGCTGGAGGCATCTGGCAGGACATCCAGCCTTGTGTATACACATGCTCAGGCTTATTAATGCAGTGTCATAGGGAGGAGTGGAATATAAAGAGGTATGCGGGCTGACCATCCAGGTGCTAGGCACCTGGTGATGTGATGACTAAGAATATGTTAGCAAGATTTTTAAATGCTACTGTTATTTTTGTTTAGCTACTGGAAAATACGGCAATTTGAGTGTCCCACCAGGACTAAAATGTGCACTTTTCATTTATTTTACCATGCGCCCTCTATGTGCTAGTGAGTTCCCAGGGCAAATCAGAGGATCCTCAGGCATCAGCCCTTGACTGGCATCATCCAAATATACCACAGCCATGACTCACTTTTTTTTCTGATATGGTACAGCTAAGATGGGAACTATTATGATGGTTCTATACTATGAAATTCTGGGGGGACTTCACCACTGGTAAAGATGGTTCTAGGGTGGCCTTGTGCAGTGGAGATAAGGTAAGTCAGCTTTTGGTACCTCTGCGCATCACACACACTAACTAGTATAGATTATCTTCTGTATATCTTATCTTTTATGTGTAAATTAATCCACTAATTTTTTAATATGAAAAATATGTTCAGCTATGATGCTTTACTTAAAAAATAGAATATTTGAAAAAAAAAATTCTGTAGAAGTAGGAAGTGTTACTGTCTCCCTCTTAAATATTCTAAAAGGCTGTAGTTCACAACATGACTACACTAAATTTTAAAAACATCACAGTTTTGCAACAAGCTCAAAAAGGAATTTTATTTGTGCTTTAGAAGGATCTATTATTTCAGCAATGGTTTGAACAACTCCTGCTAACACATTTTATACCAGGTTTGCTTATTCTTAGGAAAGTATTGTGTGGGAAATGCACTATAGCACTGTGCAAATGGTTTGGCTTAATGGACAAGCTGCACGACTTATGCAGGTTGACATCACAACACTCACTACTTGAGACAGTAACACATAGCTCTCAAAACTGCTGTGTAAAGGAGGCAAGTTTCCCAGTGAGGCAAATCAGTGATGAAGAGATTAATTCATTTATCTAAGGCTTTCCAGTGACCAAGAGAAATCCTCAGCTTTTGTGATTTGGCTGAGATTACTTACTAGCAAGGGAGTAACGATAAAACAACCATCTCTGCTTCATGAGCCAATCTGTTTTTGGATAGTGCAGAGTTATTATGGGAAGGGAGGTGTATAAGAACTCAGGTAAATGCAACCTGTAATTCTTCATACTATTTGCTACTAGTAGCAGTTTAAGTAAATAGATACAAACATGCTCAGCTGCAGAAATCTCAGCCACCCAGATGTGGTTAAATGATGAATTACAGGGTTAACCCAGCCCTAATGTTACCCTACTGTGCAATCAGCCAGAAGGAAAGGATGGAAGAGAGGCAAAAGGCAATGCTGATCAGCATCTGAGAAGAGGTTGTATAGCCATACACAGATATGAAAATGAAGTATCTACAGTATTGGGGACTTTTTCGCCTCAAGTCTTACCTGCTCCATAGAGTTTGATGCAGAAGGAAAAAAAACCCATGCCTGAATTTTTCAGGAAAATAAAAGAAAAAAAGCCCTAACTGAGCAGATTATTGTTGGGAGAAAAAAAGATGAGTGTCATTAATGTGCCATATCTAATTTAAGAATTGAAAGAGAGAAAAGACCATTTAATCCCTTAGCTTCTTGGGTTCTATTTACAGCTCACAGCATGTGTGGGCTAGTCTTAAAATACATTGGTAGGTTGCTCAGGTGTCAAAATCTGGATTTTTTTAAAGAGCAAACTTACTTCAGTAGTGGAAATGTTATTAACCTGTTAACGTGCAAATCACACTTTTCTACCAATTCTTAATTTGCTTGGCTTTCTTAGGTTCATAAATATTTCTGTTATTTTACCATCTTCTTAAATAATAGAGTTAATTTTTACCCACAACAGAACATACTCATAAATGTGTTGGCACACTTCATAAGATGGGTTAATTATGGATTATTAAATAGATAATTAGAAGTTTGACTTTTTCTGAATGCTAAACAAAAGCAGAGAATACTTTTGCTGAACAGCTGAAAAAATAAGAAATATTTGAACATCACTGTTTCCAAATGCTGCCTGTCTAAAACTGTGAAATTTTTTATACATACAAGCCTTGGAAAAGAGTTAAAGATCTGATGAATTTGGCTGCTTTCGACATAATGCGTTAGATTGAGCTATTCCATGCTGTAATTTAATGTGTGCTAGTACGGACATAATCTCGTTAACTGCAAATTTGGTAGTGTTTCTACAGAAAACTACAGAGATGCAAATTACTTTTGCATGAGTTAAAGGGAACCTCTTTAATTGGAATTCCATTTATCTGCAATTTCACAGATCTAACTGCTTATAGTTTCCTAATGGGGCCACCTGATTACTTCCTTTCAGAAAATAGTTTTGCATATTGTATGTGCATCTAGGGAGGATAGAGGTATTTATCAGATCCATCCCTTTAGTGGTTCTTTTTGTCTCTGATAGACATCATCCCTCCTCCACCTCCCCACCCGACTACCTAGGTACAGTGAATCCCATTTTGAGGTGTTTGGCTGCCACTGCTCTAAACACTTATGCCTCTGACTTAATAGATTTAAAGATGGACACTTCAGAGCTATTCTGCTTAAGTCTGGGCCTCTGTCATCCCACCAAAGTCTTTAGGACCACACATAGATTCCTATAGGAATTCCTAAGCATTACATGTAAAGTTGGAACTGAACTTACTGCAGTGGAAATATGCTTTAGCTACAGTCAGTATAATACTGTTGTATGTAAACAACCTGCTTTTGCTTTCCACCTTTTTTTTTTTTCCCCACCTAATTGCTGTAACTCATTTCTGCCATGTTCTGCTATCTGGTGAAAAGCAACACAAGCATTAACTTTTTTTTCTTTCCCTTTTATCAGCTTCCAACTTGTCAGACACGAAAAAATGATTTAGTGCAAATGTATGCACTCCTTTTGGACAAAACAAACAGGAGCTAAACCAAAATTCTACATTATGACAATCTGTTCCCATGATTTTGGACTTGATTTTTAAAAAAGACAAGACAGTTGGTTCGATCCCACTTTACTATGGCAGACTGATCTCATTTACATAGTTTTTTTAAGTACCCTTCCTGCTTGGCTACAGCAGAAGAGGAGAGTTAATACAGAAACTCATGTTGTTCAGACTATTTTATGTTAATGGCAGGAGAGCTGAGAGCCCCGCTTTTTCTCTATTTATAGAGCTCCCTGCGCTGCAACATGCAATAGGCCCACTCCGAACATAGGGACTGCTGCTTGATTGTGGTATTTTGACTGCATAATTTGAAAGATATACTGCTCACAATGTGACACTGAGGAGATTAACAGCATTTAATTTTTCTTAGAATTAGTTTTGCTTCAACTGAAATGGGTCTCATTATTCTGCTGAAAACCATCTGACTTTTTATACCCTCCACAAGCAAAATATTAAACTATTTTCTCCCTGAAAGGAAACTGCTTACAGACTTTATTGCTGGCTTTGTTTCTTATACGTAACAGTTCAATAAGGCAAATTGGCCATTAGCATTTATACTCTTGGAATAGGCAGGGGAATAAGTATTCCAGTTTGAGGACAAACTTTTTAGGGGCACTTTGATACGGGTGACAAAAAAAATGGAACGTGAATGTATTTTTCTTCAAGAAATTCCCCTACTGAGAAACAAACAAGACTTTGAATGTATTTTTTAGATCTTTTTTCTTAGACCATGAATCAGAGATGCACTTAAGGTACCTAACAAAGGGATTTTAGAAAAATACCTCTGAATTCTCTCCAAGAGCTGCATGTTGCACCACATTTGTAGGAAATATTGCTTTGTTAGTGTAACACCCTTAATAATTCATCCTCATTAACACCAGAAGGGAAAGCAAAAAGGATGAGAAGTGATGAGAGATTTTGAAAGAAAACTGCTATGAAAAATCTTAATTTTTTTTTTTTTTTAAATTATATAAGCTATTGGGAGGAAAAGGAAAACTAATATTTTCCTGAGGAAAATGGAACATTTTGGAGATTCAAGAAAATATTCTGATTTGAAAATAATTTGATAGATACAGACATAAAGGGAAAGCAAAAAGGATGAGAAGTGATGAGAGATTTTGAAAGAAAACTGCTATGAAAAATCTTAATTTTTTTTTTTTTTTAAATTATATAAGCTATTGGGAGGAAAAGGAAAACTAATATTTTCCTGAGGAAAATGGAACATTTTGGAGATTCAAGAAAATATTCTGATTTGAAAATAATTTGATAGATACAGACATAAAGTGCTATTCAGCTTTCCTCTGCCCTTGTCTTCATCAGGATTTATGGACACTTAGCTGTTTTTATGATTCATGACATTCAACATGTAGGATTGGATCCAAGACCTTAATACAAAAGTACTTTGCACAGAACATAAGAGAATGGAAGACAAGATTATTTGTAATATTCAGAGAGTTAAAGGGGATTAATAGTAACCACAAAAATCATAGCCACGTCTGGATGATAAATATATATTTTTAAAGTTTGATATGAAATTTTCAGTGATGACAAGGCTGCAGAAGTTTATTTCACGTTCTCTGGAGCAGGCAGTATTTTTGCCATGGCGGCTTCAAGAAGCTATTACTAGCTCAACAAAACCTCCTCACCTTGGAGTTAATCTGTAGGTTCATTTGGAAGGTGTTATTCATTGCATGTCACGGGACTATCTTACCTCTGCAGCGTCCCACTGTGGATGTGGAAATATGAAATAATGGATTTTCCAATTCTCTCTATAGTGTGGTCACATTAGATCAAAGTTTTGTGAAACTATCAAACTACAGTCTCAACAAGAAAAAGCTGATGTATGTGTAACTTCTTTTTTAAAGCCAGCTACTGATAATAAGGATGGTATATTCATGATCTAAACATTGCTTTTTAACAAGAAGACAGGATTCTATAGCTTGAAAAGATGTTAATTTCTTCATTAGTTTTCAAAATAGTCAAAGACTACAATCAACAAAGTATTGAAGCACATGCTTATGTCCTTTTACTGTTGACAGGACTTCAGGCACTTTTAAGTCTTCTGAAATATAAAAGAAGATAAAGCTAAGCATGTTCTGAACTGTTGAGTAGCAGCTTTTGGTGAAATGGTGCCAAATCTTGAAAACAAGCAGGCCCTCAGATACTGAAAAATGCACGTAAAAAATGTTTTATAGATTTTTTAGAAATTCTGAAAGACTGTCTAGTAAAACTTTTCAATTTAGAGTGTTGACTAGATGCCCAAGCATAGCTCTTTTTGATTTTAGATTATAGGGAATTACACAAATGCATCAATGGAAATTAGTAGGAAATGTGACTGTTCTTAGCTTTAGAAAATATGGTCAGGAATAATAAAAGATGCTTACTATCACAAACCTCATAAGAGAATCTCTCTCCTTCTTTCTTCTGCTCAGTGGATTGCAAGTCAAAGGCATTAGACAAAGACATGACACATTACAGACAAAGCACAAAGCACATGTTCTACAAAATTTTCAGATACAGGCAAAACGTACCAATACATAAAAAAGCAAAGTATAGTCCATTACAAACATTAAAATAAAGCTGGCACTACAGATTACAACACAAAACACCCAGTGCTGGTTGAACTTTACAGATCATTAGCATGTTTCTGTGAAATAGTGTTAGGTCTTTCTAGAATTGTCAGGACATTAAATAGTTCTTGTAGGCTTTTTTTTTTTTTTTTTTTTTTAGAACATTTTGATTTTCTTTGCAAGCAGAAGTGAAGGCTGTGACTAGGTTGAAAACATGATGCTAATGATCTCTAAGGAACTCTGAATGAACCAGGAAAGAAATATGACTCACCTCCTTTCCTCCCATGGACTCAAACATTTTCTCAAGCTGGACTCTTAATTGTTGAATGTTGTTCATCAAGATACAGGGCTACAAAGAGAGCATCAAATGTGAGAATGTGCATGTTATGTTCCTTTTATGTATGAATATGTGTATTCGCAGCCTCTGGGCTGAAGACCAGTTCTTCAGCAGCCCTACATTCACGCAACTGTGTTTTTCAGAGGAGGATCTCAGGTTCCCGACCACTGCTGCCTCCCCTTCCTTCTTTAATTCACACTCCTCTTTGCCCAGTCAGCAAACCCACTCAGCCAGTGACCGCCCATTATGCCCTTAAGACAGTCTTGCCCCACAGGAAACTGAACACCTTCTCCCAACCAGCTGGGCAGTTTTCAGATCCCAGTACTTCACGTCCTGAACCTTATAGCCCATGTAGTCGCTGGTCATACTAAATAAAATTACATCTGGTGGATTAATGCAAGTAGTACATTATCGTCTCTTTGAGAGTAGACACAATAATGATCAAAGTACTTTGGGAGTGAAAATAGACTGGGGGAAAGGGAATGCCAGATTGCTTTCTAGACCCAGTCTTTTCAGAAAACTGCGACAGCACTGTAACCCAGATAATGGCTGATGCTTAAGTATTTGAATAAATCAACAGACAGTTCTGTTGATAACAGAATAATATTTCAGAAATGTACATTTTGCATTGCTTGAAAAGTTGGAGAATGAATTAGGAAATATAATTTTGTAAACATATTATTTTAGTCTAAAAATATTGCTGTTTAAGCTCATTGTTTTAAGGCAGAACACAGAGCCACAGTATAAAAGACAGTGATTGCTGGATAAATATAAGGTAAAAAGTAAAACATGGATAAAATTAAGCAGCTAATTACAAAATTATGGAAGAAAGGATCTATTACTAGAATTTTGTGTACTCTGATGACATTATATGCCAGTTTGGTATGGTGCAGGGGAAGCAATAAGACCGTACTTGCTAAAAGAGTTCTGGTTGGCCAAGGTCAGTGTGTTCTAGGGCAAGACTGGATTAATTTACACACTGAAGTAACGCATTTCAATAAAACACATATACTTTTTTCAGACAACAAGAAGGTGATGGAATGATTATAGTGATTGATACTCATTTGTACCTTTCTAGTTAATAGCATGTTCCAATGTAGTGCTGAAACATGGTGGCATTAGATTTTGGTATTCAAAAGATCAATAACACAATTTAGCTTTAATTAGTTCTACATTACTCTCAAAGGAATTTGGTGTCAGAGTCCTTCTCAACCGAAGGAAAAAAAAGAAATTTGATCTAACTTCTTAATACTTACATTACTGCTTCCCAGTGAAGCATGCTATTTGGCCTCCTGCAAAAGACAGCTGGCTTTGTATAAAGGTTGAAATATCACCTCTCTTCCTGTCTCTTGAAAAATCCACAACTCCCACTTCTTCTATTTGTTTATCTACTTTCTATTAATTTATGATCATTAAGACTGTGTCCTCCTCTCCTATCTCCTCTCTTCTGACATATTCATTATTCTGGAAATTATCTGCAATATCACAAATCAATGATTATGATTTCTGATGGAGGAATAAGTAGCTGAATATAACGTCTTGGTTCTTTTGTTAAAAACAAGTGCAAATGCCTTTGGCAATATACTGAAGCTGTGAGATAAATACTTCATACTGAGGCAGTTTTCAAAGTTTCCTTTGAGGCTAGGTAAGGTTGCTCTTTCAGAGCCTAAGCAAACCTTGGCTCAATGGAAAAATTTCAATTGCTGTCAGTAAATAACAGAACCAGAGCTTAAAAACATTCTCATCTTATTATTTCATTATCACCTTGTTCTTCCAAATACTCTTTGCAGCAATTTACAGGAATCAGCCAGATGCAACAACACATAAAATTGAGTGGCAAGTACAATACATAAAACCAGGTTTGTTTGCAAACTCTGACAGGAGGTGGAAGATAAGAGGATGTTTTTACATTAGATGCATATCTTTATGAAAAGCACCTTTGGTATGCTTTTATTTGAACAGTTTATGTGCACATTTTATAGTATTTAATAAAAATAGTAGAGGTATTTACTTGAAAAATAATGCCAAAAATCTAACTTTAATCATAAAATGTATTTGTTTTAATCTCTTCTGTCAACTCTAATGCAGGAGATAGACTTTTAATATAATTGAGATCATCAAATCAAGTGGTCTTTTATTAAGCTAAAAGTATATATTTCAAAGATGTAGCTTCTGTTAAAAATAAGTTATGTCCCCCAAAGGCATTTGATGTAATACTTTATATCATAATGAGATAACTCCATCTAAAGCTTTAATAAAGATTGGCATACCAGGGCAACTTCAGAAATCAATCACTCCAACAATTAAAAAAATCCCATTGGACAGGCCAAAAGACTACAAAAACAGTTTGAATCAATGACTCAACGCTATGTATTAAAACTGATTTCTTCGAGTGAGCAGTAAGCTTTATTTAATATTAGCATTAAATTGAAAGAAATGGAAAAATATAGCTACAAAATTTATTTCTTTTTTACATTAAGTTTTGAGAATAGTTACGGCTCATATTGGGTCAAATACAGAGACATTATTTTAGATGAAGCTTGGTTTGGACTGATTAACATTAAAGTAGAAGACGTGTAATGCATTCACTCCTCCATACCGGGGAGAGAGAGTGTTGTGTTCTTTTCAGCTCTGTATTTGCCCTGGATGGGGGATAGGTAAGGAATACGTAGAAGGTGTATCTGTAAAGTTAAAAATACATGAAGATTTACATCCTGCTAGATTATGGGGAAAAAACCTGGCAATATGGTGTGCTGGTTTATCATATATCAACTGGTATCCGGTGACAGGACTCGTGGAAATGGTTCAAAGCTGCATCAGGGGAGGTTCAGGCTTGACATTAGGAAGCATTTCTTTACCGAGAGGGTGGTCAAACACTGGAACAGTCTTCCTGGGGAGGTGGTCGATGCCCCAAGCCTGTCAGTGTTTAAAAGGCATTTGGACAATGCCCTTAACAACATGCCTTAACTTTTGGTCAGCCCTGAATTGGTCTGGCAGTTGGACTAGGTGATGGTTGTAGGTCCCTTCCAACTGAAATGGTCTAGTCTAGTCTAGTCTACTCTATTTTATAACTGGCATGTTTCCTAGTGTTTCTACAGCTATAAGACTGATTCTTCTTACACAATGATTGCCAAACTTGGCCTGGTGCTTTTACTCTTTTCCGATACTGAAAAGATTTAGTACTGCCAGAAGAAAGCTGTATGGCTATCTACTAAAGTGAGTCTTTTCAACGTGTTTACTGCAAAGGGCTTCAAGGGTGAAAATATCTGAAGTGGGAAGTTAAATCTGAGACATGACACATCTATATAAATAAACGTCACTCCTCTGTAAAAACTTGTATATAAAACTTCTACTTAATAAAGTTTTGAGTTGGGTATTTTTATTTATTAACTCTAGTTTAGACAAAATTGCGTAAAAGGAATGGAATGGTATAAGTCTCTCCTAGCAAATATATCTGTGGCCTGAAAAATTAATCTTTAGTCTTTTGTAATGTTGCTTATAAGAAGAACCACCAATAACTGATATTTAGCTGCAATAGATGTCTTTCTGAATTCTATTATTGTGTATATGTTGGTGAGCTCTAGATTATGACACTGGCTCACACTACAGAGAGCACTGGCAAGAACGAGCGCGTCCTCAAGCCATGCACAGGGATGTGACAAATATAGCCGAGATCTGTGTATGAGCTATATAAGGGCTATATTTTTAAAGGTGAATAGTATGAGGATGGTGCTGCAGTTATTTATCTAATCGTAGACTGATACATCTGTACAACATACTACTAAATATAGCAGACATAGTGCTAAATGTTGCCTGCCTCGGGAGTACTAGCTTTGATTGAGTATCAATGATACTGAAAAGTCAGTTTACAAGAACAATTTTCCTTGGTCCTGTTAAGCTATTGGTAACGTCTTGATTTGCTTAACCACATCTTTAGTGTCCGTATCTCATTTATTTCTGAGTCCATGGCAATCTGGTCCTTCATTAGGGAGTCCCTTGTAAGCAGTGAGACAACAAAATAGCACATGATTTTCTTCTCACTGCTGCGTGGATAAAGCACAGAGAGTGAGTGGTAGTAGCAGAAAAGTCTGCACACACTCCCTGTACAGGGAACAATGATCCTATAAACTCTCTAATGAATAAATTGATAAAAAGATGCAAGCCAATGCAAAATGAAAACTCAAACAAAAATGTTTTCTTCTGTTTGGAAAAAAAGAGGAACATATATTCACCATATTTACCACTGTATAAGGCTGTTATCCAGGGAGTGTTTCTGGCCATCTTGTAAATTTTTTTCTACTTTAATACTTCAATTATTAACTAGGATTCTTAACTAATTCCTCCTATTCCAGCTTTTACACAGCAATGTAAGCAGCTATGAAAACATGCTGACCTTATTAAAAAAACAAAGCAAAACAAAAATCCTTTCCTCCGTATGCTTTTTCTCATACACAAAAGTGATTACATTTTCAAAAAGTACAGTAAGTCATTTAAAGGTAATTTCTGAGGCAGAAACAAAACACAGCTTTTTACTCACCACATTTTCTTTATCACAATATGAGCTGAAGTAATTTGAAATAATTACAGCATACTGAAGAAGCACTTTGTTGATAGTCTAGGAGAGGAGAAGAATCTTTTAAATGGTAAATTTCATCATGTAAAACAAAAATAATTAAAAAAACACAAAAAAGGAGGTTTATATAAATTACAGATTTTGCAGGTCCTTACACATTTAGTATATAGTGGTTTTTTTAGATATAATGTAAACAGTCCTGTAAGCACATTTTCAAATCCCCGCACAACAGATGGTGGGTTGTTCTTAATGGAATGTAATCTTCAATAGCAGAGATACTTTAATTTTAGTCATACTGTTTTTGAGAAGCATTGAGAGCTCTACTCCTTGCAATGTGCTACATACTTAATGGAACAATAGCAAGCTCAAAAAACCCTCTAGGGTGACAATGCATAGATTAAAAATATAATGGAAAAATAAAACCAAGGGAGCACTGTTCAAAGCCTGGAAATATGAGCTTATCTTAAAATAATAATGTAAATAGGAACTTTGTTTGCAAATGGAAAACTGTGGCAATTGAAGAACAGGAATAAATGTAAATGCAAACTTTTTTAAAGCCATCAGGACTATAATGGAAATCTAAAGCTTGTGAGGAAATGTTACAATCCAAATAGAAAGCTGGACTAACACAGCTGAGTTTATCAAACAGCAGATGAATAAGAACTACCACCTCAGGGCTTCAACCAGCAATACTTTATTGCCATACCTTGAATTTTTCCTTCCCTTGTAATTACATAACTGCATTTCACTGAATTGCTCCATTAATGGAATTGTAATCAGTGCTTAGCAAGAATAGTAATTGATTGTCTAACATATATAAATATGAAATCTCAGAGAGGATAGAACTTCTCAAACTGGTAAGTGATTTTGACAAAGTAGATGAAAAACAGTCTTAAGCCACAGACAGCGTGTCTTTCTAGGGATCCCAGTCAGAGATAGAAGAGATTGATTCCAAACAACATTGGAATTAGCTTTTAAGTACATGGCAACACAATGTCACTCTCTCTGAGGCTTAGTTGAGATGCATTCATTTTACTTTACCTTTGCAAACCTTCTCATTAAATGAGATAGTGCTTCTGGATTAGGACACTCCAGTTTCCTAATAATCTCAAAGCTTTGATTGAGCTGTGTGAAGACATCAACCACAGAACAAGAGAAGAGGGCATGATCTGATGTTTGCTGAAACTAGAGAGAAACATTCAAATGAGTTAACACTTGTTCAGAGATCAGAACTGTATTAACTGATTTTCTTACACTGGAAATTCTTCCTAGAGTCATAAAAAGTAATAAATAAGAAATAAATTTAAAAAAAAGTCTCACTGATAATACTGAGAAATGTGGCTTTTAACATTTCTATTACTTTCAAGCCTCTTAAAAATAAAAACAAAATTCTCTTTCATGACATCAATATCACATCAGAGTTTAGTGAAATCATAGACTGAAGTCTATGGGGAATTTAGGCAGATGGAATTAGAGCAGGAATTTGTCCATAGGGTTATCTTCCAAGAACCGTTACTGACGGTGTATCTTGTGAGGTCTAACAAGGATACTGTGGGACCAAATGTACTTCTGGTTTTGCAATACTAAATAACTGTCTTAATACGTTCTTTATTCTTTTCTTTAAAAACTAAAGGCTCACCCCATCTTTTTTGTCTCTTTCTAGTGCTCCATGAAGAAATTCCATTGAGACATCCTCATTTTCATCCAGCCACTGAATGACAAATGGTTCAAACCACCTGAAAATTAAAAACAATCTTGTAAAGTAAGTACATTTCATAAAGATCCTGAGAGGAGAGATGCCATGCCACGCAGCATCTTGTGTCTTCACATCTGTTCTAGTTGCTAAAAACTCTACCATCCTAGAAAAATTTTTGTCACCAAAGACACTGTGGTGACCAAAAGGTCTTTCAGGCTTCAGTTTCACAATACTCTGGTCGACCCCAGTGATGTAAAATTAGCAGTAGCCGTCAGAGAAATGTGTCCATGTTTTGCAGGGGATCATATTCTGCACTTTTTTTTAAATTTTAGAATGTGTCTTTTATCAATATTGTTTTTTTGTTAACATGTATTTTTCATTTGTATGTGAAATAACTTGGAGAAAACTTTGCTTTAATAAAACATCAGCTGTATTTTATTTTTCTTTAGTTTATTTAAAAAAATTTTAAAGCCATAACAGGCCCCAAACCATCTCGGCAAATCAGCAGACTTGCAGAAGATTAAGGATAGCTCATATGAAAGGTCAGGATTGAATGTGTCAATTGGAGGAGGAAAGGCGAAAATGAAAACAGCAGCTGAATATTAACCCAATGCAGTAAGAATAATTTCAGTAGTATGTCCCATTAGCACTGTATCTTTATCCAAATTTGGGTATGAAACAAATACAGGGGCCTATAGGTAATACGGCTGCTGTTCCCACATTTCATACCTTCCTCAGGCATTTTCTGACCAAAATATTTTGTCATCTATGAAGAGCTGCAGTTACAACAGTTGGATAAAGAGTCCTATGAAATAGCTAATAGCACTTTTAATACCTGGACTATTTCATTTGATAGAATGAAGAATTAAAGAGGAGGAAGTGCGAAAAGTAAAGAGGTGTCAGTGCTACGCACCTTGAGATCTTGCACAAACTTGAGCATAAATATTTGACCAAAATAAACCTTGCACCAAGCCCAAACTCATGGGAGACTTCCCTATACACTACTTACAGAGAGTATTCAGGCACTGCATCCTTGAAAGCAGAGAGTTCTCGCACATATTCATTATAAAACCATTTCACTTTGAAGTGCAAATTCATATAATCTGTGCTTTTGCATAACCGCTGCTTTTCATGTTCTGTAAAAGAATGAGTTGAAATAAAAAGCATTTAATAGCATTCTAACAGTAAATATCATTCTTGTGCCTCAATGCACTAGTAACATAATAATACAGTACTTGCATTTTAAAACACAATTGGTTTGATTTTTTTAGACGTAATAGCACACACAGTTTCAATCTTCAGGTTCGGAGTACCCTTAGGAAGAACAAAACAAAACAAAGACCGGACCAGAAGTCAGGCTTTTCGACTCTTCACTGCAGTGAGGAAAACCCACAAACTTGCTGACTTCCTGTTCTTTAGATGCTTCTTTGGTTGTTACAAAATGGTTAATTAGCTGTGTCAGGTGGCAAGGTAGAAAAGACAACTATAGCTGTGTAGTAGCCAAATGAAGTAACAACTATAAATGCCAGTCCTATATGAATCTGTGAAACCTGCATTAGTAAATGGCCTGCATTTGCCACATATAGTTAAGAAAAAGAAAGTGGAGACAACTCTGCAGCTCTACAGCCAACTAATTTATACATGGCACAAGTAGAAAAGCTGGTTTAATAAAGTGTTTTTGAAGTTTTTCAAACGGGCTTCTCCACCTTCTCAGTGTCCTGTTTTCAACATAATGGATATGCAGATGATCACGGATGGCAGGAGTCTTGGAACCACCTGTAACCACTTTCTGCATTTTTAAAGTCTAATTTAATTGGTTTGGAACAAATGTCCATCTTTATTCCAGGATTGTGATCCCTGTTTTAGCTTATCCACAATGCTCTGCAGTCTTTCCCATCCACCCCCTTCAGACCCTGGACAGCTCCATTCTTTCACTCCATTAGCTAACGGGCACCTTATCCTTGCTCAAATCTTTCATTTCCTTCTCCCACAGCAGGAAACCATGGATCCACAAACCTTGGGCAGAGTAATCCTTCCTTCACTTACTGCTCACAGCTTCCTAAAATCTCCACAGATCCCATCTGTTTGAGGTGTCATGTCACTTGCACATTCTTCCTTAAGCAAAAGACTAATCTCTTTTCCCAGCTCCCTTAAAAAGTGACCCAATACAGATGCTCGGCAGGAACGACGTTCTTGTGTAAATAGTATGTATTAAGAACTCACCTCTTTCAAATCTCCTTTTTGCTCCTTACTTCTACTTACATCATAACATAGTATTACACAAATTTTTCACATATATTTGGATGTGAACCTGATTTTATATAACAACAGGAGCATCCCATCCTCTCTCATACGCACACATGAATATACCACTCAGTCCTCTGTCAATGCAAGTGCACTGTGAAATACACATTCCGTGTTTTTCAGATCTGACCAGGTACATTAACAGGAAATTTTTACTTTTACTATTATGCCAAATCAGCACTCTAGTAATATCACCATACCAAACAAGAAATAAGTGTTTCAGAAGCATATTATTATGCAGTGAATTACTAAGTTTTTTGGGAATCAGCTTATGAAGAGCCCCTGTGGGCTCTTATTGCCTTTTTAGCACTGTATTAGCATTTTCATCTTCAGTGCCTTTTCATCACACTCCAGAAAAATCAGTAAATCAGTTTCTGTCTAAATATTGCATTTGTTCATGCCCAATTGCTACTTGAGAGTACTACAAATTCTCCCTAGCATAATATCATTGGTTACTAGCCTTAAACAGAACCACAGAGAGAAAGATGTATGCGTACTCTCATGGTTCTTACTTTCTACAGACCTGAGGAATCTTATTTTTTTATTCTGGTAGGAGTTTTTCCACAATCTATTATTGTAGACACCTAGATGACCAAACATTTGCTCAACAAAAGGTAGTTCTTACAAGTGATACCAGTCTTTGACTGAGAACAATTATCTTATTGCTATCAAATTCACTGCACATCTACTGCTTAGGTCATTATTAAGAAAAATCTGTCTTATATTGCATCCCAATACAGTGGCATTTCTGAAACAAATAGCATTTTTTCATTCAAGTGTTCCATGAATGGGTTATTAGATTATACAATGCAACTTAAGATAGCATCACAAACCAAGCAAATGCATATTTCAATTTTAGAAATGAGCTGCTGCCAACAATGGGCAAACTTGTGCAGGAGGGTACAACTTATACAATATCATTTATTTATATTTTCTCTTTTAAGTTAAGATCTAAATTAAGCATTTTTTCATTCAAGTGTTCCATGAATGGGTTATTAGATTATACAATGCAACTTAAGATAGCATCACAAACCAAGCAAATGCATATTTCAATTTTAGAAATGAGCTGCTGCCAACAATGGGCAAACTTGTGCAGGAGGGTACAACTTATACAATATCATTTATTTATATTTTCTCTTTTAAGTTAAGATCTAAATTACAACATATTAGAAATGAGCACAGAAGTCATTCATGAATAATTGAGTTTTTTTCTCCAGGCTATTATACCTTGGAAAGAATATTTCAAAAGAGTCTCCTAGGATATTTCTTGTAGCTACATATAAGTGAAAAATGCATCCTCAATTCCTAATATTAACCTATGAGAACATCAGAAAATACTTCACATGATCTACAAAGTCATTTCGTATCCATGCATATTACCTCTTCAGTTTATATAAAACAAAGAACAGAGAAAATAGGTGCCCATATGAGTCAGCCCATGACAATTTTAACTGGATGATATTAGATGGGTTTATCCACAGTAACAATGGATTTCGGTTAGAAAGCATAAGAACATCACTGTAGGCATTCTAAATTTAGATTAAGACCCATGGATTGCTTTCTTCATTTCTGAAAAACTTGCACAAGTTAATGTGAATGTGAAAACACAGGTTATATGTATGCAGTTGGGAGATGTATCTTTTTTTCCTGGAAGGAAAGCTGGCACCATGTTTTCCTATACAGATATATCCATTTTGGACTTTCCGCACAATACAGTAGCTGCACAATACAACTCTTTCTAAAAAAGTCCACTCTCGCTTTGCAAAATTATTATAATACTGAATCAGCCTTGAACTAAACCTGCCAATTGTATGCTGTGCAAATGTGCTCAGTAAAGATTATGATAGAAATACTAGACCTTTCTCATAATTGATTCTAGATAAATGGAATCTCCAGTATAGTAAACCTAATATTATTAATCTTTTTTTTGTGCTGCTACTTTTATGAAACGTTCCTTATAGAGCAGCATATTTTTATAAGCATCTATTAATCTACTGAGTTTCATAACAAGGACATTTGCAGTTCCCATTAGTGATAATGGCACATTATTCTATATTACTGTATCATGAATCAATGAAAAAAATACTGATAAGATTTCTGTAAACTGTGTGTATGGGGCACTTTCGCTGCTTTTATCTATCGCAGTTCCAGTAAGTGAATCTTTTTTACAGTATTGATTACACTGTGGGGTTTTTTTAATATCTCCTTAGGGGTAATGCTCTAATGTACATATGCTTTCCACAGGTTTGCAGTAATAGACATTGTAACTGCGACTACAATGAAAACTGTATAAAGAGTCGTTCCATCTCAGTTGTACAAATTACAATTACAGTAACACCTTTAAGAAGACTTCCACTAAGCAAAAGCACTGAGAAAAAATCCTAAATCTTCTCTTCAAGTGCTGTTTGTATAACCAAGAAAGAAGAGAGATTTTTTTAAAAGACTATTATGTGGAATGCATTAATATATGCAGATGTGTTTGGTGTGTGATGGAATCAGCCACTGACCTGGTGACACGGTATCTAGCAAATAATCTAATTGCTGACAACTGTTCTTTTACAGAAAAACGTATAAAGAGACATTTTAGGAAGGACTATAATCCAAGGTACTTTCCTCACAGGCCTGTGACCAAACAGCAATACTTTGGAATGATGTTTGATTTCTTGCTTATTTTCCCAGCAATTGCTAAAGAAAGCCGAGAAGTTTTTCTTAAGGCAGCAAACAAAAAGAAACTGCAATACAACTATTATGTTTTGGTCTGATGTTTGTAGCATTATAGTATTTTGTCAATAAAGTCATAATGATAACTTATTAAACAGAAACATCTACGTGACACTAAAGACGTAATGCCATTTAACAAACTGGAATAGAATCCCGTTCACTACAGAATCCTTTTTCCTTTTTAACCTTGAGGTAGTAACACCATGAGTATCCATGTAATTTTTGATAAGTAGTAGTTGCTAAAAAAGGAAAAAAGGGTAATCTAACAACCTTCATAAAATATGAACATTTTAAATATTCAGGTAATCAATTTGATTAATAAGGGAAATCTAATTTCCCCTTATTTGGGTACAAAAGCTGAGAGCAAATTTTTTTTTCTACAGTCGTTTCCTAGCCATTGTTTTTTGTAACAACATACAGTTAAACTGCTGAAGGATTCTAATGAGGTGGTTTTAAAGAATATTTCAAATTCTTATGAACAAAAACTGCAAGAAGGAAATTTGTCTGTAAAAATGAACAAATTGACTAGATACGCATAAATATATATGAATATCTAACAAAAAAAGCTTGTCCAGTTTCCAGGCGTTAAAGATAATGTTTCAGAGATTAATAACTACTACAAAGAATATTTACATGTAGCAAATTAATTATATCACAGTCAGTTGGTTTGACTGTTACACACATGCTATTGCACTACAGTTTGTTAAAATGGAAATGATTGAGACCAAGCATAAGGGAATTGTGTTTGGATTAACTGCAAAATTTCCCATCAAAACTCAGATGCTATTTTCAACCACTGTGACATAATTCCATACTATTTGCAATAATTACTTACCAATCATTCTAGAGACTACCAGCTGCGTATTTTGTCTATTTCTTTCAGAACTGCCATTTCAGATAACCTGCTATTTCCAAACTTTCAGTCGTATAATTGGGAATCATAGAATCGTTTAGGTTGAAAAAGGCCTTTAAGATCATCAAGTCCAACCGTTAGCCTAGCACTGCCAAGCCCACCACTAAACCATATCTCCTTAAGCACCACGTCTACAGGTCTTTTAAATACTTCCAGGGACGGTGACTCCACCACTTCCCTGGGCAGCCTGTTCCATTGCTTGACAAGCCTTTCGGTGAAGAAATTTTTCCTCACGTCCAATCTAAACCTCCTCTGGCACAACTTGAGGCCGTTTCCTCTC
>NW_008795035.1:185384-200074 GCF_000699145.1 Aptenodytes forsteri
AGGCAGCTTTCCAGCCACTCTTCCCCAAGCCTGTAGCGCTGCATGGGGTTGTTGTGGCCAAAGTGCAGGACCGGGCACTTGTCCTTGTTGAACCTCATACAGTTGGCCTCAGCCCATTGATCCAGCCTGTCCAGGTCCCTCTGTAGTAGAGCCTTCCCCTCAAGCAGATCAACACTCCCACCCAACTTGGTGTCATCTGCAAACTTACTGAGGGTGCACTCAATCTCCTCATCCAGAAGTATATGCATGGCGCAAACTGAGTATGGCTAGCGGAAGAAGAGCTGTTAAGGAAGTCCTATGAGGAATGATATTGATTGAGTATAAATTGGTATTCCTCCCTCTGAATCACTGTGGAAACATTACACCAGTATGATACACCTAGGTTTTGGGTACTTGATCCCAATGCAATTTCCCTACAGTACAGGAGTTGGTTGCTGTGCCATTGCCTCTTTTAATGTGGGTGTTATGCTTATAGTGCTCTAGACTTAATCCCTGTACCACTGAAATGAACTGGAAGACTAATTGAATATAACATATTGGATCAGGACACAAATGAAGAAAAATGTAAACTCAAACAAAGTTCATAACCGATTTAGAAGGAAACATTACATTCTACTAGACGTGTCATCCCAGGGTTCTTGTACTTTGCTAAAGGCAATGGAAGTCACTGGTTATTAACTGAAATGCAGATGAGGACACAGGTAATTGATAATTATATATAATTTACATTTATTTTTGTAATGTGAAATACTAACAGTCTTTCTGAAAGGGCTCTTTGTGTCAAGATAAATATAATAAACTGAAAAACTTCTGTCATTACCTCCTTTTTTGGATTGCACTTACAACTGATTTACAACTAAAACCCCCTCTAAATCTCCTTTAAAAAATAAATTGTGTCTTTCATAAGAGACTTCTACATATTCAATCTTTTCTCTGCATTTTCTTGGAAATTTTCATCAAATTATCTTTGAACACTTCACAAACATAATGGATTACCCCTTGAACATCTCTATGAGGTGATTATATTCACATATTACAAATGGAAAACTGAGGTATAGGGAGATCAAGTGAATTTACTAAGGGAACATACATAAATTATGAAAGGCAGTGTAGATCTTGTTCAAAGATTTCTTAACCAGAGAGTCATGTTTCCTCACAGAACAGAGACCAGGGAAGGAAGGTAGACCGTCTCATTCTGAATTGTAGGAAAAAATGGATTTACTGTTCTTTTTCGTCTTCTTGCCTGCAGTGGAAGTAGGCTAATCAATTCTTGACTTAATGCAGTGCACTTTAAAAGCTGATATGACATTGCCCTTTACATTCAGTGAGGAGCTCTCAAAGCGAGAGGCCGTTTGCTCAGAGCGCTCTGCTTTGCTTCACGTTTCATGGCAGGTACAAGTGAGTTCAAGGCCACCTGCTTCGCATCTGAAAAGGCAGAGCTATACATTACTTTCTGGGAGAGGTAAACTGCTTATGGGAATGTCAAGGGCATCAAATACCAATGTTACATACTATCTAAGACATGCAACATGTAATATCATAAAGGATGTGTGAATCTGCTACAAACAACCCTATTTTCTACTACAAAACATTGCATTTGCCATTTTTTACCTACTGTGTTATATTGCCTAAACATTTCAAATTACTTTAGGCAAACTACCTTTGATATCTTCTTAACATTACTGAGTTGCTTTTTTTACTCCTTATTGAAAATTTAGCATATTAGCCTCATCAATTAATTACTACTTCAGAGCCAAATACTTCCAGCAAAGTTCCAGAAAAGCGGGTGGGTATATCACCAACAGGACAACGCAAGATGCAAGATATGCAGTTTGATTAAGCATAAACTTGCTCTGTCCTGCTTCCAACTAAGACAAAGAAAAAAGCCAGTACAGCAAATAATTTAATAAGATCAACCTCAGTACAGCCTTTACCCTTCAATATCACATCAGAGTGAAATTTCTGTACCAGGAAAGCTAAACAGATCAATAATATTCAAAGAACAAACAGAGACAAAATTCTGTCTTTGGATATACACGGCTACTATTGATTACAGAAGGAAATAAGCACTTGCTTCTAAGGACTGAAATAATTTGAATTGTGTTTTTTTACTGTTAGTGGAATTCTTGCTTTATACATGACTTGACCATGTATATTGACCAGGAAAGCCTAAGGCAATGCAAGCTATGAATGGAGCAGAAGAAATGGTCCATCCTATCTGATGAGATCTGTGATGTCGATTAAAGCCCTGGTTCTGAAGAATATGATGGAAGTTTCAAATACTTTGTACTGAAGTTTCAACATTTATTCAAAGTAATCACATAATCAGAAAGTAATAAAAGAGGAAAGGAAATGCTTGTATATGAATCCAGTTTACATTGATTTTGGCTTTCATAAATCCCTAATATGTATAAAAATAGCAAAATAAGGAAAGAATATACATGCTTCTTGGAAACCACTGCTTCTCAAGAAAACGTTATCACATAATTAAATGCTATATTGTAACGCTTGAATCTGGGAGGAAAAAGAGAATAAAGGTAATAAAGGCAGCCTTCATTGTATTGGGTCTTAAGTGCTGAATACTCAGCTTTGCATCTTCAATGTTATTTTTATAACAGGTTACTTTCATTTATTTATTGTTTAATTTTTTAAAAATGTATCTTTCCATAAAGGAAACATTTAGACTTGATTCTCTACTCTTTGGCTTGTCACAAGAGCGCAAAGTGAGCATAAAACCTTACCAAATAGACATGGTAGCATTGTATAAGCAATTAGTAGAACAAAGCACAAAACAGGAATAATCAGGCAGCAAGATAAATGTGAGGCTGTGCTTTAATAATTACCTGTGTTGTATCTGGATCTGCCTGTAAAGCAGAAGCAAAGGCAAAAGAAGAGAGGTGTTCTCTAATTGTTACCCAGCAAATTGCACTTAAGGCTTATTAAAAGATAATGTGGAAGCAAGCAGTTTTAATGGATTTATCCTATTCTCCTGGGGGTGCTGGGACCAGTATCAAATGTTCAGTTTAGAACTAATGCACTTGCCCATAAGGGGAAATTTACCTGTGTATCTATAGGAGGAAAAAAAGACACTAGTGAATCTCCATATGTGGAAAAGTCCTGAAAGTAAAAGACCGAGTCTTCAATTTAATAAAACAGAGACTGGGAGAAGAACAGTTGTTTGCTGTATGAGGAAAGCTTTTACAAAGTGTCTTAGTGCGAAGTTTAAGAATAGGCAGGATTAAAAATAGCATGCAGGTTGCTTGTTTTAAATTTTCTTTTACTCAAATTTGATAAAGAAAAACATTTTAAGAAAGCTGTCATTGGTTACTGTTTCCAAAAGGAAAGAAATCCAAAATATAAGTGGATTCACAGGGTGATTAGTTCACAGCATTCATGAAGAGATGCAGCAGCTAGGTTCCACTCCTACTGTGTGAGCGTTATGCAGCTCCACTCTGACAGAGATAAGGGGAATAAAACCCTCAAGAAATAGGACAGGGAAATTCAAGCCCTAGCTGCTGGACTACATGACTGCATCAGGGGAATGTCCTGTAGGAGGAAAAGGATGAACCTTTTCTCCAAACAACAGACGCAGAACTGCACTAAACAATGCAGGTCCTTTAAGTGACTATCTGTGGGGACAAAGTCACAATTTTGCTTGATTTCTTCCCCCCCCAGCCATAAAATTATTTCAGACAAAAGCCATAGCTCTAGTTTTTGTAAAAATGTGAGTTGCAATGAAGTTGTATCATCTCACTGGTGAAGAACAGTAATCGAGGACAAGAAGAAAGAAGAGGCAAATTATTCTTCTGGGCTGAGATACCTAATAAACTACAGAGGAAGTCTTGACTGCCCCTTGGTGTAAGACAGAGCTCTCCTCCTGCTCCTATAGGTGATATACAGCCCCTTCTGCTGAATAGAACACTTCTCCCTTACTTGCATACTCAACTCATTCGTTTGTGGAAAGGACAGGGCCATGTGAGCTATAAATAGCCCCTAATTACTAATCAATGTAGGGTTCATTTAAAGCATCATTTACAGTCTAATAACCTATCTAACGTGGTAGTACTAGTATATGTTGACTAGCAAAACTGTCTTGTTCGCAATTAGGCAACACTGGAAAAGTTTATACACAAATGTTTTACAATCAGTGACTGCCTGGGTAAGAGCTAATAACAATGTTTCAGAACAAGATTAATATTCAGTGGTTAAAAGAAGATTAAATAAGGCCAGAGCTTTCATTATTAAATATACGGGGCAATATACACTGCTATTATTGAGTGACAACTTTAAGACTAAATAACGAAGTCAGGCATTCACTGATGCACTAGATTTTTTCTAGTAACATCTGGCACCATGAATACACCTACAATCAGACGTAAAGAAGCTTTAACTTACTAAGATTACTGTAGACTTGTACCACAGTATAAACGGTCCGTAGTACTTATTGTTCTGATTATGGTTCAGTATGTAAAATCAAAGAAAATGGGTTAGGGAATGACCAAATGATATAGTGGGCATGCCCCCAAGTGCAAGGTTATGCCACACTAAAGATCTCTCAGGCAGTTCCAAGTAAGATGACACACTGATACAGCACAGTATGATGCCATGAAGAAACTTAGCTCCTGGGAACAGTTCTGTCCACTTTATCTGTCTTAATTAGCAAGTCTAATTAACTTCAACAAAATAGTGCCATTTGGTATGGCTACGGTGCTTTTTAGGCAAGCCTGGGGATCTCTGTGTTGCACGTGATAGGTACTCAACTGGATTCTCATACTCGCAAAGCTCAGCCCTCCAGCACATACAGTATGTAGCTGCTGTTATTAACATTGTTGTCTGTTATGCTGACCAAAGAACGTTTCTAACTCCCCTCTTCTCCAATCATGTCACATTCAATCTTATTATCTGCCAAAGGAAAGTTTATTATTAACCCCAACTGTAATCTCCTTATCTTTGCCTTTACAGTCTCTCTGAATCCCCCCCTGAGACTACATATGACTCTCTATTCCTCAGGTCTCTGGAAAAACAAGGATGGAATACATTTGTTGAAATGAGTGAATGCAGAATGAGATTCACTTAAAATAAAAAGGTTTCCTATTTCGATACCCTGATGAAACCCTGCATTCTGGTGGATGCTGCCCTGTTCTCCCTTCCATAACCTCAGCCCCACCTCCCCAAATCTGCTCTGTAGTCTCCCTCTAAGCAAAGGTTATATTCTGTCTTAAGGGGAACTTCGTGAATTGTAAAGTTGGAGTGAAAATAGACTTGCAATCTGCCACCATATGGTGTGACCTTTCTCTGGGCAGCATTAGCCTCTGTTTTTTTTCTATGCTGTCTCTGTGCTCAGCATCAACTCATGGACCTGCCTCTTCTCTTTCATATCACTTTATCAGTTTCTGTCATGAAAGAGGAATCTGCCAGAGAAACAGGAAGATGATATCTGCTTATGCACTGAGGAGAACAGCAAACTTAAAAAGCAAACCTACGTTAAATGCATTAAATGGTGTAATGACTTTCTTGTTGTTCTCCTATTTTTATAAGGCCTGACACTTCAGAATCTTAGCTCTGCAGGATTGAGACTGTCTATTGCTGTATTTACACAGCAGCTAATTCATTTCTGGCCTGATCCTAGTCTTGACTTCTGGCCACTACTGGAATTAGATTATCATAATAACAGCAATTAGAATGTTCTCTTTCTAACAGCCTGGATAGCTTTGAACATTTGTTCTGACCTATTCAAAAGTTAGAGATACGAAAGATCTGAAAAAGACATTTCTGAGGACATAGAATAAAAAAGATACTTTTGTAATTGCATGTCTAATTTCAGCTCATTACTCTCTCATGATCTTTTAACCTTCGCATCTTCATACTTGGAAAGGAAAAGATTTCTTACCATACGAAGTCAATAACAAATCACTTGCACTGCTGGTGAAATTCTCTCTCTGTTCTCATTTCTTTGTACCATAAATACAGAATAATTTGAGGACCAGACAGTACAAAAATATTAACATCCTATAAGCTCAGATATGCTTGTGTAAACTAAATGCCAAACAACATGTATGATCTATCATGCAAATCACTGTTGCTTCACGAATAACCTGCAAAGAGAAAAAAGAAGGGCCAAATCTAATGAAGTCAGTTCTCAAAGAGCAACATGTGATACCTTTTCCATGCAAAAACTGTACATGAAAATAATCCCAAGCTCCCTAGATAAGAAAAAAATTAGAACTGGTGGGGACTTAATTTGTTAAAATTTGCATAAAACTTCTAATACTATGCAAAGGCTAAACATTGTTATTAATTTAAAATGGAAGAAAATCTAGAATGAAATGATGAACTCAATACCAGATTTTAGTACCGTTTTGTTTGCAAGGCATGTCAGCTTGGCACAGTGGAGCCCTGATCTCGGCAGCTGTGGAGACCTGAACTGTGCTTTGGGATGTCCTTTCCTCCCTCATCCAAAAAGCGAGCTGTTTCCCCCGACAGCAGCCATCTACCCTGTCACGTGCAAATATGCTGCCTTGGTGTTCATAGAGACGTGCAGCCACTATACTCTTCTCTCGCAAAAGGCCACTGCTATGGAAGCTGCTGTTCCCTCTATCTTCTCCATGTCACAACAGCAGCCTCCCAGCTAGACCGTCCTGGGCAAGAATCAAGGGAGAAGACAAGGCAGAGGGGTGTAACGACTGCCGGTGCCCGGCTCACAGGGCCTGTTGGCTCCTACTGCAAAGGAGGTAGGCAGCACCGCTGAAGAGCAGCAAATCTCCCCAGCAGCAGCTGCAGCGCCGTACGTCCCCTGGGCAGATACAGGAGGCATTCAGCTGTACAGTGAGGGGACGCAGCCTGAACAGCCATTCTGAACTGCTCTCAGGAAAACGGGGAAAAAGGAATGTAAACTGAACGTTCCAGTATTGGTCTTCTGTTAGAGAATGGAGTTGTGACATTCTCGTTTCCTGAATTTAAGCTGATGGGAGTGGCTGGATATATTTGGGAATATATAAGGTGGGAAAAACCAGAAACAGGATCTTGGATGAGCTAATTCAATCTTTTTTTATCACATCAGCAATCCTTTTGCAAACGATGTTGGACTATTTCATTGCTTCTTGATTGGATACAGAAAGGAATCAAATTTAAACACAAAAGATGCTGCTTCAGGAGATTAATACTAAATTGAATCAGGCAAAGATTGCAATCACACCCCTGGACACTACATATGAACAGATGGTAGCCTATGTTAATAACTTGGAAGGCGAGACTGGCATAGCAGAATGCAATGCATTTTAACGAAGTCCATTAAAACCACGAGGATCGAGTATGACCATATTTAAGGGCTTGCTCCTAACCTTGTAGAATTCAAAGCAAAAAATTTTATTGCCATTATCAACTGGAGAATCAAACTCAGTTTGTAGAATATCCATGGAAAGAATTAATGATTTAAAAACCAGCAAAGCTGGAGAGAGAAACAGCATGCTGATCTATATCTTGTGACTAGATTTATTGAGGTTCCTGTTTAGGAATGAAACCATAGAAGGTGAAATTATGTATATTTATAATAATTTATAATTAATTTAAATTTCCTTCAATTATTATTTATACACAGGAACTGTTTCACTGCTGATTCTGGGAGTGACTTAGAATTTCTCATGACAAAAATGGCATTTACTTTCCTCAGAAAGACAGTATCCGCAGCAACACAGAGATGACACCGTATGCAGGGACTGGTTTGGAATAGACGTAGGAAGTCAAGTGCCTCCTAATGAGTCCTCTATATATCTCTCTGCAGAATTAGGATATTAATATTAATATTTGTTTTAAAGTCCTGATCCAGCCCAACCGTCCACACTTCATATATTGTATAATTAACTCTTCCCCAAGAGCTTCCTGTTCTATTCTTTACAACCAAGAAACAAACCATGGCTTGATCTGAAGCTGCCTTTTGAGTGCTAAGTATGCTCTACTTCGCAAATAGAGTGAATTACCTTTTGTGAATTTTCTTGTTGCAGTACAGAATGTTTATAGTTCAATGGCTAAAACACTACAAGCACTGGGGTGCTCAGGGATGTCTGTGTGCAGAGTATAACTATACATTCAAAGTTATGAAAGCATGACAACATAATGGCTATTAGAAATTCTTATTAATCTGTGCTAGCTATCTGTAAGTGCATTCACAACACTGAGGTGCTGAACAGCCATCTTCTGATACCTGTTCCTGATTCACAGCCTCTCCAGATGTAAGGTTGTTCTCACTGATGTAACCAGGAATATATTCTAACCCAAAATAGTAGCTTTCATTTAGTCTTCATGCTTCTCAGCTCTTGGTGCTTTTGACTTCATTGATCACTCTCAAAGGATGATCTCCTGCCTGACGTTAGCTTTCTCAAACTTGTACTTTTGATTCACTCTGACATGACTACAGAACATCCCCTTCAAATACTAGTTTGAACATCTCTTCTCCTGCTCGCATCTTAGATTTGATTTCCCATGTCTTCTGTTGCCATTCTACATATTATAATCACCGCTCCTGTAATTCATTCCTTCCTTTCTTCCTATCTTTTTCTTCTGCTGTGCTTAGTAATTATTTACACATTCAAATAATATAATTAACAGAATAAAGTAACACAATAGCAGATAAACAAAATAGTTCTTCCATTAATAGTCATTCTAGTCACTCAACTTTTTTCTCTTTATCATCATAAAAATCTACAGTATTATCAAAGTACCACCACACTGATATTATTGCGTTAGACATTCTGGAGCAAATAATACAGAAATTAATCTTCAAATTTTCCTTTTTTTTATCCTTTATGCCTGTTGAGTTGCCTTGTTTAAATCCAACCTCATACTTATTTTCACCACTGGCAGACATGCTCTGTAGTTAGTAGCAGGCTTGACTAAAGACAATGTGAGTTTTGCTTACCTAAAAATCACAGTTAGCTATTTCAACTATCATGGAAGTAAAAAAAAATTGGCTAGCACTATAAATTCTTTCTTTCTCTGAATAACAATTTTTTATAACAAGATGAGAAAAATTTTATTTTATTTTTAAAAAACAGTGCTCTATATTATAACTCCTTTCACATCATGTTGGGATTGACCATGAGATTATAAACTGCACTGACTGCTTTATAATTGGTTTCTGATATACTTTTTCTTTACAATTTTTTTTTTTTTTATTTCTGGAGAGAAACTCTGTAAAGATTGTATACGTACAAGACCAACAGAATGCATTTTATTGCATATCTTACAATGCAGAAATCTAGTTTACTGATCAAATTCAGATTTGATCCATTTAGTTTCCAATTCATCTTAGCTATACTCTTGATGTCAGATGGCAACAAAGATCCTCTTGCATTTTTCTCACATTTAAACTTGAAATCTGTTCAATAGGTAAAGAAAATTAGTGAAGTTCAGCTAATGCCATCATATTTGTTCTGCAAAAATAAATACTAGTTAGGGAGAGTTTGATGAACTTATTTTCAAGAGTCATGATTTTAATAATGATCTAAAAGTTCATATGAATACATGTATATGGGCTAGCAATATTTCTATCATTCATTAAGAATATTTCTTAATTTCTTCTCTTCAGTATTTTTAAAAAAAGGTTCATGCAGGTATTTTTACCTGGTTTTCTGCAATAACCATATTTTAATGAGTGGGTTTGAAACCATTAGTTGGAGATTATCTGCTATACAGAAAAGTATATTTTACCTAGGATTAACCACAGTACTGTCTTAAAGAATAAAAGGAAACTGCATTTGATTCTGTCGGAACTAGAATGAATACAACCTACCTTTTGAACACAAAAAGGTTTAATTATCTGTATGTGTTTTCTCCATAACTTCATTCTGTAAATGTTTCTTGTGGGCAAGTTAGCGATTTTCAGCTAGTAAGAAAATATGGAATGCCTACAATGCTCTCTAGCAAGCATATTTGTGGTTCTTTGGACACTGATGATTTTATCAGGTTTAGGTAATAAGAACTAGCATTTCAAGTTACAGTTCTTTTGTCTCCTTCTTCCACAGATAACTTCATATAGTCGCAGTGCAATGATTTTCTTCCTTTACAACGCTTCTTTTTCACTAACCTCTGAAACATCTTAAACAAGTACGTCAGAAAACTCTTACCACCCACAGAAATCTGATGCCAGGTGTGATTTGCAGTGGCAATCAGTCTTGTTGAACTCTCTAGTGTAATTAATAGTTTGTTCTAATTACCTTCCAGAGCATATTTCATGTCCTGGGCAAAGAGAGTCCACGTGATTTCAGCACTGATTTTTCCCATGTTCAGCTCTTGAGGGAACCTGCAATCAATCACATTACATCAGTTCACCTGCTGCTAGAAATTATGCTTACAGCTGCACAGCAGAAAGGCAAATATTTCCACAAAATAATTCCCCTAGTATGCGTTTACTGTATTTTGTGTTTTGTACAGTTATATGAACCATCCAATCTTCAACTAAAAACTTCCCTTAGTCTAATGTCAGGGGCCTAACTAAGTAATTAGTTGGATGTTGCACCAATTCCCTCACATGACATTTTAAATCACAAAACATCCATCTGTCTTGCAGATAACACCTCAACTTTAGATAAATCAGAGGGCTTATGAAAAACCTGAAACAGTTGGCTTGGATGTTTAGCAGCTACAGGTTTTCCTTAAACCCCTTATCACACTGGAAAATAATGAAGTTGTCTGTGAAGCTATATTGGTTTATACTAGTTGAATCCAATTCACTGAAGACTTTCACCTTGAAGTATGGATAAAACAGTAAAGAATATAAAAGGTGGAAAAATGCATACTTTTGATTAAAACTTTTAGTTTTGGTCTTATGCTTCACATCATCTTTGAAAAACAGTCCTTTTTAGATATTTTTCGTTGTTATCAAGTAAGTATTTTCCACAACTTTTTCATAGATCCCAGCTGCTTCTTATTCTATGTAAAAGAAAAGCTTTAATCTTTCAGTTACCATCTTCACTGTTAGCTACTAGCAACAGCTGACATTTTAGTGACCGACACTGCATGTTTCACATCATATTTAAAAGGCGAGCTGTTTGTCCGTCCTTTACTGACATGAATACGAGCAGTTCTCGGGGCACAGAAGCAGACCAAAGCAGGTCATGCAGCTGAAGAGCAGGAATTACTGCACAGAACCTCTGAGTGGTAAAACAGTTGTTCAAACTACAGCGGTGCAGTGAGAGCCATGCGAATACGCTAGCAGTTCACCATGAATACATAAAATCATCGAACACCGTATTTGTGAGGAAACACACAGAGCTGTGTGGCTTTTGTCTTGAGTTTATTACATCACTTTACACTAGCAGAGAATTTGATCCAAAGTATTTTCACCTTTTACTGAAGCACTAATCAAATTCAGAAAATATTCTGTAATAATTTTTGTAAAAATGTAAGAATTTTTAAAGTTCTTATTGCCAAAGAAAGAATGAGAATGATGTGCAACTTTAAGGTGATAGCAATATAATCTAAGTATTCTTTCCCGAATTCTTTCCAGGGACGTATTTGACAGTGTTCATATCTGCAAAGAAAAAGTACTTAAACAGCTCATTAGCTCTGTCACTTTAATATGAAGCAATTGCTAGCTCAGATCACTGATATGGCTTCATTATCATTATGCTAATGGCTGCTCAATTACAGAACTCTGTATTAATTCTGTTAACACAAAATTAATTGTTGTTCAAAAGCTCAAATATATTTTAACTATAACTGTCTTAATTTCTTTACCTCCAGTCCAGTCTGAGTGCTCTCTTGGCACCACACTTGAACTTTGACAATGTGGCTCTGAGGAAATATTTAAAAGTTGATTTAATATTGACACTGTCTTTTCTCCATAATGCAAAGCTGGCCATAATGCAAGGCTGAGTCTTAGAAAAATGCATTTGTTTGATTAGTGGTATATATATGTGTGTGTATACATTTTAACTTGTGAAAACACATGCACACACAAACTACAATTACCTTTTTACTAGGTTGCTTAAATTACTACAGTTCTACACAGTATCCTCGATTCATCCCACCTAACTTCAGTTAGGCACCTAAAGTTGACACCCAGAGATATCAAATTCTCTGTCCCTGAGAAATACAAACTTAATGAATAACCATCAACTGGACATACCAATGAAATCCTTCCATCCAGTGCCTAGGGAATGGATATTTGCAATTTTATCATTACATGGATACATTTTTCTGTACAGCCCTGCAGACTGGCTGCCATTCCCATACATCCTTGTGCACGTTTTATCCAACACAGTGACCTCTTAACAGATTACTGTGACAAAAATGATCATACAACAGAAATCCCACTGTGTTTTAGTATAAAACATTTACTTTTCACATGTAATTATTTTGCTTCGTGACAGCTATGATATCTGTAGGTCTATTCATCAGACTCAAATAGTAGATTTTTAAGTTGTCCAAAGTAGGTTAGTAATGTAATGTGGACAGGTAGCCTAATCAATATTTTCGGTCAGTGAAATTGATTTAACATGCTAATGAACTAGGTACCTAATATGCCTGTAGATCTCATTGTGCTGCGATATTAGCCATAAAATACACTTCTCCAAGCATTAACATGCTTGGAAATGACATCACAGAGTTTGCCAGGGTTCAGCTAGACTTTATTTCATGAAAGTTTCCTACAGTTTGATAGTTCGACTTCCAGATAATTTAATCCTGATTCAGAAAGTAAAACTACTTGCTTACCACATTATAGGTACAAAACTCTGGCTTCAGCACTATCCCAGCCCCTTCTCCACACAATGATACCACTGCTTTTCCACTTTTTGCATTTCTGACCAATACTATCAGAGCTGGTGGGTAAGTGGAATCCCCTAAGCAAAGTAAACTTCTAGTTTTCAAGACTGCCTTCACAAGCCTGGATGTTTGCTACTGCAGCTCCACCTGGCTCAGACAGGCACGTACAATGGAAACTGTGACAAACATTGTTTTCACATGGTAGAAATAACCATTTCACATCTGATTCATGGCTTTCTTTTATCCTGTCATTCATATGAATTGTGTTGACACAAGAAAATAAGCTTTATTCCATTACTCTGCTCTGTGTTCTTTATCCTGTTCACTGATGTACAGCAATTTGAGACATATAACATCTTGTATCACAAAACTAATTAGCCACAAGCTGCTTATTAAAAAAATTTCCTGCTTATAAACATATTTCAGAAATAAATAACTGTTATCTACCATTATTAAAATTCCTTTTGTATACATACTAACTATAATGGTTTAAAACTGAATTGCATGGAGACATTAAAGCTGTATGGTGTAGACAATTTGATTTTAAATTTTTCAAGTATTATTAGTTTACAGAGGATTGGACAGAGATTATCAGAGTGTACTTGATATAGCATTTTTGCATTGATTATTTTTTCTTAAATGGAATGCAAGATCTAAATAATTTTAAATTCTTCAACCAATTTCTGCATTTGCTAACATCAAAATCCTGGGATTAGATTTTCCCCCTTGGTATATATTTACATTCATCTAAGTAATATTTATGCCTAATTTCAGTTAGCTATTCTTTAAATGAATATTGTACAAAGTGTACAGGATTGACAGAATACATCATGCATTCAAAAGATTTGCTCTGAATGTCAATGAAAAGGAAAAAAAGCTAAGAGCTGTGTCAACAAGTATCACAGAATTGTGATGGAGTAAAATTTTGTCCTTAACTAGAAAGGCTATAATATTGTGGCTGCTATTTCAACCATTAGCTGGGCAGGATAGCAATGATGACTGTGATATGGTCTCTCTAGGCATCCAGTATTGAGCACATGGACAGCAGATTGGATGTTGTTTTGAGCTAATGCAGCCATTTTTATAGAATTTTTGAACAATTTAAGCTGGAATGGACATCTGAAGGTCATCTAGCTCAAAGCAGAGAGAACCTCAAAGTTATATCAGGTTGCTCAGGGCCTGTACAGCTGAATTCTGACTACCTCCAAACATTAAAATGACACAACCTTTCTGGGCAACATACTTCGGTGTTTGACCCCTCTCGCTGTGGAATGTGGATTTGCTCCTGTATAGCTAATGAGAGTTTCCCTACCTGAAAATTGTGCTTCATGCCTTTTACTGTGCACTTCTGGAAGTGGTTTTGCTCTGTCTTTTCCTTATAACATCTCATTAGGAAGTTGAAGAATGCAATCAGCACTGCCCTTAGCTGTGTTTTCCTCAGGCTGTACAAACTGCTCCCTCAGCTCCTCCTCACACATCACGCGTTCCATCCCCCTAATCGCCTTGGTTGTCCTCCACTGTAGTTCTCCAGTTTGACAATGTCTGTCTTGTACTGGGATATCAAAACTGGAAATAACCATCCAAATGCAGTGTCACAGGTTCTGACCAGAAGGAAGCAGTCATGTCCTTCAACCTGTGGGCTGTGGTCTTCCTAATGCAGCCCAGTATGTCATTATGCAAAATACAACTCACTGCACTAGCAGCTTTATTCATGAGGGTAGCAGGATTTGGTCTCTTCTTAAGGTCCTTAAATTGCTAAAATGGTAGCTGAGCTTTTCATAGTACCGTGCTTTGATTAACATTCCTCCATTGCATGAAATTTGTTTTAGTAACAAATGTCATGGTTTATAAGAGCTGCTTTATCAAAGCCTGAAAAGAGGCAATTAAAAACGCCCCTGGAATAAAAAAAAAATATCTTTGAGATCTCC
>NW_008795035.1:200098-206137 GCF_000699145.1 Aptenodytes forsteri
ATAAAAAAAAAAATTGAAATAAATTAAAGAAAAAAATTGAAATCCAAATGGCCGCCTAATTTCTTATTCAAATCGAACAATCACTTACATATTTTAAATATAAACCCAAGAGAAATCCACTGAAATAAGCATTTTAAAACATGTCAAATTATCCACAAAAGTCTCAATTATCCACTTCATTTCCATTTGACAGAGTTCTTATGCAAGTGTGGGCATATTAAAATCGACCTCAAGAAAATAAGTTAAAGTCTTGTAGAACTTCAAATAGGCAAAATTTTTATGTACTTTGTTAAATGTAGCACATCAGAAACAGAAGCTTCCTTCCACACTTCTCCCAAATGTGTCAGAAGTGAGGTTCTTCATTCAGTTAAACCCCACAGTATCTATCAGTGAAGCTGGTTCAGCTTCACTAATTGTAGCAGAGGCGGCACCTTTCAATCAGGCAACGTTTTAGGTATTTCTTACACCACGTCCCAGACCTTGTGTTGATGGGCATGGAACAAGGGGCCATTGACCTCCGTGCTGCTGATAATGTGAGATATCTTCCTCTTTCAGCTACATTACTATTAGGATTTAAGGTGCAAGCCAGCAATAGTAAATCTCATTAGACACCATGATCTGCATCTTCGGCACAGTGTCACACTGATGACGACTTTGCAGATCTTATTTAGAGAAGCAGCATTACTGATTCCAACACGGGTGTGAGGAGGGCAGGCTGACTTAGACTGTGCTTGAAATCTAATGTCAAACATACATCAGCATCTCTACGGTAAGTACAAATGCCAATACCAATCGGTCCTACAGAGCAAGTAGAGAAACATGCTGCTTTTGTGTTAGGAGAAGCTTTTCTTTAAAAAAAAAAAGTATCCAAAACAACTCTGAACAGTTTTTCAAGTTTTTCCACCCACAGCCTCTTCATCTCTTGCTCCTGATGTCTCCTATTTCTCAAAGACACTTTATTCCCTGTGTTCACCTTTCCACTTCCAAAACAACAGTGAAAATAGGAGAGAAGTCACACGCACAAACTCTCTCCCTTAATCTGTCCCAACTCCATCCACTCCTGATTCTCTTTTCACATCTTACACAATCACTCAGCTGTACTTTAGGGAACCTCCTAATCCTCTCAGAGGAACTCTGTTCTTTATCCCTTTCCTTTCTCCCTCACGTTTGCATAAGAATATAGCTAGAACAACTTTTAGGATAATTAACCCCCAATTACTCTTGCTAACTTTCAATGAAAAGACTGAAATGAAACACACCTATGTATTTGTTCCAGTTAGATGTTTTATAATAAGTATATTTGTTATACAGACAGTCAGACAAAGAATTGAGCTTCCACTAATACAGAAACTTCACGCTAAGTTGTGTAAATGGAATAAACAGGAAGAGATTTTTCTTTCCTCTGTAGGGTAAGAACTCATTCCTTAATAAGGTCAGTGCAGGAAATGATTGAACAAAGAGATTTTTATTACCCAGGACTGAATCAATCCTTCATTTATTTAAAGGAAAGGAAGGAATCAGAAGTTGATGAAATATCTTCCAACTCCTGGTTATCACCGGGAGGTTTCTTTGGTAATTATACTGTGGGTCCATAAAAAGTATGGTACCTTTTATCAACAGACAAGCACATCTCCATGTACAGAGTGCCTTTCAGTATCTACCCTATTTTGGCTGAAAGAAACAGGCTTGTTCTTGCTCCCCTTCAGACCATTCCATTAAATGCCACTGCAGACACCTCTAGTAAATGTTTAGCCATAATATGGATGTAAGTTTCAATTTTAACTTTTGCATAAGTCATCACAGCTAGACTATGCCCAGATTTTCTAGGATCTCTCTGTGAAAGAACTCCAAAGAGCTAAAACTTTTCCCTAGGCCCTCATCACGTCACATTTTAATTAGCGCGACATCCGTTTCTCCAGCCTTAATATGTGAAATATGTTCCTTTGCACTCCTGCACATTTCATTTTCAAACCCCAGCACTCTATCTCCTCCTTCTGTGTTTATGGACTGGCGCTCTCTTCTCTGCTAGCGTTATCAACCATAAGTTATTCCGCTTGTCTTGGTTATTGATTGTACCTCCCTCATCTGTTACAGCTTCTATTCTGAGAAGTCAACTTCCACCTCTGGTAAGTCCAGGATATTGCTCTCCATTTTATAAATTTTCAAGTCAGCCTGGCTAGGCTTTCTCTCTAGCCAATCATAAATTTGGAGCACATCTTATTGTGAAGTTCATTATTCTTTTACAAATACATCCCTAAAACTCTATTATAATGCCTAAAAAAAGTCTCAGCATGATTTGAACGCTTTGTGTGCCAAGATACTATCATAACATTAATACCATCACATTATTTTGCTGAACTTTCCCTTCTGTCTATTCATTTAGTTGTCTTGCATAATATTTTGCTACTTAACTTTTTGGGATGGTTCATATACCACGTGTCTTTAGTGTTCCTAAAACAAAAGGCTCTCTTTCCATGATCAGAGTACTAAGTCTTTATCAAACTATCTCAATGTTATATTCTGTATTTTTAAAAATCTCTAGCTAGATTATATTTAAAATACAACTACTGATTCAGGTTCATTTCCTGTCCTTATTTTAATAAATTAATGATTCTTAATTTTTATGGGGAAAGTAATTACTTACTGGTTCAAGACAGGTGTATACGCTGTTTTATCTTCATCTATGATGGTGACCATCAGAGTAATAAGCTGTGCCCAGAAATCCAAATTTTTTGTTGTCGGTCCCTGTTCTTCCTTAGGAACTTCTTGTTTCTTACCCTGTTAAAACAAGATTTGAATAAATTTTATATTAGAGAAATTAGAGAAAATATTATGGGATTTCCACCTACAGATTATTACTTGGTTGGAAAGAGTGACGTATTAAGAATCTTCAGAAATTTTGGACAAAGACTATTCAACTTAGAGTAGATTGTATGACAGACTGTACCTGGCTGGGGATGAACATATATCAAAAAACATACAGAGTGCAAAGACAGCCAGGTCAGCAAAGATGATCAATAGAGACTTGATTTTTAGTGCGTGTCCACACTTTAATTAAATACATTCTTAAATTCTTTGTTGTGCTGAAACTGAGTGCAGGTAAAATCATCTGCTGAGGCAGAACTTTATACCCTACACAATAAATACTGAACAAATCGATGATAAGGAACATGTTTTATTTTGGATTATACGCTGAAATTATTGGGCCTAACAGCTGCCATGCTTTTCACTCTAAATGAAGAAGTGGTTAAATTTCCCTTTATTTTTTAATAGCCAAAATAAAAAAGGCTATTGCCCAAAGTATTCTGCACAGAGATTTTCCAGGGACTCATAGATTGACTGGCAGAACCACAAAATGTGCATTTAAGAGAGGCAGAGGAAACTACCATCAAGTAGGAGAGGGAGAAAAAATAATCCCTGGACACATAAAAATGCTAGGAAAAGGTACATAGGAATATCCACAGGAGAGGCTTGTGAAGGTATTGCCTTGCCAAGGATTTTAAAGCTGTGAGCAAAACCAACCTGTTATTAGATTCCTTTTTTATCCAGGGAAATGTGATTTTTGTATATTCCTTGTAAATGAAGAGGTCTGCAATCAGTTTCACATCCAAAGCAGAGAACCTGAGATGCCCCATTACATTTTTGTAATAATTGCGAGAAAGGACATGACACACTGATATATCAGACGGATTACCAACGTGACTCTCCGGTCATTAATTAAAAGTTGTTAAGTAAAGCAGTGTTTTTCATTCCTCTTGACTAAAAGCCTGCCTTTTGCACCTTTTCATATAGTTGTAAGTATGTATTCACCACTTACAAACTTTTGAGAATTTTATACTTTTTAATCTCACTAAAATATGCATTTACAGCTAGATTTTGTCTCTACAGTTTTGATTTATGAATTCTTAGTCTACAATTTCCTAGACAAAAGTATTTTTCAGTTCTTCACTTGACAGAAGGATCAGATTCCTTATCAATGTCCAATAAATAACTTCATTGCAGAGAACCAAATATGAGAAGAAGTATTTTTATCTCTATATGGACACACACACGCATATAATTTTGGCCACGCAGAGGTACGTCTGCGCATGCTAGGTCTCTTCTACACAGCTGTCAGAGACAGAAAGGGGTCTTTTCACTCAACTAGTTAAGTCAGAGAAAATAAACATGCCTATTATCTTGCAAATTTAAACATATATTCCCCATACTTCTGACCACTTCAATGGGCCCTGTATCTCTTTGAATAGATATGACACTGTATTAGTGTCATAGTGAATTAATTAAATGTTATCTTAACCTCAATTAACTTTTATCTATTAAGAGCATTTAGAATGGCAGAAAGGGAATTTCAACAACACTTAATTGAAATTGTTTTTGTGGTCACTGTGGAATATTTTAGAAAAGTATCATTAATCACACTGTTACATACTCAGCTGATCTACAAACGCTACGGCTTCAGAGTCTAAGGCAATTGAAATAAAGGCGAGGCTCGGAAGCAGTTACAATGGATGGTGTGACTAGTATCACCGGCAATTTACAACCACACATGCAAACAAGAGTGCTTTTCAGAACAGAAATGAATATTGGAGCATTAACGTCACTCACAAGGGCTTTCCCTGGTGTACATTACACATTTAATAAAAGACTTTGTTTCTATATCAAAGATATATTTCTAATATACCATTTTTTTCTCAGAAGCTAGTGCATGTTTAAGCCAAACCAACTGAAAGGCAGTTGTAGAAGACAAAGCCAGTTCACATTTAGTCCAGCATCTTATCCAAGAACTATATTTCACAGAAAAAACCTGCAATAGCATGTAGCTGAGACAGCTTTTCATGATTGTGAATGTGAATCACAGCATGTGAAGTTCTGTTCTTTCATATAGATAGCAAAAAGTAATTAATTTACAAAGTAATAATTTCATAAGGAGGTGCTTTCTACAAAAATTAAAAATTCGCTGGCACAGAAATCTTTCAAAAATCAAGATGATCTTTTCAAAATCCCCAGAGAAGGTATTTTTAAAATAGTCTCACATTAACAGAGGTAGTTTTATGCTCTGAAATGAAAGTGCATACTCTGCCCATGCCCAGTTGTAATTACCATTCTTTATCCTAAAATCTCACTAATGGGTTAGAAATGCTCAGAATCATTCAAGTTGTTTTTACATTAATTGTTATTAGTGTTGGCATTATTATTTGTTTTATGTGGTTTCTGGCAACAGATGCCTTCACAGAAGCATTATAATGGGGTAAAACAATGTTGGAATTTGATTACATTGATTAGACAAACTTGCAACAGTGACACAAGAAAGTTCCATCTCGGAATAAAAATTAACTTGAAACAGAGCTATTTTCATATCAAAAAATTTTCAGTGATACAAGTTGTTTGGCTTGAAAATGTTTCTATTAGCATAACTGAGAGGCATAGAAAACTGCGTAACAGTGTAGGAAAAGTGAGTGGGACGACAGCATCATACAACTATATCTTAACAGTTTCTTAATGAAATGAAACACCCTTTTAGAGGCACTGAAGTTTAATTTCTATACTGCTTTGCTGAAGTCTGCTTTGGTGACATGGGTTCACCATCAGACCGTAGTGAACAGTCAGTAAGAACACCCTCTTATTAAATGAAAAAACAAGTTCAGTTTTTCCTTCTCTGTGGTCTCAGAAGAAATCTGAGAGTATCTGCTCTAATTTTTTAACTGTGATGATAATAGCTCATGCCTCGGTCTTGTGATTTGGTCCCACATCCAACCAGTTCTCAACAGTATGTGTCCTTTCACTTTAGGAAATAATACCATATGCACTTACATGGTACAGTGTACTTACAGTCTATGCAGAAGTTGTGGGAAGGCCTTTCAAAATACCAAGATTAGATTAGTTTGTACATAAGCAAAGTATATGCTTACAACAATTTACACACACAAAATTTCTAGAGTATAAAAATGGTTAACTATATGGTCTATTGGGCGGAAAAAGCTTATCTTGATAATAGTAACTTTCTTTTTTCACTCAAGTTATTTTCATTAGAAAGAAACC
>NW_008795035.1:206193-334066 GCF_000699145.1 Aptenodytes forsteri
GAAAGAAACCGCCAGTATAAAAACATGAGCTAAATACCCGATATACCCAATTAGAGCCACGTTGGCACAAATACAGTGACAAGATATATGAGCCACTGAATACTGCTTATCATTATAGAGGATAATACCAATAATGAGATTTAAAAAAATACATCTGAAAAGGTCAAAAGGAACATAAATTCTCAATGTATCAGGACGACAAAATCACTAGTTAACACATACTGTTCATGATTCATGACTTTTTAAAAGAATGATTTTTCTGAAGTTGCCTGTCTTTCATTTTTGGTGGATACAGAATTCACTGAAGAAGCTAAAAATCTCAGATTGCTCTTATAGTAACCAAGAGAGCTTTCAGGAAGTATGGATATGAATGAAAGTTTGCCAATTAGCAGAATCATTTTCTTTTTCACTAGCCTTTTCACTTCGGAAAGACTACTTAAAATATCTTCACCCCCTGTAATGTCACTTGGGATGGTAATACTGTCCACATGCACAGAACCATGAAATGCCGTAAGAAGATAGTAGATCCCATACTTAAAAGCTCAATAACTACCTAGCCAAAGGCAGAATAGTGATATTCCTAAAAGGCATCTGCTGGCAGATCAAACAAACAATAATACCAGATGATGTCTCACCATCAAGACATGACAATACAGGTTTTTATATGCTCATGTTAATTGACTTGGCTACTTCTTGTCTTCAGGATTACTCTAAAGTTGTAGCATACCATACATCCTTTACCATACAAAAATGTCAAGCAACAACATGGAAGTGGCAAACTTAAATAATGAAATATTTTAGAAAAATGGACTACATGAAACAGGCATGAGGAGTAAATGTGATTGCTTGGGTTCTAATGAATATAGCTGTTTGCCTGATTCTGCTTTTAAAAATGATACATTCTCACCACGTTCCTCCAAGATGACACAGCTCAGGACTGGCAGAGTGGGAAATTTTTGATCATTATACTGAAGTTCACTATTACTCGTTTCCTATCACTTAGAAAAGTTTACAAAGCAATCTGTTGCAATTATAGACATGTAATTAGATGTAGATTAGGACTGTATTGCCAAGGATCCTAGATTCTAGATGTTCCTTTAATTAAAATCTCTTTGGTTACATAAAATCTCTTTGGTTTTGATCTCAACCAACGCCCCTGGTTTACAGAGAAGCTATGCCCAGTGAATTTACTCAGTGGATCATAAATCGGATTGTCAGGCATTAGATTTTATGATGCATTCTTAAATTGTGTGTCTTTTTATTAATTCTTTGTCACAGGGAATGCTGTCTTTACTGCTAATAGACAGTTCTAAGTAAATTCCTACAACAGCATATTAACTCTAGTTAAAGGCATGTGAAAACTTATTTGGAACACATGAAATAGGGTGAAATCCAAACAGCAGCCACCAATGCCAAGAATGGCACTGGCTTCAGCGGTGATCCCACATCTGTTGAAAAAGAAAATCCCAAAGAGCATCATAGGACTAATGTAAAATACAGTTAGTTCCTCACTTTGTATCAAGTGTACTAAGCTGTTTTGGATAAAATTTCAGTCAGTTTCAGAGAAAAGAAGTTCAAATTATTTTGTAGAGCTACAGTAAGTTAGATGTGCTTGCCTGGGCAAAGCTGTCTTAATTCAGTTTTGCTATATTAGGAATCCAACTGAGAGATAACCTAATGGATGTTTCTTCATGTATTTTGTAACATATTTTGTTACAGGATATTTCATTTTATTGAGAGCATCATAATTCATTTGGAAAACTAGATAACTGCAAATACCTCATAAGTATCTTTAAAAAGAAGTCATATTATTCACTTAAGATTTACAAACACAGGAAATACTGTGGATTCTATGGCTTTTTTTTATGCAAGATCCAAAATAGGTGATTTATAACTGCTTGTCTTTTGCCATAGAATACATCAAAATCAGAAAGAGGAGGTAAGAGGAATTTTTCACATTATATGTATCAAAATAAATTCTTTACTTGCACTAAATCATGTTTTTCTCAATTTCCTTTTACTATCAATTTCCTAGTCACCTGAGTTCATATGCAAACAATGGATCATGTGGCACAGAGGCACCAAAACCAGTTGCTGGAATTTTGATATTCTCTTAAAGAAAAAGATAAAATGTAGAGGGATTTTTCCGAGTTTAAGAAAAAAAAGGCTAAACTGTTGACAAGCAAACATATTTTGCACTCTGGAAAACTGGCTGAGGGTGAAGAAAGCAATCTCAGGCACAGTGTGAAGCAGGATTAAAATCTACATCTGTATAACCCTGAGACAAATCTGTAAAGGCTGGTCTGAGGAACACAGGGCTTTCAACTTCTCTCATCATTGATTTTACCAGTTTGTAGGACAAACGTCTGGTTTTATTTTGCTTTGTTTTTATTTTGTTATGTTCTGTGCAATCAATATACAACATCTCTATGGGTGCGACTTTGATAAATCCAATCCTACGATTTCAGAAACTAATCTGCATGAAGACTGTCTGATGCAAACCCCAAGCTAAGTTTCATAATATCATATTTTCTATATAAATAATGGTAGAATGGAAGCTGAATGGAAACCAAGGCAGTACCCTGATTAGTGTGAGGCTACAGAGTGCAATTTTATAGACCGGTCTTAGATGATAAAGTATTACTTTTAACAGTACTTCTGTATTTTTAAACTGCTCAGTTAATATTATTTAATTTAGAAGAGGTTAAGAATCATCAGGGAATACACAATATGCGCTATATATATATAACATACACACATATAAACATTTATATGTATGACATCTATTTTTATAATTTTACTTTTTTTTTTATACTTTTTTTTTATTTTTATGTATGTAAAGAATGAAAATTTGGCTTTACAGCATTTACTTGGAGAGGCTAAAGCCAGAAACTGTTTGCAGACACTCAAAATGCATTCAAAACATGTGAACACTCAAAACCGAACCAGTATCCTCTGAGCAGTGCTATTGAATAGTAACTCCTAAGCTGTTTTCATATTTGAAACAGAAACCATATTCCATGTATCATTCTCCAGTACCAACTGAAATAGAACGGAATCCTTTTGGATAAATTCTAATTAAGATTATTCACTGTTTTTCTTTGAGGACTGGCACATGAAAGGAGCCGATTTAATTGTTCTACCCATTCAGGGCAACGTAACACGCATAGCTCCTCCGGAGTGGCAAGCCAAGTGCTACTGTGGTTTTATTTGCCCCACCTTCCCAAAAGCACTATGCTTATGCAGGGAATAGGTAGAAAAAGACCCAGGTGAGCCCCTCATTTATTGAAAGCTCTTTGCAGCAGTCAGCGTAACCTTCATACTGTCCTGAAATATCTACACTGCAGTATTTTTAAGAATGTGGAAGTCTAATTGTAATAATACCCTGCTCTCTGCAACATATCTACATTAAAGGACAAATGTGGTAAAGAAAGAAGGAGTCACAATAACATCATGCATCTTTTAAAAATTATCTATTATATATTATATACTATATATCTTATATTTTATTATATTACAAATGGAAAGGATAGAAATGTTGCTGTTACTTTGGAAAACTGTAAAACACAGCATTTCAAGTTTTAAGAAAATCTATCAACCACTGTAGGCCCCTTGCTTTTTAACTGTGTAACGTGCATACTTAAAACTCTGAAGGTTATAACATACAGAACCATCTACAAAGGACTACTGCTCAAATGCTATTGCTTACAAGGTTTTAAATTCAAATCTACTTGCTAAAGAAGGAAGAAACAATGATGTTTTAGGCCAGTCATGTACAGCTCCAGCAAGGTAAATCAGAAGTTTTCTGACCCAATGGGCAGAAGGGTAGTTCTCTCTAACACTGTCTCATAAACTGTTTCCTAATCTAAGGACACAGCAGTCAAGACCACTGTATGTCCCACACACTTTGTCTCCTGCATATTACATTGGGACTCTGAGCTCACCGTTGCCACAGGAGAGACATCTTAAGGTGACAATAGATATTTCCATGAAAACATCAGTGCAGTGATAAAGCAGCAAAGAGAGCAAATCAACTGTGAATAATTATCAGAACAGAGCACACAACAGAGAACATCCTTATTCTACTTCCAGTCTCCATAGGATGAGCATATTTTGAATGTTGTGTACAAATCTGGCCTCTCCCCTTCTCCGCATCCTGACAATAATATAGCACAACTGGAAAATGCTCAGAAAAGGACAGCAAGGTTTATGAAAGATACAGAATGAGTTCCCTTAAAGGAATGAATATATGAGCTAAAGTTTATATAGTTTATAAAGCTTTTCCTTAGCTGGAAGTTTCTCAAGACATCTGCTTTGCTCTCAGTCAGAGACAGGATGCTGAGCCAGATGAATCTTTTGTGTGATGTGGCACGGCCAGTCTCACGCTTTTAATCTTTTGGCCACAATGTGATCAGAAACATGAGGTGAAACAGGGAGAGGACAGAACTGAAATGCAGTGTGAGGATATTCGCTATTAGCATATTTTATTTGGAAATAGAAGTCTGTTTACAGCATGGATAAAAACATGCATGGTCATGTTAATCTAGATAGAAAGGAGGCTGAAGTGCTTTGGCCTCAGCTCAAGTATGTAATCAGGATGCCAGATGGTTTTGCATACCTGAATTGATGCCTGTCCTGTGACTGCTGTACTACTAATTACACTGTGATCATCAACCTACAGGAAGTACGTCACAAACAGATGTAGAAATCTGTGTGTGCACGTTTCTCAGAATTGTCAGTGTTTCGCTCAATTCCAAGTCAATGTTTACTGATAATCAGTTTGGAGCTGTATCACAGAAGGTCAGATTTCAATGTGCAATTGCTTTTGCCAGTATTCAGACACAAATTGGACTTGAAGCAACTGCATACAAACGTTCAAGTTTTCATACCCTCATAGCTACAGGACTCAGTAACACAGGAATCTGAATACTGGGCATTCCATTCAAGCTTATTTTGTTCTCTGGGAATATTAGGATAGCCCAATCACATAGTATAAGTAATTAAATAATAATGATCAATAAATAATCAAAGCAAACTGTTTGCAAAGAGCTACCATCTGAACTACCTTTAAAAACACTATGTTCACAACTAAAGGGGCTAGATTGTGAATTAACTGCAGTCTCACATAAATCAATATTCATTAGACTTTTGTTGTTTATGAGATAATCTGTATTTAAGGCCTGGGTAAAGTTCACGTTTACTTTGCTCATTGTTCTTAATTAATAACCAACCTTTACCAGCATTCAGATTTCAGCACTGAAAAATATTTGGATTTTTGGAGATCTAACATTAACTGACAACAGTTTACTGCTATGCACCTAGAGTTAACATAAACAGTTGAAGAGTATAAGGCTTTGGATAACAAAGCAGTTTGTTTGTTCATCTCTTCTGATGACAATACTACTACCCTTCCTTACTTCAAGGTTGAAGGTCTATGGCTTTTCCTACTTTCTCTTTTACCAGATCTCTGCTGCCACTGGATGATGAGCTGTTCTCTTGATGTTCTAACCAGTGTTCTCAGACAAGCTTCTGACAAGCAATTTTATCTGTAAGAATTGGTCTTTCTCTGATAGAGAAGTCTCAGAATGAGGTTTGAAATGTCACAGCAAAAATGTATCCTTCTGCTGTTCTAAAGTGCTTTATCAAAGGTTTTTCTGTTACTGTGGCTAACATGCTGCCCATCAAACACAATGCTACAACATAAGAAGAGGTCTCTAAGTACCCTCTGCATGCCAAATTTGAAGAAGTTAGAACCTTTTCAGTGCATCTAAAGCAGTATGTAAATATAACAAAGTGCCTCACAAGTATTACTTGGCACTGAAATTTGCATGCCTGAAAAACAGAACTCCCCTGGGGAGTTCTAGCTTTCACTACTGCACAACTTCATTTCCTGCTTCATACTTTTGAATGTGTTTGGAGATCACAGATCACATGCTTCGTGATTCAATTCTTGTAGTATTTCTATAAGAAATTAATAATCTACCAATTTTTTGTCATTTCTACTAAAGAAAAAGAGGCCTCAGAAAAACCTCAGAAAAAGAGGTACACCTTCAAAAGCAACTAAGTGGCGTGGGTTCCCAAATCCCAACTGGAAAAGTGACCACAGGGATTCACAGATGAGTACAGCAAAACCGAGCCAGCTCTCAAAGCATAGGTCCATCCACGTGCTAGTCTGCAGCATCTTGTTAACACAGACACTCTGTTTCCTAAAACCTAGAGTATTGTTAGTACATTATTGACCTGACCTAAAGTGCTATACCTCTTAAGTAGAGATAAATTGCAAGGGAAGAGCACTCTGCTGCTACAGCTGTGTAACACCTGGCTCCAGAACTAGTTAATTCATCGCTAGCTCCCAGTATTCTGCACCATGCTTCACTGTGACAACACACAGAGCTGAGTAACAGACAAAGAAAAGGTCTCCAAAATCAGGTAGAATTTCAATACTGTTCTGCTGAGCAGGTGTCAAATATAGAGTATCCCAGTGTTTTTTTCCAGTATACTGGTGCTATCAGTCACGAAATGATTTGTACTGATCAAGAACTCTTCAGAGAACAGGAAGAGTTTGATTTGCATTTTATTGGTTTCACTCAGTGGAGAAGACTGCAAAAAGAATTATTGAAGGGACTTCAGTCATTGTGAGCATCAGCAAAGATTTCAAAATTTTTTTCTTTTCTTAAGAAAATGGAAACAGTGACATATTTGTAAATTGAGTCAGAAAGTTATCAAAGTGCTTCCTAAACTACTTTTTCAAGGCATTATTTTTTCAACATAAGGCAGCTAGCTCTTCATTCAGATCAGCGTTAATTAAAAAGAGAAAATACTACATCTGTTGCATAGTAGTTCCTCATCAGAGTGCTTTGTTTCAAATAACGAGGACAATAATATACGTGTCAGTAAGACTGTCAAGACGTCATTTTTACTATCTGTAATACTCATTTGCTTTTTGTCATCAGCTGTTCTTTGTATTCTGGTATGAACCTGTAGCATGACATTTTTGCATACTGTTAGCATTTACCAGGCTTCACCCCAGGAAATATTGCTGTTCTCCAGGAGTGATATTTTTGCTGCAAGACATTTGCTTTATAACAGTGATTGTCTCTCTGACACGAAGGTAGAGATTAATAAAAAGAGGAAGCGGGGATTGCTGAGCATATTTTGTGATTTACTTGTTACTCTTCTTACAGTGATAAATTTCCTCAAACTCCAGCTTGAGCACCCTCAATTTCATCATTCATTGTTCTATTTTCACCCCAAAATCAATTACACACATCCAGACATTAAACATATATTCTAGAAATACTGTGGCAGGCATCTTTGAGAATTTTAGGATGTAGACAAAAGCAAATGGAGGAGGTGGTTAACATGAGTTACACACAGAGACAGTATATATAACATGCAGGAACCTACCACTTCCGACCAGATGGAAATACTACTCTGTTTAAGTAGGCTGCCTAGGTTCCACGTTTTCATAACATCATCCACAACATGATTCAGGCAAGAAATGAACCCTGGTAAACCCCTGAGCCTGCAGTGGGTCTCGGCAGGACAACAGCTACCGGTCTTTCCCCCTGAGTGAGAGCAGGTGGTGACCTACATATGAACCATTTCTTGCTGCTTTGGGGTTCATTGATTTCAGTTCTCACTACTCACAGCTCAAATCTCAGCTGTGCAGCTAAAACATGAACCTCCTGTGCTGCACTACCATGCTAGGGTGAACTCCTTTCCTCCCTCTGAGGGTAGGCGGCCTCATCTGATGGGGAGGCAAGCAGAGATAAGAGAATGGTTAACGAAAAAGGCCTAAGGGTGGAATCTGGTTAATCGGACTAAGGGGTTTGGACACAAAGCTAATGAAATGTTAATTACAGTATTGGTTACTGCTTCATTATTATAACAGTGATACCACAAGCCAGTCTGCAGTGCACCTGGATTCACTGGAAAACCTCCAGAGCTATAGGTTCCAACAAGCTGTATACTTAGCTCTTCCTAAAATTAAATGCACGTGCAGATATATTGGTAGCGAACTGTAAGTGGATAATGCAGAAGGCAGTTTCCTTGTACAACTCTAGAGTTGATACAAAATTCAGGTAGTAATTTGAATTATTTTACTCATCTCTCTATTAAAGGAAGAACAGTTAGATTATATTTCTCAGAATCGCCTCCCACCTGCTGTGAAACAGAAAGTTTTACTCTCTGTTATTAAGATTATATGATTGTTGTTTTATTACTGTTAGCGAAGAGTTATTTTGAATGTAGTCTATTTATCTTAATTTTAAATTTTGCTTTTTGCACATTTTCACTAAAATTTATTGTACTTGCTAGTGACTGTAACTCTGTAACCACTTGTCTGCTTAAAGTTTCTATGTACAAAATCACTTGCTGAAAGAGAATAGAAGAGGCATATAAATACAGTGAAACGCAGTTAATTCAGTTTTCCAGCTGACAGAATATTTCTGGATTATTTATTTATTTATTTATTTCAGGACTTCATATTGCTCTAACATTAAGTAGAGTTGTATAAGAGAAAAATAAAATATTAACATTGTCCATCCTTCTGCTCAAAAAAAAAAAATTTGGAGAGGCGTCACTGTAAACTTGTTTTACATTCTATACCAAACAGAAAGGCTATAATACCCCATCATTTTTAAACCATCTACTAAAATAGAAAGGCTAAACTATTTTATGAATTCACAGAAAAAAGTAGTGATAATTTTTAAATAGAGATAAGCTTTTGCAGGTATCACAATGCTTTGCAGAATTAAGATTACTTCACTTTTAACTGTTTACTAAAATGGCTAGCATCTGCTGATAAACTCTGCAGACTTATGCGATACCCTGTCCAGCAACAGCTGAATTATATTTAACAGACAAGATCAAGTTGCTGCAGAGTAAATGTTAGCAAGAAAACAGAACAGTTTATGAGGCAAATAGATGTGACGTCTGAAGCTGCTCCTTCTACTAATTTATACTGCTACTCAGCTTGCAATATAATCTGTTGGAGAATAAACACATACACGAGCACCCAGAGTGTGGGGTGCCTATGGGTGCTGGTGAGAAATTCTTATGTGCAAAGCTTGGGAGCTAGAGATAAGTTTTCTCACGTAACAGGAATCCAACATTAGAAAATAAATCCTCATTTCAGAAAAGTTGAACATATAGCATGTACTGCCTCTCCTGAAATACAGGAATTCATGTTCTGGATTCAAGTGAAATGTGCTTTCAGATAAAATTTGATGTCTTATATCACGTAGCATGACTGTTCTTATCTATTACATACTACACAGCAAATATGCATTTGCCGAATAACTTAATTCATCCTTTTCAAGGCAGGAATAGTTACTGAAATACCATTTTTCCAGTGAACCACCCAGAAGGCAAAAGTAAGGAACAAGAGGTAATGTGATAAAGCAGCGATGCTCCTTTTAGACAGTTGTATAATTTTGCAGATAGAAATTTCTTAATTTTAACATTACTTATAGAATAAACTCTGGCCATATTATAGAAAAAAGGCATTCTCAAGGCTTTTGCATGGCATTTGGAATACGACAAATGCTATAATTATTTTGCATTGACAGTTCAGCCTGACGGACTAATATTAAGAAATGTTACAGAATTATCCCCTGCTTTCTTGAAGCAGTTACTAAAGCTTCGATCCAAGTACGTATCACAGGTGTTAAAATAGGAAAGACAGTATATCATTTTCAGCAAATTATAATGCTTCTTTTCTAAAGCTACTGAAGTGAAATATTAGATTTTTAAAAATTATTTTCCAATTACAGATCTTAATGAACAGTAATCAATCTAATGTCATCTTCCCTAAAGCCACTGGACAATTTTACAGTCATGTCCAATGTGATGACTAAGTTATGAGTTAACATGTTCATTTTGAAACTCATCTTGTTAAACATTTTAGAATTCATAGCCACCTGCGGGTTTATTTATAATATATTGCTCATTCCCACATAAATAAAATGAAAATAACCTGAGTGCTTTGATATGAAGGAACACTGGAATGCTTTGTATTTACTTATGGTAAACTAACAATAACGAATGAGCAACAGCATGAAAAAAGCTCATATTGGCCTTACCTGATCCACTAGCTGGGAGTAGAGATCATAGCAATTGTCAAAAATGTATTTATAAGTTGAGTCCAGGCAGGCTCTTACACAGTCTTTCACCACAGTACTGGCTCGAGGTGGGCTCTGCAATTCAAGGACCTAATAAAATATTTCATAAATGGTGGAATGTCAGAATTAAATTGAACACAAAAAAATCCAAGTGCTGCAATGAATGTAGTTCCCTAATACAGGATGAAAAGTGTTGACATATAACATTGACAAAATTATTTAAAATTGTGTTGACTTAAGGTGATCTTAGTTTAAAGATGCATTAAAACACATACTTAAGTTAAGCAAGTAGATTGTATAACTAAGTGTTATTTGAATGAAATTATTCATATGATGAAAGAGGCATACGTGCCCAAGGGTTTACGTCTTTAGTGGATCTTTTCCACTTCTAGTGGAAAACCTAAAGGTTTTTCCATTATTTCGGAAATAATTAAACCATATAATCATGTGCTTTCCTCTGAATATCAGCCAAATAGCTCTTCATTTTTTGAAGCAAAGCTTTTTACTCCACTTTAGGATATTTTAGGATACATTAATTTGAACTTCAATTTAATGGATTATTTTAATTATCTTTATGTAGTGCCTAACAAAGTGAAATCACATGCTATTGCGACAAATGTTTTGTGTTTCTGTATTTTCATCCCATAATACCCATGTGTACCATTCCATTCTAAAAATATTTCAGAACTTGACCACCTAGATATCAACATCGGGAGAGACTAAAGCAAGTAGAGTTATCAGACCTATTTTGCTGTTTGACATGTGATATTATGATAGTACTAGGAAAACATTATTCTGTATGACACATGTTCCTAAGGAGTTCATCTGAGTTTGCTTTACGTGACTTGACTTTAAACTAATTCAAAAGGTATTTTTTTTGTTTCCTTCAGGAGATGTAAAAATAATTGTTAAAAAAGGAAAAGACAGTAGTTTATTTTGCAAAGATAATGGCTTTTACCACATTGTTAATGCAAAGTATGAATAAGATGACTTTACTTCAATGATCTCCAGTAAGTTGAGAGATTTAATTTAAAACTGAAGGAGATGAATTGATTCAGAGTATTAAATAGAGTATGATTTTCCTGGAAAATAAAAGGCAACTGCCTTTTTTTTTTTTAGAGTCATTGCGCAAATAAAGGACAATACCTTCATTCGAAAAAAAGTAATGCTGGTAAGCAGGTCGACAGTCGATTTCAGATCTTGGAGTCTTTCAGAATTGCTGGCAGGAAAATTATCCTGGTGAATCAGGAAGAGAGGAATCATGCAAAATTGGAGTTACAGGTAGGATCCTTGAACCGCTGGGAAAAAACCCTCTAGGAAAACAAAGATTCTTCTTGGAAGGGTTAGAAGTGTTCACGTGTTACCTGAATTCTGCCTGTGAGGAAGTCAGTGATGAGTATCCCTTTGACATGAATGGGAACACTTCTGATAATGCTCCTGTATTTGTAATATGAATGATTTACGATATTGTGATATTTTCAAAACATTAATGGAGTAAAAAATATTACAAAAAGACTGGAAAATGCTGATGAAAATCATTTATGCGTTCTCCATGGTACATAAATCACTTGTAGGCGTAAATGCAGTAGTAAGCTTAATGAAGAAATCATATATGAAATTTTTGCTATGATCTCTAGGTTAACGGGAAGACTGATGGGAAGTAGTGTTATTTAAATGGCTTCATACTAATGAAACATCAGCCAAATATTCTCATGCTCCAATATTATCTGGATAACATTCTTCAAAATTAAAAGATCCTAGGATGAACATATCTGCTGCATGAAGGATATGGTCTTAAAAGCTGAGTATGTGCAACTTCTACCACCTCTAATGCCTTGGGGTTCTTTTCAATATTCACTTTCTCCTTCAGTTTTAGAAAGCAGGCCAGATGAACAGCAAAATCCCTGAGTTGGAGGCTGCCATTCCCAGAAGCTGAAAGGAGAGCCATAGCTGATGGAGCCCTAATAGCTATGTATCATCCAAAAGTTTCATGATCCAGTGGAATGGAAAAGCAGAGGGAGTTCAGAACGGTGTGATAACTGGCAGGTATTCAGTGCATGCTTCTTTCCTGAAAGGCTGGGTTTGGAGCACACCTCAGTGGAAAGAGCTTCCATGAGGCAGAAATGAAACTGGAATTCCTATCACGTAGGAAAATGAGTCAAGTCTCTTTCAACATTCCTATGATCTTAGCATGGAAGCTGTAGCAAAGATGTCAGCCTCTCAGAATAAATACAGCAGTAGCTGCAATTTGCATTACCTGAGTCAGTGAAGGTAATTCCTAGATGAATTAACTTAAGTTATGGATTAATTTAACCAAAGTTGTTGAATCCTACTCTTTCTTGAATGTCTGCTCATCCCTTGACCCATTCTCAGCCTTTGGAAAGAAAAGAATAACTTTTTTCAAATTGGAAAAATATTGTTGTTAAACTGCTTAAATTCTGTAAGTTTTTGTTCCAAAGGATTTGGGGTCTTGTGTCAGCACCCAATATTTTCAGCTTCTATGCCACAAGAGGGATTAATCTCTAAAACTTCTCTAAGAAGATAAAGCGCACAGGGATATTTACACAAAAAAACATTTGAGTTTTCCTCTAGATAGAATACATTGCACATACCCTGTATTTAGATAAATCAATCCTCAGAGAATTGTGCAATTGATCCAGCAGTTTTATGAACTTTTCCCTCTGTAAAAAGAAAACAAGAATATGTTGCATAAGAATTTGCAGGTTCCTGTATTGGTGGGTTTTTAGAAAGCTGCTTTCAATGCTTAACTTATTTGAAAAATAGATTGTTTTTCATTGTTTCATATAAAAGTGCTGGTCCGAGATATCTGTGTTTCAAGGTCAGGCAATGTATCTTTTATCACTTTATTTTCCCTCTCTATTCTATATTGTGATTTACCTGGTACGCATCCAATACTGTGCAGCTGTGCAATACATTAGTGAGGTGACATACTTTCCTATGCAGCGTTTTCCTTTCTTAATGACTGATGCATTGTTAAATAACTCAAAATATTTAGAAATTGGAAAGCATTGCCTGATGTCGCTGACCAAAAATACAATAACAGCATCAACTCAGTATAAAGTCCAAAGTTTTAAGTTATGTTAGCAAGGTTTATTAAAACAGATAAGTTTGTTAAATTTTTATATTTGCCTTGTAATTGCTTACACTCGAAGAAAGCACTTCCCCCCTCCCTTTAATGTGTAAGAAATAATGCTCATTTACAGCAGAATTTGGTGTAAAAGTATGATTGAAAATTATACTTCAGAAACAGTGGCTTTTGTAAGAATAAGCTAAGTAATACTATGCAGTTATAGTTTTCCCTTTCAAATGTGGAGATTAACTTGTTATCTTATAGTTGAAGGTGCAGTGAAAACATTTTGCTGTGAGACACCCAGCTGAGTTGTGCCGTTCTCAAGTAACACTAATGAGAGCTTCGAATTACCAGTCTTCATGTCAGAACGTGTTCCATAGTCCACTGCACAAAATTGTGCAGAAATCCTTGCCAGCCTATGTGAAAGCAGCAGGCTTGTGGAAGTAGCAAGATCTGATAGCTCTCAGAATGCATGACTGTATCCACACCGTCCCTGAAATATGATCGACACTAATATGAAAATAGAGTTCCTCGTGCACCGTCTCTCATCAGTGGAGCACTAACCTACGCCACCAGACACTAATTTGGCACAGTTCCCTTAAGGGATCAATCAAAAGGCAACTTTTTTGTCACGTTATAAATCTGTACTGAAATATTCAGTCAGCCAAATCCTTCCCAGCTGTAGCCTGAGGACTTGAATTTGAGATGTTCTTTTTGATGAATGATGTACAGCTATCCACTAACAAATGCCTTTTAACCCAAGAGAAAAATAATCTAATATTTTGCCTATAAGTCAATTGTTTGAAAAAACAGCTCCAAATCTCTGTTAGTGATGCTTGCTATTGTCTTTCCATCCATCTGTTGAACTATGAATTGGATTGGAATTTGCGTCAAAGGAAAACTGGCATTAATATCAGAGAGAGGACTTAATTTCCGTCCAATCCGAGGATGAAAGTAGTTCTGATGGTTAGAAAAATGGGAAAAAAAAAAAAAGAAAATCCAGCAAAAACGTTCTAAATTTCAACAGCTGGATCAAACTCAGAAGTCTAATAGAGCTTGAACGTTGAAAGAGTAGCCTTGTTTCAACAAAGATGTAGAGTCATTCCATAATAAACCATTGATTAGCTTATAAAAGAAAACCTGAATAAGAACAGAGCAATATTGTGCTATCATGGTAATACAATAATTAAATCAAATATTCTGATAGTGCTTTTCATCTATAAAACTTTTTTACTTCATAGTAATGGAGCAATGTTAATATTCCTCTTTCAAAGCAAACCTCTAGCAGCATGAGATAAAGTTCCAGTTCAAGAACATGCTGTCTCCAAACTAAAGACCCAGCCTTGGGTACATTTATATGTGAGTACTTCCACCAGACTTAACATCGAAAAGAAAAATAAATAAATTGATATTTAGAGTAAATATTTCTCTAAAAAAAATTACTGAATGGACCTTAAAATAATGACAATGGATTTTTAATTTTATTTTTTTTTAAACAGCCTTATGACATCCCTTAAATTTGAAAATATATTAATGTTAGTACTACTTCAGGAGTATTTAGAACTGTTGACTATTTACAGCTGTGAGCAGTAGCATCAGATCCTAAGAACATTCAGGATTCAGCAATAATAAGAAAAATCAATCTTTGGTATTATTGCTATCCAAAGTGAGTTTTATAGATATAAGTTCTATCTCAAAGGTACTTGTGCATGATACCAGGACAAATGCAAACTAATATTTAGTTTCAACTATTTGAGGCCCTGTGTGAAAAAAATATGCAGGAATGCTGTACTTAATACACTAGCTGCTACAAATCAAGATTTGTTTTAGCATCCAGAGCAAATTTTCTTTACATAACTAAACATTTACACTTTTTTCCAGGCATGGATTGAATTACTTTACTGGGCATAGTCTGGTAATTGTGTTTCTGATGTCTGATGAGAAGACAAAAGCAAAACCAGAATTAAGTCTTTCTTGGTTCACTAGTCCAAATACATAATTTCATAATGTTGTCTTGAAAATCCTGAAATTCATAATATTTCTATTATTCTTAACACTGGAGAAGAGCATTAGTACCTCTAATGCCACTTCAAACAACTATAATTTGTATTTTACAGATTTTAATTATGTTTAATATTTTATTTCATGTCAATAAACGGTATTTTAGAAAACATTATGTTTTCATAGCTACCGTTAAATGAAAAATAGCTTTGATATCAGCCATACAAATAACAGCCGTACAAAAAAAAGAGGAAGGAATGAATGCATTTTTCAGCATCAAATTGTGTTTATATTCTATCTCTGACTAAATCATGAGTAATAGTAGAGATATGAAAGCAACCTCTTTGAATTATTGCTCTCCCTTCCTGCTCTCATCTCCCCAGTGATGAGAGTTCACCTACCAGAGTAGGTGAACAAATTAGAATACAAAGTGAACGTACCTTTATTTTTTTATCATGTTCAAAGACTAGAAAGTCCACACTATGAGATATTTATCTACAGAAGGAAAGTTAGCAACAACAAAAAAAAGTACTACCACATCCTGAGATGCTGGTATTCCTCCTAAAATTTCTGATGCCTGAAATCCAGGACTTGGACAATGCACCATTATTTCAGCAAAAATAAGAGTCCATCATTATAGGCTCTTGTGAGAAGAAGAATAGTATTTATGGCTAGATCCGTTAGGTTAATGAGTTCACCGATGACACATAGCCCAAGAAAGCAATTGCAACCGATACTTAGTCTAGTGCAGTTAGTTTATTGCAATCCCCACTGCAATAAAATCAAAACCTGATTGTTGAAGATTTTAGTACTATGCATGTGTGCCAGTGCTTTCTACCCTATATGCCTTACATATCACTATATAAGGAACTGAATAGTATCTTCTCTAGCTTTTATAGTGGTTGATTGTGAAGACGGGGTAAAATTTTCAAAAGCTAATAGCAACTCTTATTCTTTAAAATTACCAACTTTTTAAAAATGTTTGAATTTAGAAGTTAATATGGTATCATATGTTAGAAAAAAAAAAATTAGAACTAGTATTCTATTAGAAAAGAAGGTCTACTTACCCCAAAGTTAGTAGCTGCAAACCGATCTGAGGCAGATACATTAGTTGCTGCTGTAGTATGAGCATAGAAAGCATTTATATTGGCCAACAACGTGCTCATAACTGCTGGAACACCAGGGCACATGTATTTAGAAGATAGGCAGGAGAAGTGCCTACAATTCAAACAAACTGACAGTTATTAACGATGGCAAAGATTCCGCTCTTTCTCTCACCACAATTTCTTTTCAGCTCCAATGATGCAACTTTCAAGCTACCTCATGGACAATTGTGCAGATACACGAGGAAAACCCAGACGTGTGTGATATAATTGACACTTCTTGCACACTGATATTTTCAAATTGAACACATCAGATTCACATTTGCTTCCTACTCTGTTAATCCTAAATACAAAACCACGATTTAACTATCTTAATTGCTATTAAGCAAAACACTAATTATTAAACACAAACTTAAAATCCAACATGAACTTATCATCATAAAAGGCCACAAGAGATCTATATTCTAGTGGAGAAGGATTTAATTGATGCCAACAAAAAGACTCAAACCAGCATTTTACTGTGGCTTGTATTTTAGGCTACATTATTAATGAAAGGTGAGGCATCAAGCAGCTTCTGGGTTCACCCTGATTTGACTTAGGCCATAACTGAAACTATTCCACTTTGATTCAGGCCAGTAAAGTTTAGGTAATCAGTCTATTAAACCTGAACCAGCTTCATATTGGGAAACAATGTTTAAGAAAAGAGAAAGTCTGTCACTGACCCTGTTTGGAGCTTTGGGAGAGAAAAGGCTTTATCCCCCATTTCCTGCAGAGTCTGAGATTTACATTCTCTCACAAGCCTGTAACTACTGTCCAGCTCCCTGATCTGGACTGTTTTCATCCCAGAGAGAAGCTACAGCACTGCCAGTCCTGTGACATGGTCCTTGGGCTAGCAGGGGAGATTAAAGCCACAGCATATCTTTGTGCTGCATGCACACAGCATAGAAATATGGGCATTTATACAGTGAGGTGCACTACTGGAATGGGGGGGAAGCTCAGAGTGATGAACTCAGTTGGCTATTGAAGGCTGAAGCTGGCAGCAGCAGTAGGAGAAGGAGGAGAAAACGTTGGGTGAGCCTCATACTGCCATTAGGAGCAGCTCAGTTAGAGTGTTTTAAGGCACTTGTGAGAAGATCTGGCACTGAGCAGTTTCTTTCTGCAGTATATAGAGCTGCATAAGTCAGAGTACAAATACTTATGCTCACATAATGTTGAATTCTACAGTAAGGAAAGGAAGAGGGGAAAGGAAGAAACTGCCACACAAGGTTGCGTTGCAGAACGTGAGTACAACTAGTCCCCAGGCTGAACATCACCTCCCTCAGGATGCCAGCATTTAGCCATTCCAACCTTCACAGCTTCTAACTGGAAGCACTTTTTTGGATGGAGTTCCAGCTTGTATTCAACAGAAGCTTGAAAGTAAGAATTTGGGCCGGGTGCTGATCACAGAAAAAATAACAGCATGAAGTGGTTTTCTATTTGGTTTTGAATACTTTTGACTCCCTGACTTGCTAGTAACCTTTCTGTTTCACTTTTCTTAAAGAAACCAAAGACCATTACTGCTCACAGCACCTCGGGCAAGCAAAGGTAAGAAAACCCCAACACTGACTTCCACCCAGGTCTGAGTGTATAAAATCAGCTCTGATTTTTAAGCAGTCTGCTTCACGGGCAGCTAGAATTTATGTGGTGAAATTTTAACACTGTTGAATCAGGGAGAACGTAATGTTAGGTCATTAAAAAAAAAGGTAAACCTGTTGTCAATATACAGTATTCAAAGTAGGAAGTCATGTACAAGTAATTTACACTAAATTTAAAAAAAAAGTCAGAAATATTTTATGTATTCTATTTGGTTTTTTACAATGCTAAAAAATGCAAAGACAATATATGAATTAGAGTAGGTCATACGTTTTATTATTTTGCTAGTTCTTAAAGCTCAGAATCAGCAAAGCATTTAGACTTCTAATACAGTATTCAAAGTAGGAAGTCATGTACAAGTAATTTACACTAAATTTAAAAAAAAAGTCAGAAATATTTTATGTATTCTATTTGGTTTTTTACAATGCTAAAAAATGCAAAGACAATATATGAATTAGAGTAGGTCATACGTTTTATTATTTTGCTAGTTCTTAAAGCTCAGAATCAGCAAAGCATTTAGACTTCTAACTTCAGTCAGAATCAAGTTCTTAAATTGAAATGAAAATTGAGCCTATAGAAGTTAAAAGCCTAAACAACATGCTGTACTGCACCAGCCAAACCCAGAGCTGCAATGTAGCAGTACTGTTTACTTGTTCAAAACAACAGGAGATGCCTGCTTATAACGTACAAAGAGCTTATAACATAAGAAAACATGAGAGAGACAAGATGGATGAAAGATCTAACACGTGAGGAGAGTGAACAACATCATTGCAAAACATTAAATCTTAATTTCAAGATTTATAGTTAGGCAGGACTGGGAGGAAGATAAAGGGATAAAGAGTAAATGTATAGAGATAGGAAAGAGAGTGAGGGGGATTAGGCAGAGAAGATGATGGTGAAAATGAGTATACAGGCAAACAAAAGAGGATGAAGAAACTCCAGTCACCCTGGAGCTCTCTGTACGTCTGAAGGTCCTGATTTGGCAGGATGCTCCTCTTAGCTGGAGTCTCTGGCTCCTCTCTACTGTTTCTCCTTAGGAGCATAAGGCGGAGCAGTGTGCTGGGCCTGAACCACCCGGGCCCTAGAGCCCATCCAAGAGAAAAAATTAACACAAGGTACAACTGAACTCGGTCCTGCTGAACTTAGGCCAAGTACCCTTAACTGCTGTCACTGCCCAATCTTCCAACCACATGATTCAAGACTATTTGCATCTTGTATTTGGATTCCTGTTCCTAAAGATATAAAAAATGAGCTCTTTATACTTTCTTGCAAGCCTGCACACAAACTCACTCTACCTACATTATGCTGACACCCCCTTATTGCCCCAGTAGTCCTCTAAATTCCTTCACTCTGAGGTCTGCCTCATGCTCTTGTGACCAACCCTGTTCATCATATTCCTGCTTTCTGATGTTCCAGGGCTGCAGAAACTTACTTCTACTGAAGACACTACAGTATCTTTTCTAGGGTCTCCCACGCCACTGACTTAGTATATTTGCAGATGCCTTTTTCATAACCCTTTGGGGTAATCTGCAATTTCACATCTGCCAAACAACTCTTACTTCTTCTGTTAGCCTATATTTTTTAAAAGGGAAATTGGGGGAATGGAGTGAGTCAGCAGAAGGCAGCACATAAAGTCTCTCTTGCTTCTGCTTTTCCAGTACTCCCCTCTCAGTGCGCAGACTCTCTCAGAGTCTCAGATGCTCATCTACAGACTCAGAAATGGGCTTAAAAAATGCCCTGGGCTGTCAGTTCCTCACATCACTCCAAACCAAGCCCTCTCCAACACTTTCATTTACTTTGCAAATGAGACATCTAAATTGCAATGTTTACTTCAGAAATCTGTGTCAGGTCACAGATACGTTAAAAAAGAAGACAATTCCAAAACTCCCCAAGTGTCCAGGATTGGGAATCAGTCTTCATTAATGCAACTGATATCCATCCAGTACCTAGATATCAGAAATGGACACCATAAAATTGTTGGCCAAACTGCTCTCCTCAATAGCCTCAGTCAATGAAACAGGCTACAGAACCTAGTAAGATATTTGAAATAGAATCAGCTACTTGCAGTAAGGTAAATGTGATGCTAAACACATCCACCTATCACTACAGTTATATGATCACTATGGTCAACACAGGACAAAGGTTTTAGACTCATCCTAGATGTGAAGTGTGTTTTAATTACCAGTGAGTGCTCAAAACGTGTGTGATCCATAAATGAAAGTATTTTTCTATTTTTTTCTAAAAAAATAAAGCACAAGAGATGTATACCAGCTGACCCTGTAATTGAAAAGCAATTGGCTGGAAAACTTCTAAAATTGTAATTTTCTAACTCTTTTGCATCTCACTCAAGATAAATCCTCTTATAGTTTAAGTCATAATTCCCAAGGAAAAAAAACAAGCCATTAATTATGCATGTACAAATACCTAAAGAAAATCCCAGCACATATTCATATTTCACTACTTTAAAGTATCATCCAAAGTCTCTGAAGTGTTAAGGACATAAGATTTCAACAGGAGGGGATACTGGGATGAATCAAGCCCTTAACCCCACTCCAAAGCTAGGCTGAGGAGCTGAATAATTGCTGGATTTTCTATTTTACCTGGCCGGGCAAAGAGACTGGAAAGGAGGGGATCCAACTGGGAATGGGAGGCAGGAGAGGCAGGCTCATATTAAAGAGAATCTAGGGCTACAGTCCTCGTATGTGGGGTCCCTCTGTATTTGCAGCCTTTCCAGGCCAAGCCAGGAGACCCACTTTGTGGGCTTTCTCTAGCATTAGACTTTCTTTAAAGCATTTTCATGCTGGGTTTATATATCACATAGTCTTGCACCTATGTGGTGATATATATATTGATACTTAAAACTTGTATCACGGTAGTCATGTTCAAAGTGCTTTGCAAATATTTCTCAGCATTCCTGTAAGGTAGATCATTAAGTGCTATTATCTCAATTTTACAAAATTGAGAGAAACTGCTCAAATCTACAATAGCAAATCAATCACATGGGCCAGGACTAGAACTCAGAATTCCCAGCTACATGGCTCATAGGGATAATACTACCAAACCTTTCATTCATTGCCAGTATTTTTCAGAAGTGCTTTTAAATACTGCAACGTGAATCTGACAAAAGCGCAACGCAGCTACCTACTCCTTGGGAAAATCTTTCCTTGTATGTCACATGTTTCCTATCAACTAGAAGAACAATAATTTCCTTTGTATAAAATACAATAGTGATGTCAGGTGATTCTCACCAGTTTCAGATAACCTTTAATAGTAATCTCACCTGATCTATTCATCACATGCATTTTCAGAAATAAATGGAGAGATGATCAGAACTATTTTTTAAAAAATTGACACCAAAATAATTAACATACACTTTTACCGCTGACCTTTAATTTCCAAAAATCTTCTAGTGGACCTAAAGATCCTTAGTGCATGAGGAACCCCAAGCGGGAGATAAGAAGGCACTAATAACCCCACTGGCCCTAGAGTCATACCTATAACGTATGCTCTGGTGAGGGGAGGAAGCAGACAAAAGGGGCAGTCAGCAGCAGTCACTATGTGAAAAGCCATCGAGATTGTATCAATTGCCTGCAGGGAACATGACAGACTGGAAAAATAGTTGGGGTCAACATTTTAAGTTCAGCGAGGTGTCTTCTGCAGGTTCTTCTAATGATTCCACATTGAGCTACCCAAGGCCTGGACTGAGATCTTATCTTGAAAATAGGCCCAAATTGTACTAATTTGTTGTGAGGAAAATTTAAACCTATTGATATAATTTATTTATGTCCTTATTATATTACTACACCATTCCACCTGTAATTTGGTTAGTGAAATCAATGATAAAGCATCTGTGTCAAGTGACAGGTTATAGTGAATTTTCGCTTCTCTCCTTCATGTAATTAAAATTTGTAAAGTTCACAGAATCTATTAAGTTTATCACATGCAACATCGGTCATGACTCTGAGAGTGCTGATAACCCAGGTAAGAAAACTGCAAGCCACCTGGCTTCCTTCTGCTTGCTAAAATAAATAAATCAAAGAGGAAACTTACTTCCTTGTTTTTGTAGGTCTCTGAAAACAGCAGCCAATAGCATGAGTTATTAACAATTTCCAATGGGCACGTGATGTCACAGCAACCATTGCTAAGTCTCACATATTTTAGATTAATGCATTGTTTAAGCTAGTCACATGTCTAAAACCAGGCCTGCTTCCTTCAGCTTTCTTACTGTGCAATTTCCTGACCAACACGCAGTGCCTGTGACTCTTCCAATCTTTCTGCTAGCGTGAATCAGCAAAGAAAGAAGGCTAATTAACGTGCTGCACTCAGTAAGCAAATGCTATCAATGAAAATTACTTTAATGGGTGATTTGTGTGCTTTTTGCAATGCAGTCACATTAATTGAAGACTAGCAGGAGAAGAAGATAGCATAGTTAACGCCCATTAACCTGCTGGAATGAGAACAATGTCACTGATTTAGAAGCATTAGGTTCTACCTGTGGTGACTCTTGACAGTAAGAAGCGAAGATCTTAATAGAGCTTTTATTGCACTTGACTCCACTACACAGTAAATCCAGGATGCTGACGTTATGTATAATTTCAGTGTCTAGTCAAACACTGCTTCAATATGTGCTCTGCTTTTTGCTTTCTAAAGAGAAATAAATTATGTTGAAAGATGAATGAGAGGAAGAAAATTATTTTTTCTTGGTGGTGGAGAGGTGGCTTAATACATGTAGGTAAATAAACTTCCAGTACGATTCCTTCAAGACACCGAATTCACAGCATAAATCACCATCCATCACTGTAGTCATCAAAATAAAGGCCAGCTGGGTCACTGAGCTGTTCTTCTGCTTTTGTTAATCTGTTTTGTGTCATATCTATTTTCTTCCCTATTCTCTCACACACAGGTGCTTTGACTTTTGGGAGTATACGCATATCATTTGTGTAGATAACAGTGTCTATTTGGCTGCTATCCATCACAAAAAAAAAAATCTCTTTTGACCCATATAAGAATGGCTGTAATTGTCTTTCATTTCTTTTCCCAATACAGACTCCATGAGGAGTGGAGGAATATAACAACTATAAGAAAGAAGAGTGGATTATGGAATCTATACAGTCAAGACTTTTCAAAGAGCTGCAGTTACTGCAACACAAGCAGGCTTTTTGTTGTATTTTGGGTTTGGGTCAATGATTGATTTTCTATTCATGTGAATTCCACATCTGGTAACTTAAAAGCAGATTTCCTTGCTTAGGAATTGGGCAGTTGGAATCTGTATCTTGAGAGTAAGACACCCTTTCTAAGTGGGCTTCCTTTAGGGAAGAACTGTCTATATTTAGTCTCATAAAAATGTGGATGTGTCTGTCTCCAACAACAGATGCAACCACACTTGAATTTATTCTCTTTATAAGTTTAATGAAAGAGGTCCCACTGGGGACAATGACTAAGGCAGATAAGTAACCACCTATGTGATATCTTTTGGGTTGATATCCACATTCCAGTAAGTCTTCGGTGGTGCACAGGTGATCTCCTTCTGATCTAGAATCAAACACGGACTCACACATGACATTTTAAATTGCAGAAAATGCAGAATTTCTTTGCTGATGCTCGTTGAGAGAGGAAAAGAGCTTGAGCTTTATGTTTCCAGGACTTTTAGTTGGTCACCTATTGGACTGATTTTCCATGAAGCAGTCAGGCACTGAAACAATAAACTGATCTAAATTCTTGTTTATCTTTGCTGAGCTGCCACAATTGTGGTTGATGAGTATACTCAGTGTATTTGGAAAATCAAGGCTATCTTTTTGAAATGTTATTTCTGTGCTTTAAAGGAATAAATATAAATAAATGTTAATTTGAGAGCCAGAAACAAATCATCAGGATCTAGTAGGAGGATCACAGATGACAAAGCCACCAGCATGAACCTGAAATGATAGACAAGTGGGGTTGTTTATTACCGTAGCAGAACAGGATGCAAAATTGTTCTAGGAAGTGGTACTTTAGGGAGGCTTAATTAGATTTATGTTGTGTTCAGAAATGCAGAATGGCATATGTTCCTACTCCAGCATATGCTGTCTACCCATACCTAAAAGGGTCAAGACTGCCTATCGTTATGTGGCACTGAACCTTTATAAAATAGGTAATTTTAAAACTGCAAACAAATATGAACTTTAAAAATTACATTCATACAAAAAGAGCACCTCATTAGCAACCTAAAACTCACTTGAGTCTGATACAGTGCATAAGAAGCATGTGGATGCTCTCTGGGGTCTGGATCATGGGCTGTGAAAGCATAGTCAGTTTTGCATTTACAAATGCAAACATTTTAATTTACAATGTTATCATGAGACATGCAGTAGAAATATTCTGCAACTAGATTCTCGAGCATAAAATGCTTGCACAATATTCCTTTGGGCTAAGTGATTACATTCAAATTCTCTCTCTGTTGTATGGTAGAAAATTGCTTTTCTTTTAGTAGGAGCACATCGTTACCAAATGGAATCTGATCATTCTATTTTCCAAATCAAGAAGCTGTACATTTTCTCCCAGCCATTAAAGTTGTTCCAGGAGAAAAAGGTGATCTCACAAACACAAATAAAAACAACAGATAATAGTCCAAAATAAAATTCCTGGTGACAGATTGGGTGTCTTCACTACTCTTCTCCCCAAAGTCTGAATGCTCTTACTGAGAGACATGTCTGCAGATGAATCAGCAAAACAAGGTATATGAATATTTATTCTTCTCCAAGTATTATTTGAGATTACGTTCACTATTGATTTTATTCCTAACTTAAACAGGATGTGGCATTAAACAGTATGTGGCCTACCCCTCAAATAGGGATTGTTCATTATTAACATGCAACATTTTAAAATGTAAATGGACATGGTACAGGGGCAATGAAATCTTAGATTTTATTTCCTATGTAAATTACCTGTGACTACCAATATCTAATTCACTTCTTATTACACTTGCTGTCAAATGCCTGGTTTGCAGTCATCAACAGCAAGGAAATTTGGTGGAAAAGGTACAGAAGAAAGCAAGAACAAAAAGAGGACAAGCCAAAGTAGGTCATTTAACTTAAAATGGCTTGGTTAGAATTTTTGAGTAAGGATTCCTGAAAAATGGGTTGCAGTACTTGCCCTGCTCCATGTTAGATGTTCAGACTAAATTTACTTCCTTTTTATGAATATCTGTATGTTATGTTATTCACTGATATAAAAATAAAGCATCTTCTTTATATGAAAATATAACCTGTCCATTTCTAACACTGTTAAATGCAAAAGCTTTTTAAATACTCACATGTCAATTATATTGCTATTTTTGCAATGCTGACTTTTGCTACATTTGAATTTCTAAAGTCAGTTTCAAACTTTCTCTGGAAGATTTCAGAGTACTGGCATTCTCAAGAGATGAAGGAAAAGAAACTTCAAAATAATTTTTCAGTTGAGGTTGTCCATCAAAAATACAGTCATGTTGTATTGAGATAACCAGCTACTGGGGCTATAGTTAAGAGGAAACACTAATGCTAAATCAGTCCTGCTTTATTTCCTAAGCAAAACAGTAACAACAGCCCTCCCTTGGCATTAATAACTCTTGAGAATTCATCTCATAAAACCTTGAATTCATTTTGATACATACAGCAGGAACAATTCTATCATTTTAGAGATTAACATTTTGGTAAACTTTAAATCAAGTTATAAAACTATAATACTATGCTAGTTATATTACTTATTAACTTAATCAAGATGTAGAGACGTACATGGCTAAAGAGAAGCTAAACATGAAAACCCAAATATTCGTGAAACTCAGTGCATGAGTTCCTCTATATGTAGTATAGATATACATCACCACAGGGGAACTGTCAAGCTTAATTAATTCTTCTGTGCAATGTTGTTTAAGGCCCTTGGAGGAAGAGCATTAAAAACGTATATATTACAAATACATCCTCTACCTTTCTATTAGATGTACAGTACAATAATTCACAATGAGCTACATAAAGTGAAAGACATATTCATTGCAATAGCAGATGGTGTCATTATATCCTGCAATAAAAAGATTACTTCACATGTTTACGTGCCTTCATACTTATTATAATTTTTTTAGGATGTACTGTAAAGAGATGGAGGAAACAAGATACATGTTCTGATTAAAAATTCCATAATATCAGCTTTCTATAGGAAAAATTTTCTATATTTCTTCTTTAGAGGACTTATTTGGAGTCCTCTGCTTTCCTACGGCTGCAGTAGGAGCAGAATATAGTCCTTTTCACTGGCAAACTTTTCACTGGACAAATGAAGAATACATGATGGAGCTCTTGTATCCCCAGGCCTCTAAGCTCAGTGGTGCTGTGTTCTAAAGTGATCAGACAGTTACTTTAGTACGGACAATGTAGTAACAGGTTCTAATACCGTTAAAAACGGTTTGCATGAATTATTTATGTATACTATGGAAGTTTACTGTAGCCATTGCTGGTGTTCTGTGATGATTTCTGTACTCCTGGAAAGGAGTACAGAGCTTGTGAAACCCTGTTCTACCATCCCAATCCCATCTGGAACAGTGGAAGTCTTTCTGATCCTTGCCACGTATCAGTATCATAAGGATTAAGAAATGCATTAGCGGTAATACCAGTAACAGTTTATAAAATACTTATATCTTAATTCCATTGCAGATGAGAAGCACTTCAATGAGAATCAGACAGACAAAAAAGGTAACAAGAATTTGAAATCCGGAATGGGAGTGAAATGGAGAATGAAAGCATGAAGGCTTGGAACTCATCACTTCCCTCAAACACATTCTTGACAGCAGAGTAGAAAACCAGACATAATGCTACTTACGTCATAGCTTGATAAATATATTCAATTCCATAGCGTATTGCAAATTCATCTACAATTTCTTGTGCAGCGTCATCAAAGTACACCTTCCAGGCTTCATCACCTTTCACTTCAGGGATTTTTACAACACCATTAGATTTAACTTCCGTCAAATAATGGAATAGATTCTAAATGTAAGAAATGTTTCAAATAGGAATTTTTGGCTTTTAAGTGGCATTCTGAAAGTATATCCTATACAATAGTCATCAATATGTTCATTGTTAGGTTTTTTATTTATTTATTTTTCTGAATACTGGCACTAACTAGTCATCATTCGGTAAACAAAAAAACCCAAGACTCTAAACACATTTTTTGTAATGGAACTCTGGTAGTGCAGGCTTGTGATTCAGCGCATTGATCTATCTCCTTGATATAAGGTCACATCAGTTAACTGGCACAGACAGACTGCAACATAAAATGGTGCAGAAACTCTCTCGTCTCTTCTCTATCATATGCCCTTGCTAATGAATGAAATCGTGATGTTATAATGCTCACTACATAGTGCTTCAACTTTAAGTGGATCTGTGAGCAATAAATTTCAAATTCATTATTTAAGAACTATAAGTTACAGGAAACCTGTCAGAAATATTGCAGAAGCCTCTCAAGTAGTGAAAGGCATGCAATAAAGTTTAGGGTTAGCAACCTTAGGACCAAAGCTAGTATTTAATTTGACGTTATTGTCATAGAACGATTCTCAGATTACCTAGCTCCATATGTATCCACAAACTCAGCAGCAAATTTGATTTCCTATTTTCAGCGACAAAAAAAACCCCAAAACTTTGAAATAATTTCAGTTTTGCTAATTAGCTTGTAACTGTCTTGTGGGTTATCTTAAAGCCACAGAATTTTGCCATTTACTTCACAGGTCAAAACATTTGCAATATCAGGTCAAAATCTATGAGCCTGAACATTCAATTTTACAAATGGTGAACAATGGGATTTTGTGGATACATACTAGTGCTGAACTTTCAGCCATATATTATCTGTCAGCTTTCAGAAAGTACTTGTATTTTTAGAATAGAACTTCAAGGTGGATCACTGTTTGAGGGAAGAAGAATCAAATACAAAGAAAATCTTTTGAAAGACACATTGGTTTATCAGTGATGATTTTTTTTCAACATTGACAAAAGCTATCTAGACAATAGGAGAACCAGATTTTGTATTGTCTGTGCTTCTCCTGTTTTTTCTCCAAAATATGAATTAATGTAGCAGGAAAGAAGTCCTTTACAATTAATAGCTATATTTCTGTAATATATAGAAATGATTGTATCTTCTTGATGTTAGCAAGCATGTATGAAGCATCAAAATGCTAAAAAAAAAATACAATACAGGGAGAACTTGGCTGACTCCACCTCTTCTTTTTTTTAACTCTACTGGCAGGAATGATCTGTTGGCATTACATTGTTCTGCCTCTGACTCTGAACCCGATATGCCACCAGCAATACAAAGTGGGAAATCTACAATAAACTTGTCCTGAGGTGTAGCAGCAGTTACTTGTTTCGGTGTTCTAATGTTCTGTAGCCTTTTTTCCTTATCCATGCAACAACTGAATAGTAATTTCTGCATAGTATGCTTTCTTTAACTTCTCCAACGTACCTCATGTAGACAGGTGTACTGCACATGGTAGGGAGCAACTTTCTCCTCTCCTTTTATTTCAACATTGATTTTCAACCTAATGGCACCAGAGACAGCTGATTTATCTGTTCGCTTTTCTGAAGAGCAGAAAAAAAAATATATTAGTAACTACCAAGAACACATATATGTCGTGAAAACCTTTCATAAATCATTCTAGCTTAATAAGAATGTTTTATAAAGCCAGAAAGTCCTGTGTTGAGAACAAGAGAATTTTTTTTAATACCTCACATATATTCTTCTTCATGGCCTGAACCAACAAACTATGAAGTAAAGAATATTTTTTATTTTATCTGCCAAATTCAAACCAGGCTGCACAGCACTTGATTTAACACTTTTCCCTTTCAATAGAAATTATTTCCATCTTCTATCTGGTATCTCTACTAATTATTATTTTCATTATTGATATTTTCCTTTAGTTATGAAGACTTTAGCAACAACCTGAACTACTATGTCTGAGAGAAACTGAAAATGTTCTTAGCAGAACTCAATTACAGAGCTAAGCTGAATCTTACAGAAGAATTGATGTGAAGAACTTTGTTTACAATATCTGTACTAGTCCGTTTAGTTGCTGTCATGTGGAGGTTACTGATGATCTTTGACTCCAATTTTCACTTTTCCAATCCACTCTAGCAGTATAACTGAGTCAATAGGTATTACAATTACAATAGGTATTCCACATATCCAATTGTTTTGAGTATTTCACTCCTCTTTGATGTGAGAGGAGTATGATGCGACATACTGCAGTTGTGTCAATGTGTATATGTATCAGAATAAAATACGCCATTCTTTTTAGAATATTAGAATTACCACGAGCCATTTACCAATATTTCTTTTAAGATGCTGATTGAAAGGTTTTCATTCTAGATTATTCCTTTTGCAGAGCACATAGATTTTCAATGTTATTATCAAACTGCTTCCAGTCAAATAACTTCAGCAAGATTTGTTTTAAAAATCCATTTCATAATAATTTATATCAGTTTTTGTATCAGTTTAAGTCACTGAAATTTTTGAAGGAATAAAATTCAGAATCCATAATGACCCAATTATCTTACCTTTAAAAAATGTCATTATAAATAGGTAATAAAGCAAGGCTTTCTTTTCTTCATCAATAAGAAATCAAATAGTTCCCTGACACATCTGTGTCACTGGGAAATGAAACATTAGACAGGGAAACAAGGACTGTTGATTAGGAAACAAATGCTCTACAATTTCAGAAAATTATGTCACATAATTCACCTGAAGTTTTCACAGAGCAGGCAACCTAGACAAAAATGTTACTATCACGTTTTTATTATCAAATATAGGAGATTAACTTTTAAAGGGCTATTCCAGAACATTCAGTGCACCCAAAGAAATTTTTAGAATTAAAGAACAGTTGTATGCTTAGGTTTAGATAAAGGAAATATATTCTGAGACACACTTTCATTGATTTATTTCTGGTTTAAAGAATGATACTTCTTAAGGCCTGTCCAGACAAGAAAGTGCAGTCATTAAGGACAACAGAGAGCATTTTGAGCTTCAGCAGGCTGTCTCCAGTTTATGACTCTGCATGTAAAGACATTTGACATGTACAGAACAGAAAACTCAAGCAAGCAAGTTTCATGAAGAACCACAGGTGTAAACACAGTGAAAAACAACGATGATTAGGCCCAGAGGGGTATATAAATAATTTTTTTAAGTATGTGATAAAATGAATGTGGACAACAAGCAAAATATTTGCTAGATTTTCCTATGTATCTTTGTAGGTGTATTTCTCACAGAACGCTACTGTGGATGGACTAGTCTGAAACGTTGGGTTTTCTTACCTATTTTAAATTTTGCATTAAAATGAAATATTTTTCTTTGATATTGTGATTAGTCTGCTCTCTGTAATTGTTGTAAGTCTGGATCAAAACCAAGAAAGTATCTTTCATTTTTCAAATCAACCTGTAATATTTAAGATTTTAAAAGTTGTATATTAGTACCAAAGCTATATATTTTGAAGTCCCAAATCTACAGATGCTGAGATTCTACCTATTTTTTAAAAAAAAAAATTCAGTAAGAATCATACCTAAATTATACCATACATCCATTTCTCCACTCAGTGTTCTTACTTCAATGATTGTTTGCCCGAGGAAGTCTCCTTTTTGAAATGTTGTTTTACTCTAGATTTGATGTCATATGTCATATCCCATACTCTCACTTTTATTCTATCTGTAGAGTTATGGCATTCACTGTAAAAATAATAAAAAAATACAAAATGTGAGTGATACATAAGCTACGTACATTTGTACTGCTAATTCATTGTCCTTGATTTCTGTACACTTGCTTAACTAGTTGCATAACGTGACAGAATACAAACAACCTGCAACGTTCAGTGGAATAAAAGGCCGTACCACATTGCCAGGGACTACAACTATTATATATAAGAGAAAGTAAAGATATTAACTTGACTGAATTATATATACATATGGATTGTATTTAGGAATGTCATGAACTCCTCATTAAAATTATTAATTAATTGACAATGTGTACTTCTCGATGCTATTAGTTAACAAATATCTTAGGAAAGATACAGTTAGATCAGGTTTATTCATTTAGGAATGCTATGTAGTACATACAGTAGACCACAAAAGTAATAGCCTAGAATGTTATAATACAAAAAAGTGAGAAAATCTTAAAGAATATTTCCAGTATGTGGCAGGAAGTTTTTGAAAAAAGCCCAACAAATATGCACAAACATGACAGCAAGACAAGACAGGCAATCAGAAAACCCTAGGGAAATAAGTAGCTGCTTTCTTTAAATGATATATTACTTTTCTCCAAGACCTCCATTCCCTGGTAAGGAGAAGGAGTAGGGACAGACTACCATATACTAAAAAATTCCTTGCAAATTTAAGTGGCTTTCTAACCCCTCATGGGTTGAGTGGATTTGAGAAGCTACTGGATGTATGACAGAGTGAGGTGGCTTCACCTGCAATCTGCAGAGTTCCCAGTGGATAAAATTTTTTACTTCCAGCTCCATCCTGCATATATTTGCACAGAAATGGAAAAGAAACTCTACTGCTGCTTATTCCTATAAGCCACAATGAGGACTGTTTACTATTGGTCAGTGTTGGCTTTTGATTACTTCATTGGAATATCCTAACATTGACTGCTGAAGTCTGTGGTAGTGAAAAACTTTCTGATGACATTTAATGGCTAGTACAGACCTGGCATCCGTTATAAGCCATGTCATACTCACGCATCCGTACTAACCGGGTTTTTTAATATCCATTCAGTAATACTACAAAAATATTTTAAATATTACAAACCTTTGGTTATCTTTAAATATAGCTTTAAAGTGTAGCAGCAAATTTTCATCTTCAGCAAGGTCTTAGTTTGACACTAGATTAAGAGTTCTTACTTGAATTCTATTCCAAGCACTATCACTGCTCAGTGATCTGTCTCAGCGTTTCCAGCATTAAAACAGTAATACTACAACTTATCTCCCAACTGGCACCCCTCAGGGGTGTTCTAAGAATTAATTAGTGGTGGTAATGGGCTTTGGAAGTATAAAGTGCTTTAAATGGCATTATTATTGTCAAGGCCAATCAGTCACTAAAAATGGCATGCACAGCTTTTACTCTGCCTCACTGTGCCATCGTTCAGTATCACAGAAATGCTTGTGTGTGTCTGTATTCCAAATTTTAACATTGCAGATATCTCTGGTAATTAAAACCCACATTGTTCTGTGATTAGCAAAACTAATGAAGCCTAGTTTCCTTTTGTCTTATGACTGGCTTCCCTGATATCTAACAAACTGCAATCACCTATTGAATCTTCTCCCATAATTGGGATTTTCATAAATTACCCCTTCATATGGACTCCCTGGTGTCTATTATGGGGTGAGCTCACACTGAGGACATTGTTAGGGTCTCATCTCTGTCTGGCCACCTGTTTTCATAGAACATGATGGACGTAGTATTAGGCAATCTGTGAAATTTCTCTGACTGACCACAAAATTCAAAAGCTATTGGCAAGGACATATAAAATGTAGGAAGACACAGATGAATCAAATAAACATCTTTGCCTTTAGAAACTAGGCTAAACCCAGAAACCATTTAATTTTCCTAAAATGCAGCCCTGAATTATTGCTTAACATTGCTAGAGTCCTGAATTGCATTTAGCTGTGCACCCAATAGAAATATTAAACAGGGGATTTCTACAGTGGCATAGGGAGATCCATCACTGGTGAGGTATTTACGTGACCCTCATCACCATATCTGTGCTATTAGTAGAAATCTTGTTCCTGCTTTGCTTCTCAGGGAGATGCTGCATATAAAAAGTCATTGAATGGTACTTCAGTACAAATACTGCATTTTTATTCTCCTGAGACAACACCAATTTCCCTCTGCTGTACACTTAGCTGATTAAGGAATATTTATTCAGATGGTCAGGACAACTGCACTTTTCCCCGATATCTTCATTTGTCTCTCCCACATCTTTTTCTCCTTTAATCTTAGGTCAGTGAAACACGGTGAGACCTATCACAACCAATGGGTTTACTCACGTGTTCATCTTCGTGTCTAAACCTTTAGCTCTGCTACATGTTTGTAACGTTCCTGTGCAAGACCCCAAAACTAGCATAGATTTGTGATGCAAGAAGGGAAGGGTGGATGAACGTATTTCTACTGGCCTGCCCTGTGGCAGTGAGACTGCAGGGAGATTTACTGTTAAAGTTACAGTTAAAGTCTCTGCGTGATTCTGCTTACCTGCCTAGCCTCTCAGAAACAGCACTATCTAATGGGATGCACATTCTGCTTTAGTCACTGGTAACATCTGTGCAGAAGCTCTGTGGCTTTGCAAAGAGCACTGGGTGGGATTCCTGCTTACTCTGTCCAGGAAAATCAGCCCAGGGAATTCAAGGCAAAGACAACATACGCAATTTTCAGTGTTCCTCTTCTAGCCACTCTGCTTTATATGCTCAGCAAAAGTGCTCACTAAGGTGTGATACAGGAAGGTGAGCAGTGAATTGTTCTTTAGCACACAGAGAATGAAGATATTGATGCTTTTGTAAGCTTGAAAAGCTGCAGTATATTCAGAGATGCTAGATAGAAGAGATAGTTTTAATAATTTATCAACAATCTGGTGACATTACATTACTTCTGCATTTAAAGAATGCCGCACAGACATGAAATAATACTCACAGCACTCCTGCTTATTCTAATGGCTAGAGTAATAAAAAATGTAATAATAAACTATCTTTACTATAGTAGCCCCATGTAAATTTAATATTAGGTGCACTGGCATGACCTGATTGAACACCTCATCTAAGAGATCTACACCCAGTGTTAAAATAACAACTAATTGATACTATGCTACTTTCAGTAAAGAAATAAATGCAAATGAATGAAGAAGCTGGCAAAGAATGTATGGAGACTAATTTCCCACTGTCAAAATGAAATACATTCATCATAACAGCATTCTTTCCTTGTAGTCTTCAGTAAAAACTCTTACATCCACTAACAAATTTGCATACTCTGAATAGATAGTCTAGGTGGAGAGGTTTTTTTTTTCCCCTAAAGATGTTTAATTTCTGTAACTTAAAGAAAATAATTTTTCCAATAAAATACACTATCTTGGCAAAATTCTGTAAGCAATCAGCAGACAAATTAGGCTATGTTTGAGATGTAGAAAATGAACTTGACTGACAAGCCTTTGCAACACCTTTGCCTGTTCACTTCATTTTGCACATTTTGTAGCTTACCATTTTTTTTTCCTAAATCAACTTCTAACCAGTCATTTCACAAATGAGTAGCCTAAAAATCAAACATACACTACTTTTAATCAGAGCTCCAAAGAAGTGGAGAAAAATCTTTCCTGTCATAGTAAGATAGACAAATCTGTTTAGAACTGGTCTTGTATTCCCTGAGGACTCAGCAAACTAGTTCAAGAGTAGACAGCTAGTGGTAGAACAGCACTGAAGAACTTGTACTCTAATAGGAAACTGTTCAATGCCACAGATAAAAACCAGGTTCTTTTTAAAAAATATCCTCCAAAGTGACAGAACAAAGAAATGTAAAAAAGGGAAGCATTATACTGCTCTTACTCCAATTTTACAGCTGGGATAATGATTCACAGACAGATTAAATCACTCTACAAGTATCTTTCTCGCTCATAGTGCCCGTTCCTCCTTTTCAAAACGTATTTAGCCTTTTTTTTTCTCCTGAAGCACTAGCATGCATTTTTATTCCCAACAGTGGTTATAAAAAAAATAGCAAAGTGTGAGATAAGTTTCTTCTGTAAACATTCTCTCTGCTCTCCAATGAGGATCTCCAAGATCCAAATAATATTCATCTACATAACTTTCCAGAAACGTCAAATCCAGAGCCAACATGACTTGCCAAAGTTCCAGAGAAGTCACTCTGGTTGTTGATGGACAAACCTGAAGATCTTTTAATTTGTTTTCAATAGGCTACTGCAGCTGAAGACTGCCAGCCTTGCCAGCCTGCCTATGTAAGAGCACCTGCTGAAGAATCACTGTGGTCTACTGTAATTGAAGTACATAACCTTTGTTTTTTGCTGTATTTTGTTTTCAGTTTCTTTCTCTGGTAGCTTCTATTTCTGTTTAGCCTGTTACAAAAATACCTGAATTCTTTTTGGACACACACTCATTAAGGCATGTAAAGAAAACATGATACATACCACTTCATGATACTAACCATAGATACACTTATTATTCATATCATTATTTAAGATGGATATTGCTTTAGTTGTAGACCATTACATATACCTTAGACGTCTTCCACAAACTAAAGGAATAGATTTTGGAAGACAATATTTTGTTCTTTTAATTGCTATATTCATTCAGTGAGTCAACATTGACTTCATTGGAAAACAGATAAAAATCAAGGTGCTGCTTGGCTGCATGAACTATGTATGTGAAAAAGTAGTTCAAAACGTAACACAGATTAAAAAAAAAAAACATGGCAAATGACAGATCATTGTTTTTTGTAAACCCCCTTACAAACAACCATAAGGAATATATTTTGTATAGCAGGTAATGCACATGAAACAATCCAAGAGTTGAACCTTGCTAAATTCTTACTCAATTTTATTCCCTTATACTAAAATATCTCAGATGCCCCTATGGTCTAGATGGGGAATGGAAGTTGATAACAGAGATTTTGTCCTAAAAGTATAAAGAAATCACATGGTCGTGGAAGATAGTAGTAGAATGACGTTCAGGAAGCCATTTATTGCTATTGTTACCCTCATGTTTATTATTATTGCCATTACTGCAAGCCAGAACCAGATACATCCATGGCATTGCTATGAGAAGTCTGTCCACTCTGTTCTTAAGTGTTCAGAGATAGCTCCGTAGTCTCTCAGGAAATCTACCTATTCCAGTACTTCACTAGCCCCACTGTTGAAAAACGTTTTCTGCAGACTGATTTAAGCCTCTCTAAATGGAATTTGTGCCTATTACTTCTTGTTCTACTATAACAGTAAGCATGGAAAATAGATTATTCCTTTCCTCTTTGCAGGAGAAAGGATGTGTTTGAAGACATCCTTACCTCCGCTACTTGTCTCTTCTCTAGTCTGGACAGTCCCAATTCTTTAACAGTGTGGTCATGGGCCATGCTTTCTGATAAAGTAGAATGAGACTAATTATGCCTTTTCTTGCATTAGTTTACTCTGTCATAACAAAAAGAGAGTTGTATAAAATTAACCTGGATTGACAGCAGTTTGAAAAAAAAGACTCAGACCAAATATGCTGTGCCATGAAACTGAAAAACATTATTGCTGAACAAACAATTTATCATTTGAATGGGTTCTTCGAGGTGTTCTGCTCTTGTTTTGGGCTGAGACTGTGAGATACGGTTATTTTAATTAGTAGGATGCCTCTCAGAGACTTGGCTGCTTATTGAAGAATTTTTAGAATGGATAAATCCAGTAAACTAATTTGCAGGTTTCTATTACCCAATTGGTTTTGTGTAATATAATTCTCTGTTATATACTCTTGCTTATGAAACAATCCATAAGCTCTTTCAACAAATCTCACAAGACTGCGTTTAGGTATCACTGGAAACTAGAACACCATTTAAACAGTTAACCAATCCTGTTGTCTTCAGGTACAGTGAAGATTATACTTTTTACAAGTCAGTTCAGTTGATCAAGAATGTATAAGATGACAGTAGGAAAGGACTTTGGTAAGGTCCTCTTGTATTTATTTCCTATACATGGCTGCTTATAGTAAGTATTGCTTTAAATGAAGCCACAAATCACTTCTTTGCAGTATAAATAAACTGTGTGAGTTCTGCTCTTTAAAGTAATTCTAAGGAAAGAACATCCACAGCTGGATGCCTGAAGTAGCTGCCAGAAATTCTCACTTCTTCAGAAACTCTAAACTGAAATACCCGAAATATGAAGCAGTTGAACAGCTTCTCTGACCAACACAGAGACTTAACTATCATGGTCTCTAATCTACATCAATGCTGTTTGGTGCTAGATACTTTTCCCCAGTATTATCTGCTAAAATATATAGGAGTAAGAATTCTGAGCAACATTCTAGTTTGTTTGAACAAACAGGTATTTTTTTTTTTTCTACGAGCAATTGTAAATCTTCTCTCTGTTGGATTTTATGTCTGCGTTGATATTTTCAGTATATCACCAGGCAATCATCACGAACGTCAGAAATCAGACAAATTCTAACAGTTTAGTGATGACCATTACATTGGTCAGGTGGTAATCATAGTCTTCAATAAAACCCTTCCCATTGGTCTAATTTAAATCAATTAGATCAAATGTTTTCATGCACTGAAAGGAGTAACAGATATCCAATGAAGCTATTTATCAGAGCCATATGGTGGCCTAGTGACAGCCAAAATAGAAAGAATAAATTATGTAAAATAATAATCCTGCTACATGAAAGACTTCTGTATTATACAACTGTATCTGAGGCGTTAATGAGTGGTCAGAGGAAACATGATACCTGCAAAGCCTGCAAGGCAATTTGGAGATGTGTGCTTGCTGGACAATACTGCCAGAAAAAAGCAGATTTCCATATTTCAGCAATCAACTGTCGAAAATAGTCAAGAAAAGAATGAGAGTGGAGAAGAGTTTTATTATAGTGTATAGATCTAAAAGGTTGTACAAAGCTGAAAACTACACAACCAAAATATCTTTTCCTCATAACTAAAAAATAAAAATGCAGTCCCTTTTCCCATATCAGATGCCACGCACAACCAGAAGAGGGAAGGTGGCAGATAGCTGCAAGACTCTTCTTTTGCCCTGGCATTGAAAAAACTCTCCTATTACTGATGTTTTATTGAAAAAATAAAAACTGCTCTGCTATCTCCTTTCTAATAATGCCAATAGAAACGATCAAAGCCCTTACCACCTATACTACATTCATTACAGGAGCATCTGCTGGCCTATTTGCTTCTCTATCTTGTATACAAAAAAATATACATTTCAAGGAAAGATGTAGTCTTGGTTTTTTACTGAGATGCATGCAGCTGTACGAAAGCTCTACTTTAGTTATGGTTTATGAGTCCCCATGTTAAAATCTATGCCAGTATCCCATGGTCATTTAGCAGAGGGTTACATTATGTTTTGTTAGAAACATTCACTCCCTGCTTACCACACAATCACAGGGTTATGTGTGATTCTGCAAACTAGAACACTGCCCTCACTCTGTCTGCTACGACAGAGCAAATGCACAGTGGGGAGCCAATGTTTTTTCCAAGTCCTTGTTTTGGAACAGATGGGGAGATTTAAATGAATGTTTCGGTATTATGAGCAAATGTATGATTGTAAGATTTTGAGATATATTTTATTTCTGCAATTTATCATTTAGGAGTTATAATGATGATTAGTATTTGATTTTAAATAGGACTATCAAATATCACTAGTAGAGCCTAATTTAAGTGAAACTTTCTGAGTCAATAAATAGTTATATTGATCTACTTTAGATTTAATCTTGTGGTTAAACATTTATAGTTTATTTAATACACTTTAGAAATTCTTATATACTTTCAACTGAAATCCAATGCATTAAGTAAGTCAGGGAGATAACTTTGTTTTAGAAAGTACAAGTGCTAAAAAAAGATTGAAAACATATTCAGTTCAAAGCAGTTACTCAGGAGATTTATGCTACAGTAGTGTTAGGGGTTTCTTTATTAATGTTATTGCTAGAGCACCAGGTGATAGTAATACTTAGTGCTGGGTGAAAAAACTACATAATACTTTCAAGTTTCCAGGGATTTTATGGTAGCCCTGCTCACATCTTTGAGAAAATCCATTTAAAACTTCATTCCAAATTTGCTGAATTGCTCATCCAACTTTTGCACTATGCAACTCATACAATTAAATGCAAGAAAGTAATTAATCGCCTACCTTTGGTTACTCACAGTTGTTCAATGAGGTATGACACTTCAACTGTTACTGGAGTAACAAAACTTGAAAAGAAAACATGATCTGTATAGGGGAAGCCTGTAAAAAGTTTCTGAGTGTGTGTTTTCTCTGAATTAACTATTCATTTCTAGTACTGGCCTTTGAATCTGTGAAAGGAACGGGCATACGTTGTTTCATATAGTTGGAGTACCTAGTACCTTTTCCAGACAAACAGAAGCGGAATCTTGGGTCATACCTCTTTCAAACTCACTAGTGAAACGATAACCTCCTCAACAATAGGGTAGCCGATTTTAGTCAAAAATCAGGGAAGAGAAAATAGCTGTTGTGCTACACGATAAGAAGGTAACCTCTTGTGTTATGACACTGCGCCTTCTTGAAGAAAACAGAGCTCTATTTCAAATGCCTGAACCCTAACAGAAATTGTTTCCATGGTTTATGTAGATAGGAATAATGACAACTGATGTCTTCCTTATAGGAGGAAAGGAATGTAAGAAGAAACTAAACAATTTTATAGCCTGAAGACAATTATTTTACATTGTGGTGAGCGGCTATTTTGAAATTGTCTGTTGCACACAGTGATTAACTAGAGATTCTGAATCTTGACTGGGCAGTCTGCAGGATCCTGAGCTGTTCTGCTGCTGCTTTGTAAATTCAGGGTTGCTTATAAAAATGACACATCATTTTTATCATCACCGAAACAGGGTTTCATCAAGTTGTATCAAATTAACATCCAGTTTTGAATAGTACTATTACAGGCATAAACATATTAGGCTTTTATAATGTAGTACCAAAAGGTTAGACTATTATAATACATCAACAGTTTGCATATATTCTCAGTAAAAATGCAAATAAAACTGTTGTATTTAACAAACACTGAAAATATATATCCTTTTTTATTATTATAATTTCTTCTTTTCATAATTTACTATATTACTGCTTTCACACAGCTTCCATAAAATACCTACTAACTTCATATGATAATACTGCTGTAGGTGCTTTCAGGGTAGACTGGAACTTTTCTGAACAATTAAAAAAATCTGCCTAAACAAACAGTTCTCTTTCACTTAAAATTTAAAAAAAAAAAAAAAAAAAACTTAAGGTTTATATTATCCTTCTTAATTGACTTTAACAATAGTAGTTAAGTGCACATGTAATCAAGCTCAGAAAAGAGTAAATGCTGAAATACTTTTGCCACATGTGGAGGAATAACACTGAGCAAATTGATACTATTATCAGATTGGTCACATTCTCAGTCAGGAACGTGTTGTATCCTAAGGCCGTATTTTCAGGAAAGGAACAGTATAGTACCTGTGAATTGGAATTTCCTGTACGGTAACATGTCTTTCTGAGAGAAGTTCTGGGAACACTGCCAGAACTGGAACTGGCATGAAATCATATTCAAACCGTAGTCAACGTATTACAGACCGAAACATCTACTTTGCAGTCAGGGTTGAACTTCCCTGATACGCTGACAGCGAACTGAACCGTATCCAGTTCAGAGGCTGTGGCCAAAGAAAGGAGATGGGAGGACAGCACTCAGTCTTGGAAAGGACAGACATTACAAACAGCCCAGCCCAGAGCCTGAAGCATACCAGTTACTATCAAATTCCCCAGTTTCACCTAGGAGAATCGTAACGTTGAATAAAAACTCATTTAACTTGCACGATCAGTATCTGAGACATAGGAAGGCATTTATAATGCCAACATTCTGTATGTAAGGTCAAAGTCTGAAAACTGTTACTTAAGTTCCCTAAAAAATTAGAATAAATAGACAACACCAATAGATCCCCGAAAAGACATAATTATGAGCTGTATTACTACTATATGATAAAGCCACAATAAACGTCTATGCTCTCTCCCTTCAGAACTTGCTAATTTATTAACGCTATGAACATACATAGTATAGACAACAAACGTTTTAAATTAAGTAATTATTTCACTTGGTAGCATTACATTACCTAAATGTAAATTAAAAAAGCAAGAAACAATAGTATCTTCTATACTTACAAATAGAATTTTTCATCCCATACTGGATTCAAGTTTCCAAAAATAGTCTTTGTTCTCCGCTTGGTTTTGCCAACTTGCACAGTAACATATGGGTCACTTGAGCCAGTTTTGTCCTTAGCCTGTAAGCCCTGAGCACAAAGGACTGCAACAATAGGAGAGAAATGTGCTTTAGCCCTCATAGCCTTCATCACCAAGAAATAAATGAGACAGTGACAACAGCAACAGGAAACAAAGCCCTCAAACTGAGGGCTCCTGAAACAAAGCTTTCTGTATGAATTTTCCCAGCGTCTGTTACTCTGGAGATAGACAAGGCTTGTCTAACTACCCTTCTGGACCGTATAAAATTTACAAATATGGTTTAATAGAGTAATAAATTTAAAGATTCACTACTGAGCAAAAAATAAATACTGCTCTTGTCACGCATAATTCAGATACTCTTCTCAAACTTTGGTTTAATCAGCATGGTAAGTAATATAATGTTGTTGTATAACTTGGCTCGAGTCTAATAATTCCCTAAAATTTCCATTTTTCCCCCCGAAATAAATAAATAAATATTTCCAAAATTTTTCCAAAGATCCAAACTAAAATTTTCAAAATAAAACATCCAATTTTCAAAAATCTGCACTGTGGATTATGAAACTAAACATGAGGGGCATGGTTATGACTTTGTTATTTTTTTTCCCCTTATGTGAGAGATGAACCATGAGGATTTTCAGAATACTTCCTATTCTATCACAGGCAGGGTGACAGTTCAGATCAATTATCATTAACTGTTTATGTATTTGTCAGCCTTTCTGACAGTAAATGTGGTGTATAGTTAACGTATATGCATTTTGTGGCAAATATAAATACACACAATTTGTTTTCCATCATAAAATCATAAAACTGGAAATCTCAGGAGAAAGCAGAACCGTCAAATAGCAGCCTACCAAACCCAGAGAGCTGCAGCTGAAACACTTGCCATGGCTCCTAGCATCAGCAGAGCTTGGTTTTATTATTTTGCACATATTATTTGAACCATCTCAGTGGTAACATTTAGTTAACATTCTCTAATGTCAATCATTTTGGATAATGAAGCTCCCTCAGTGTTTTCAGAAAAATGATTACATAAAAATGGCACCTTCTTACTCAGCAGACCAGCTCGTGGTATGGGTTCAGTCATATCTGCTGCCTTCAGTGAAAAAAAACTAAGTTTCTGGTTTTTGGTGGTGGGGGTTTTTTTTGTTTTTGTTTGTTTGTTTGGTTGGTTTTTTTACACATTCCTGAAAAGACTCTTAGGAATGAACTAGAACATACTTTGTCTTCCCCATTCACTGTAAATCTAAAGGGAAATTTTTAGAAGGCAAGGAAGTATCCCTCTCCTATTTATGCAGGAGAATTAAGTAGCAGCTTAGAAAATGTCTTCCAGAATTGTTAACTATTATGCTGGCCTGAATACAAGGCAGCCTTGAGTATCTTTTAGAGGTAGAACTAAAAGTAAGAATATGAATTAAATATTTTCCCTGACATACCTCTCCATGTCCCCAGTGCTTGGTGTCAGCCCCAACATTCAACAACTATTCTTTTGAGTTTCATGCACTGTCCCACAACCTTCAGAATGGCCTCCCTTTTTCCTAAGCCATCTGACTCACAGTCTCAGGTTTTCCCTAGATTTCTTCTGGCACATATCTGCTATTCTGCAGCTCCACATACAGTTTACATACTGCCCCAAATGCGATTGGGCTTTAGTTTGGACTACAGAGCCACGTGTAGCTAAAAACACACCTGCCAACTCTCACAGAGTAATTCATTTATGGTCCAGTTGACAAATGCTTTTCTCCTCCCCCCGCGAATGACAGCTTTACATCTCAGCAATGGAAATTCCATCTCTCAATGACCCTTCCCCGATATATAAAAAGTATTGTCATGGAAACTGAAAGTACTATAGTAAAATTTTTTGAGCACACAACCCAAATACATTTATTTATTTACAAATTATATACATGTACCTCTGTACTAGTACATTATGTACATTGTAAAACATACACAAACCCAGAAATTAAAAAAAAACTGATAAAGATGAAATAATAGCTATTTAAAAAATATTTTTAAAATTTTATTCATGTCACAAAACCCCTTTTATCTTACAAAAAATATTACTAATAATAATACTTTTAGTGAGAGCATGTGATTGAATATGCTTCATTATTTTTGAAAATATTGTTTTAAGACTCTGTGATACAGTGATTTGAACATCTGGGTCTAAGTCCAGTTTATCTTTGTACTCAGTTTTAATGGCTGCCATAGCTGAAAAAGATACCTCACAAAGATATGTAGATCCAAATTCAAGAATTGCATCATTGGCTGCACTTACTAAATCACTACACTAATTTTTCAATCCCATTTACCAATTACGTTTTGCGTAATTGGTTTTTGTTGAAATTCAGCTGGTAAATTTCTGTCTTGCCTGATGTCAACCAGATGTTCTTGCAAACTAATTGGAAAGTGTTGCATTTTTGTATTTTTAACAAATGGGTTCAAAACCCACTGGAACTCCTCATTTGGAAGATTTTTAAAGAAGGTAGAAAATTCCATTTCCAAGTTTTTTAAGTGTACAGATTAGAGTTTTTGTAGGTGACACACATTGGTTTTGGCAGCAAAATCACATAACGATGGAAACATTTCCAAACATCCGTTTTCATAATGCTCTCACCATAGCACGAGTTTCTTTCGCAAAGCAGTTAATTTCTCACTCATTGTTAAAACATCATGTTTACCTTGAAAGGACAGTTTAAATGTGTTTATTTTTTCAAAAATATCTGCTAGGTAGCAGACTACTGACAACCACTTGTCATTACAGAAGAAATCAGCAAATTTGAAACACTTGTCTTTTTGTAAGAGAAAAATGTGTAACTCATCTTTAAGTTTGACAACTCTTTTAACAGTTTGCCACAAGATAACCAGCAAACCTCTCTGCAGTACAGAAGATTTTCATGGTCACTCCCCATCTCATTACTAAGTAGTGTAAGGTCTGTAAAGAAGAAAGACTTCATAATACCCATCAAGTTTGATTGCAGCAAATGCCTTGCAACCTGGCTTAGGAAGTTTGGAGTAAAGGGTAAATGCAGTACGAAATTCTGATTATTTTTTTTTTAAAGGATGGGTAGAACAAGATGCCCGTCAGGGAAGGAATTAGCAGTCTTCTGTAACTTGGGACCCAACATACACTAAGCTATTTATGTGGAAGTACACATCTCTCAAACACCAGCAGGGAAAGACTACTACTATTCCCTATTAATATTTTGTTCCTCAGGAAGCCTGGATTCTCTTTCCATCTTTCTCTAAGATCCAACAATTAGCCTAGGTTTGCCTCCAAGTTTCTTCACTTGGTGTGGGAAATTCTCTCATGGAGAGAGAATCTTGCATTCTCTCTTTGGGGTACATTCAGCAAACTGAAGGAAGTGTTTACTTGCATCGACACCCATGAGGCCATACCCAGATGAAATACTGTTTCTGCACTTTGAAGCTCCTCGGTAAAAAAGACTGACAAACTGGAGAAAGTCCAATGGAGGTTGCCAATTTGGCTGGGGGATTGGGGCACATGACATATGAGAAAGGGTTAAGGGTGTTGGGTTTGCTTATCCTGGAGAAGAGGAAGGCAAAGAAGAGATCAAGCTGCAGTCCTCAACTACCTAAAGAGCACGTCACAGAGACGATGAGCTCCTGGACCGGCCTATCTAGTTGAGGATGTCCCTGCTCATTGCAGGGGGGTTGGACTAGATGACCTTTAAAGGTCCCTTCCAACCCAAACTATTCTATGATTCTGTGAAGCCGGACTCTTCTCAAAGGCACACAATAATAAGACGTTACAGCTGCAAGCTGCAGCAAGAGAAATCCCAGCTGGATAGAAGGAAAACAGTTTTACAATGTGAGTGGTTAATAACTGAAACAGCTTGTCAGTAAGCAGGACAGGTTTCCCAGAGAGAATGTCGAATCTCCGTCCTTGGAGAGTTTCAAATCTAGTCTGGACAAAGCCCTGAGCAAGCTAATCTAACTTTGAAGTTAGCCCTGCTTTTAGCAGAAGGTTTGAATACACTGTAGAAATCCCTTCCAACATCACTTCCTCAATTATTCAATGATTCATTTATTAGGTCGTGACTGCAAAACTCAAGTCAGTATGAGTTTTACTTCTTAAAGAGAAGAACCAAGCCATTCAGCAATATAAGTGAGTTTTGGACCAACACTAGTAAAGTGATGTTTACCCAGCAGATAGTCTGAAAACATTTGTACATTTACTGAGTAACTTGCTAAAATAACGCCATCTATCTGCTCAGGGTATCCTAGTCACTCGTTTCATAAAGAAAAGAGCAGTAAAGGACACTCCTGTATTTTTTTAACAGTGTGCATGTGTTTGATCTTACAGAGGATATATAGAAAATATCTTGTAAAAATACGTTAGGAAAATTACCATATGTACAGGTGTGAAACACCAAGAACTGACTTCACCATACCTTTTACGCAAGTTGCTGTTAAGTAGTAAGTAGAATGGAAAATATCTTGTAAAATACGTTAGGAAAATTACCATATGTACAGGTGTGAAACATCAGGCACCAAGAACTGACTTCACCATACCTTTTACGCAAGTTGCTGTTAAGTAGTGAGAAAAATGCGTATGTTACTTAAGTATACACTATTGTTTATTTTAAAAATATCGCTTTTGTTTCACTCATTTTTATCAAAATTGACTAGTAAAAGCTAAAATTAAGTTCCTAAAGTTTATCTCCTTATCCCTCCTAACAGGGATAATGCAAATCCTGGAGAAAGAGAAAATATTTAATTTGCTTTTAATATCAGAAGAGGGCTTATTGTTTTTCATGACATTAAAATGAAATTGAAGCTAATTTAGATGTGAAATCTAACCAGAGTCCTTTAATGTTTCACATCACAACCTTTCAATTCTTTGGTCTTTTAGTTTAATCTCTATTTGTCTCTAAACCAGTATCACATAAAGTCAGGCTGACCTGTGTAGTCAGCTGAGCTTTTATTTAAATTTTTTGTGCTGAGGTTTTAATTCAAAAACTGAAATGTCAAAGTCAGAGGACCTGGAAATCTTTACGAGCAACCAGCCTAATGCAGTTGGAAGCAATCTTGAGTATGTTCTGGGTGCATGCGTTTCCCTGGCTAATTTTTTTTTTCCTGGCATCACTAAACTGGAACACACCCTTAGTCAAGCACAAGAATGGATGATGAGTTTCAAACCAATGGGGTCTGGAATTGCAAGCTGCAGTGTTCTTAGCATTACGGTCATTAAAACCCATAAATGCACTTGTGAACTTTAACTCTTGCAATTGGTGGCAAAAAGTTCAGCACTAGCACAGGAGATATTGATAGGAGGTAGAGGAGACACAACGAGACCGTTTACTTATCTTCCTTCCTAGAGCAGTGAAATATAAAGTAGTTTTGCCAACAGCTGTAACTTAAAACTCTTCCAGTTAGCATGCTATAAATTCAACCACGTATAGATGCACCAAGTACTCAATTGAACACACAGTTCCAGCTCTAATTATAATGAATCTTATTCCCAAACCAGGGGACTAGGAAAGAGCGAGCTCTTAGAGCAAACAGTTCCGAAGAAAATTTACCTGTGATGGTTATTTTTGCCGACCATTTGGATGTTCCATCCAAAACACTTTGTTTTGCTGCTTTTGTATATTGTACAAAATCTTCTTTGGAAATATTAAACATTTCCTGGATCACTTCAAACACCTCTGGTCTATTTTTCTCTCTAATCTTCATTCTTTCCTTCATAGCACTAATAATATTCTGTGTTTTATCTTCTGCACCATGTTTGGAACTTTTCTCAGCAGCTCCTGAAATGAGAGAAAAGGTCAATACATTTATTAAAAAGTTGCTATCTTAGTTCTTTTTCTCCTCTAGAGTCTCCAGCCAATTCTTGGTACTGCAGTACTCAAAGGAGATATGTGTTTCATCTGGATAATATCAAGCCTCTTACATTTATTCTTTGTGATACCTAAAATTATCATTTGATTTAGTTTAACATGACAGGATAATATTCAGCTTCAATCAGGTATGTGTTATACCTAGAAATGCATGTTGAATCAGTACTATTCAGTACTGATCAGTACTGCAAAAACATCCAAACATGCGAGTAACTTTTCTTACACAATTAGGCATACTGATTCTTCCAGAAAGGTGTGTAGAAGTGTTTGATATTTGGGTCTGTCTGCTCTGCCCTTTGCCTCTCTTACTAGCTAAACGTCAATAATGCATATGTGAATAATTCTTCAAATAACTTTTTTTTTTTCCCCTAAGTCAGCATGATGTAACAATATTTTCATTCCTTTCTCTCTCTCCTTTTGGAGTAGAATGGTACAAGAAACCATACTTGGTTCATCAGGACAAAAACCACAAAAAATTAATAGAAACAGTATTTCAAGCAGGTAATGCTTCCACCTCATTTTTCAGAGAATTTTTAGTTTGACAGTAAGGAGATTAATCTAGACTCCTGCTATGCTCTCCCATAGTGGAAATCTAATGAACAGTAGAAAGAAATAGGCACAGCAGCTTCAGACGCTTTCTTGACTGTTTCCAGATACATCTCAATATTTGCCGATGCTGCCTGCACTCATGGAAAGTTCTTCACTCCTTCCCAGAACAGCGTTCATTAAAAAAATGTTAATTATCACATAAATCCATTTTTTGAAGCATTCAAAATCTACTGAATTTGAGCATTCACTGGATTTAAGCATTGAGGTTATTTTGGGACTACCCTAACTGTTAAACAGTTCTGTAACACTGACTTGACATCCTCACTCCTGATCAGTAGTGCACTCTATCCCTTCTTTAAACATCATGTGTGAACAAAGGAGTGCTTCACAAAGTTTGACGTTAGCAGTGGAATCTTCTGATGGCTATTTAAACCACTCTTCCATGCCCTGTCTCCCAAAGAGTAGACACAACGTTATACTCGGGTTGCAGCTGAATAGATTAAAGGGAATGCTTTTCCAAGAATTCTAACACTGGAACAACCCGGGGAATTTCTGCAGGAACACTCTGTCTAGTAGACACAAAGAAGGTTCTAGAAAGAGTGAGATGGGCATAGAGAATCTTATGAAATCTCATTTTGAAAATTCATCGTACTAAGAGTGATGTGAACCTGCATGACCCTGCTCTTAAGAGCTGCAGGCCAGGGACTGGATTCAAGGGAGAGAATTGTAGTCTCTTCTTCTTACGAAACAGAAAGATGCAGATGCATTAACAGATGTAAACATCATGGCAGTAGAAAGTAGAGAACCTCTTAACTAAAACCAATATATTTTCAAGAAAGAAATCTATTTCTTTCCTACAAAGGCTTTTGTCATGCAGATGGAAACCTAATGACAGAACACAGCTATTGCAGGATCAGTTCTGAGATGCAGCAACACTTGCTCTCTTTTGCTGATACATTGGCAATGATCCATAACTCACCTGGAGTGTAACATGACAGCATGCTTTGTTTCCACAGTGCTACCAAATGCCAGTGTTTGGAGAAAAAAGAAAAAAAAGAAAAGAAAAAAGGGGAAAAGGGGTCTCAATGATTAGAATCCAAGATTCTAAGAAAACCAGGAAAAAAGAAAAACCAGGAAAAAGGAAGAAAGCTGAGCAGTAAGCACTAAACTGTGATATTACAACTCAATCATTACACACCACACCTGTGCTTGTGTGGTATTAAACCTTAGGGCCTTTTGAAAAACTCTTCTTGAGTAATCACTCAAGAAAATAATATATCACAGATATGGAACAGACATGTTCCCCTCTCCAGAAAAATTGTAATTATTCATAATTTCAGTAAGTATATGAGGATGGTAGAAGAGATCAAAGGATATTACGTATGTGAGAATAACTTCTAGACTGTATTAGCCTGCGGTAGTATGTCAGGTCTATCCTATAAAATAAGTCTGGAAAACAAAGGAAATACTCAGGTGATTTGCTGATTTGCCTGAGACATCAAAACCACTACAGCTTTTACTGGTTAAGGGAGGGGAAAAAAAAAAAAAAAAAGAGAGTATAAGGAGATCATGCTGTTGCAGGTTTTATTCACAGTTCTTCCCAGGAGAGCTCTGAAGAGACTTCTCTCTCTAAAAATTTTAACTGATCTCAGAGGCCCTTAAAAAGCCAAAGTGAAGTTCTCCTTATAAAATGTCCTTTGTTTGCCAGAGGAAAGTGTTTCTGATCAATGTCTCTACAATACATATCGTACTGGAATAACCTAAGTGTACTCTTGAAAAAAACAAATGTCCATCTTGCAGTTGGGTGTGAGGAAAGAAACATCAGACTTGTGTGGTCAGAATGGTATTACAAATGTTGGACGAAAAATTGAAATTCCTGCAGTACTAAACAGGCTATTTCAACTCTTGACGAGACTGACATATAAAGCAAGATGCAAGAATACTACAAATTTTGTATTCAATGACACATTACCACTTGCTACAGGTATTGCTGAATTTTAGCTCATGTTGTTAAACACTACTCAAGGGCTAATGGCACTGAGCATGACAATTGTCATCAACATTATCACTAGCAGCTGTAAGTACTTTACCCTTCCAAAAGGTTGTGAAAATGTCATCCAACTAGCCATCCTTGACTCCTGGGAGGATCAAAGTATTATTGTTCCCTTTAAATGGATAGTAAAATTAAGACAAAATTATGTTGAACAACTTGCTGTGCAATTAGAATTCAGTTATTTCAACACCGAAGAGGAACATAGTTCCTTCTCTACATCAAACACCATTATGTTCTTTTGATGGCATTTTTTGTTGAGGCACTCTCAGCTTGCAATGGCTAAAGAATAAGTTATCAACACACCTATAGAGCTGGAAAGGGTCATCTTTCAGCACAAGATCTCAGTGAAGTCTTACAGAACAAATATTTTACGCTTTGTTTTCTTTACTGTTTTCATTGTGTTTGAAGGTTTCTTAGCACATTGGAGGACAAAAAAAAGAGATACACACATATAGTAAAGTAGGAAGGCATAGTGTCATAAGATTGGAAAAGTGTGGGATGAGATACCAGATACCAGTAATTCCAGATTGTCAAAAGGCTGCATTATATGGCTTCTTCAAGGTGTTTTCCATGGCTACTAAATCTTGACCAATCCTGAAAATCTCTTGGCCTGAGTACCTAATTTTTTTGAATGCGGAAGACCAAAGTTTTAGTGATTAAGGATTTTCCACACTGAAAAATTAGGAATTAGTAGAAAAAGAATTAAATGCTACCATGAAACCAAATACCAGTTAAAGAATTCTCTAGTGATTTTATCACAAAAGAGATGATTGCTGAGCTGTCTGGAAAGCATGACAGGTGGGGTTCTTGCAAGATACAGAAAAGCAACATTTTTTATTTTCTCTTATTTTCTGCCCTTTCTTAAAAAGCACAGATACAACATCATAACCAAATGATAAACCATGGATGCAATGTGAATGGCAATAATGTATTCCTGTTGAAAACCTTGCTGATTTTTGAGACAGCATAGATAAATTTGGAATATGCGTTAAAATGCAACTTCCTTTAATTTTTAGTGAAAAAATCAGCATAGCTTTCTATTTATACTAAATTATTTATTGCAGCTATATTTACATCCTCTATTGCTGACAGTCTATCAACAGCTCTTTGCACGCAGTATTGATCAGACTAATTAAGACAATATCGTAACTTACATTGCACAAGAAGTTAACAAGCCCTTTTTACCCTAGGGACTGATACAAACTCAACATGATTGAAATCAATTCTGATTTAATATTGCACCTACTACTAGCAAGTGATATCTTGTTGAAGATGAGAGGTCTAATGAATGTACTACTGATTTTTTTAAAACCTAATTTAGAACAAGCTTAGATATTGACCTTAAAGAGCTTGAGATGTTAATTCATTTCTACAGTCTAGACATCATAACCACTACAGCTGTATGTATGTAGCAATCATTACATATAAAAAAAATAATCACAGAAGCTTGGAGGCCATATGTCCTAGTGATTATGAGAGGGCCAAAAGGATGACTGTGATAAAAATAATCACAGTGAACCATATTTATTTTATTTTATGATACTGTTAGCATCAGCTTTCTTAGAAATAGAGATTTAACCAACTGCACTGGTTAGCTCAGTTTTTCAATGGAACGTTAAATATTTTCAGCATAAATAAAACAAAGTACGTGAACCTCATTTTCAAAGTAGTATAATATTCAAACCCACTGAACAATTAATCTGTTGCAAAAAATATGACAGGATGCTCAAAAACATTTGCATGCCAATGGGAAGATTGGGATCCCTTAGGTGTGTTAAATATTTTTTTTATCTGCAGTTTTTCTTCTAGAGGTTTACTCTTTCAAGACTCAGTTGTTCGATGTTTCCAAACTGTTTACACCACAGATGACTGCCAATCCTATTTATTTTTTGCAGGCTCCTCTCAACCTTATCATTGATATATTTGTAAAAATTCTTCAAAGGCAAAATGCTCTGAACCATTTGTTATGTTTTTTTGGGCTGGTGGTATGGGCCAGGGAACCTCTGGGCTGACTTTTTCTTCAGAGAAGTGAAAAGGAAGACGAAAAGGATACTTTTACTTTGTATGTCTCTTGTAGCTTTTCAGTTTTAGCCAAGATTCAGCTATTACAGGGATGGATACATCTCTCATGCCACCTGCATGGCTGTGGTACCCTGAAGAGCAGCTCGGCGCTTGGAAAGTTAGCACCAGCTTATTTCCTTGACAGTGGGAAGGGTGGAACAGGAAGAAGCATGGTCAGCATGTAAATATCATGTGAAGGTGTTTCACCACACAGGGAAAGGATTACTAATTTTGAGTGGTAATAACAGCTCAGCCCCTCCATGGAGGCATGGCAACATAAACACTTGGAATCAGTTCCTGTACTCTTGCTCAGAAGGAAGTGAACTGTGACCAGATTGGAGGTCATGCAAACAGAAATACAGAGGTATTACACCCAGGCCTAGCTGGCTTGAATGTTGTTTTCCAGTGTGTACAGTGACAAGAGATTTCATCACTTTTAAGAAGCCTCAGAAAGAACAATCTGCCTAACCATTCTCTATAATGAGAAACCATGGACTAGCTAAGGATTGCGAGAAACTCATAACCCTGATATTGTCAGGGACATGATCTTGGATCTTGCTTTTCTCACAATGCTTTTATAACGCAGCAGAGATAGCTTTAGCAACAACTCCTGTTTCAACTGTGACTCTCTCAAATAGGAGAAATAGATTAAAATGCTATACTTTACACATGCCAGTTTTCATTTTTCACTCTGCAAACTTCTGCAGGAATGAGAGCACAAAGACTTAACTGCTGTTTTCTCTGATAAAGATTAATCGAAATCCTAAAGGTCAGATGGAAATATTCTTAAAATCAGGGGTGATTGGATGCGAGGTATCTCTTTAGAATACATCATTGATCTGTGTTGTGCTGTACTTAGTAGAGTGCACTACAGGACAGATGATCCATGAGACAGAAATAAATGCCCTTGCCATATCAAACTTCCAACACAAAAAAACTCCCAACTCCCTTCTAATGTAATTCAAAAAGGGACTAAATGGCATGCAGTAACTAGGTTGGGAAGCCTGGTGGAATAGAGGAGGGTTTTCACAGATGTTTGGTGAGACAAGAACCACCCAGCTAACAGCAACAGAAAGGTTCCTCCAAACAGAAAGGCATGGTTACGATGCTCATAACCATTTGATCCTTGCAATACTTCATTACACTGGTGTTAAAGCAAGATGCCTTGTATGTGTCTCACTTATGGAGTGAATCAATCTTGATTTTCTTAAATTAAAAATATTTCTGAAACAATGCGTTACAACATGATATGCTATTCTGTTAAATCCTCAGAAAGGAAACATCCCCTTCTGATGGAAAAAGCTTCAGCTATGCTTTATTTCTAGACTATTATGTATGTAATTATGACAGGGGAATTCCCACAACATTGTGTAGAACACTTGATAGTTATCTCTTTGCCACAGAATACAATCAGCATTTTCAGGGAGCAGCAGATGAGAGTCCTAGCAAAGTAGCTCCAAATCCAGCAATAGCCCAATTCCTTGAAGAATGTGCAGAGAGTAAGCTTCAATCAGATCCACTGCGATCCATACAGATTTGTTTTGAGGCCCTCCTGCAAGATGAATCCCACATTCCACTTTGAGAATATCAGAATCAATTCAGTGCCCCTTCTCCATGTTTTCTTCCTCCTGTACATAAACAGCGCTAAACAAGATGTGCATAAGGGGAGAGATTAAATTTAGGAAAGCTATTTCTACTTCCTGCTTCCTCCATCAGCTTAACGAGCAGTTAGTTGGCAAGTGACTTGCACATATCCTGTTGCCAGCAGAAGTACGAGCTCATCATTCTTTTAACTCATTTTCATGCCTCTAAGCCCAGGTAATATAAGCCAAACTAGGGAATGATGGGCTGATGTGCAATTAATTATTTTTAGCTAGTCTTAAAACGTACCTAGAATGAAATGGGGCAATTAGTCAGTAAGAGTGAACAGGAACTGACATTATGAAAGCATACCTTCTTTTGTTACTGTCCAGCTAATAGAAGTTATTTGCACTTATTGAAGAAGCTACTCACGAGTATCTTCGTTACTTTATACACTTTTGAAAACTCATCACCAACAATCATATTAATGCTGCACAATATACTTTTACAATATTTGATTTTCAAAGCAAACATTCTTTTCTCACTTGTGAAACTATGTCAAAAGCTTAGCTGTCAAACACAGCCCAGTTTCAACCATAGTGCAGAATCACAATTAAGCCCAGTTAAGCAGTTTGATTTAGAAATTTGTCATTGATTTACGTTCCATGGGGTCAGTTGCTCTGGGAAACTGTGATTAGTTCCTGAACAATATATATCTTGAGAATTCATCCCTTGTGACTGCTTCTCACATAGAGAAGAAAGAAGACCTGACTGGAATATCTATGTACTTTTCCTACATGTGGAAGCTAGGTAAACCCTCAGGAACATATCAACAGTGAACAGTGTGGAATAACTCCAGAGTTGTAAAAGCCCCTTCCATTCCAAAATCAGAATATCAGAAAGTTTGCAGGTCTTGATTTTTCTATTGTTTAGAATCTTGAGTAGTAATTGGGTTGTAATTTAAGTATGGTTTAAATGCACCTCAGATATTTTTGTAGGAGAATGCATGGTGGCTGGAATCAATTTGGCCAATCAAAAAGCAAAGAAAAAGGTTGTTTCACCTTAATTCTAGTCCCAAAGGACTTCCTAATGTTTTTTTTTCCCTTACATATACATGGTTTGGTATTTTGAAGGGACAAGATCCTATTTACTATTTCATATTCTTGTATATTCTATAGCATATTAACATGACTACAATAAGTATTAGGAATATTTTTTTTATCTTTGCTTTGACATTTCTTGTGTTCTGAGTTAAATAAAACAAAGAGGGTTTACATCATCTAACAAATTGCTCTGAGTGTTGCCATAGGCAGTGGAAAGTAAATAATATACTGATGCTACCGAATGCTATTTTGTAACTGACCAGCAACATTCGGCAAGTTCCAAGGAGAAAAGCAAAATTAACAGTAGGTATTTCATAAAGTTTCTGGCTAACTCCTCAGCCAATGAACATCAACATGCCTTCACTGATTTCTGATTATCTGGCCCTTCATTTCAGGAAATACCTGGCTGTACACACAAAATCAAAAGGTGTCAGGAAATACTCACTCTGCAAACAGTCAGCATTTAGGAGGTCTTGGCACTTCTCATGGCATTTGACACCACATTCGGTGCATCTCATGCCTTGTCTGGCTATGCCCCAAAGTAGACCTTCACATTCATAACAGTATGTGGGAGTTGTAGCTGTCCAAACTTCAAAGTTATGAGGTGTAGTTGATGATATTGGATAGATCAAAGCCTGCAATGTCTTCTTGAAGACATGTATTTTCTGTTGGGTAAGAAAAAAAAAAAAAAATCAAGACTTCAGTTGAAGTATTGTTTAATACAAGTGAACTGGAGCTAAAGTATATGTCATTACACCTACAATGTTACAAAATACCAGAATATACAAAGACGTATGAACTAATTTGCAAAATACTGATTTACTCCTTTTGCCTTGCACTTTGAAGACAAAAGAACCCTCGATGACTGTTTTGACTGATTACAGAAACAGGAGAGTTAAGTTGGAATCAAGTCAGTCAATTAACAGGGTCCTATATATTTTTTATATTTTGAGGCAGAAATTAAAAAATTAATTAGTGTTACATTCACCGATGCATTTTAAGTAACTACCTAACACATTACTTCTGAATATTTAAATACTTCCTACAGGAACTTAGACACACTGCACAAAATGTACTTTGATTATATGCAGTGCTATCCTTTAATACTTAGCATCTATATAATCTCCTCATCAAATAAAAGCAGGCCAACATTATGGTTCCATTTTGTCTGTATTCCTATAATAGCATACTCACTGCTTCCTTTTTAAGCACCAAGATTCTTTATACCTATAAACAAGAATGATCCATACTCTCAAAAATCCACACCCATTTCTTGGACTGTTTTGGCTTAGGACCCATGATCAGTTCTAGCAGAACAATTATCAGCTATTCACCGATTAGTACTGCAAACAACCTGAATCTCAGCTCAGTGCTTAATAAGGTGAAAACAAAGTAGTCCCTGAAGTTTTGTATATAAAACATAGGCTTATATGGCCACAATGGTCTAGTTTGTTTATTTTAGCTTCGTTTTCAGGCACCCAGATCTTCTATGTCCAGTTGATTCATCTGGAATAAGAAAAACTCAGCAGCCTGTAGGCAGTACTTGGCACCATACAAAAATATGGCCTTGGTTTATTTATTTTTTTTTTTTCCCCACTAAATGCACACACGGCTGCCACGAATGTATTAGAAGTGCTAGACCTGTTCCCTTATAAATGGATAAATTGTTTCTTTTAGAAAGAAGAAACCATATTAAAAGAAGCAGCACAGTGGGAAACGGGATATTTCTGAAAGTCTGTCTGTCCTGCCATCTCTTCATCTTGTGTGTATATAATGAAGTAGCTGTAATGCTGGCTGCGTAGCTGTAGCAAACTGGGGAACAACATTTTGGAATTTGTGTGGCTTGTCCATATGAGCTTTAACATCACTGCCACAGTTCTGATAGTATAGAAAGCAAGGCTAACTTATTCAGTTAAGCATTTGTTGACATTCCCATAATTTTAATATTCAGCTATGATAAGTATATGCCAAATGCAAGGTATTAGCCTCTCTAACAGCACGCTGACATGCTCTTGGTTTTATGTATCTGCATCTCCACTCAAACATGTGAGATTCTGTTAATAATAAATTGTCTGATAAAAATAAAATATTTTTTGTGTGCATATCTGCATAACGTTGCGCACAATTAGACCCATCAATTAAAGGACTTTTGCTACCACGGGAAAACCATTACTACGTAGCCATAAATCTGCTGATTCAAGGTTCAAGCACTACAAATAAAACCAAATCTTAAGTAGCTTAGGCTGCAACAGCTCTTACTGAAGTTCATAGTTACATGCTAAAAACAACATCTATCCTGCGAAGCCTGGCCAAACAAATGTCATCATACATTTCATGAACGTTTGATCCTAGCACCTCTGAGAACACTGTAGAACTGAACTAAGAAAAGAAGCTGATATAGCAGGAATTACTAAAACAAATATTGAATTGCTCTCCAGGGTGCTTTCTTAGCCTATCCTAGACAATTAGCCACCTCGTAACTCCCCTGAAAGCAAGCAAAGGTCTGCACTGGTTTGATTTGGCAGACCCTAAGAGGGACTGGGCTAGTCATGGCCACCTAACTCGGCAAACTTCATTTTTGTGCATTTCTCCACCCTCTGCCTCCCATGTCACAGCTTACCAGCTACAGGGATCAGAAAGAAAACTTCAAAAACAACCTAAAGTGAATTTATGCAGCTTGTCGAGGAATCGTGTTTCTCAGAAACCACCAGGTCTTTGAAGATTCCTTTGCAGACGACACTACACACTCCTGAAGTCTAGTAGGATCAGTACAAATCCTGCCCTTTCACCCTGTTCAGCTTCACTGTTGTTTCACAGTATAAATAATTTTAAAATTTTGCCAGTAACTTTTATCTGTTTCTGAAATGGCAGTAAGTAATGAAATGGCACAGCTCAACAGGCCTTGAAATAAACATCTGAGGGTAAATGAAGTTTTCAGCTGAAAGACACAATTTGTAGATTGGTTTTGCTGCTGAACATGATCTTTTCCCTGTTGTTCATAAAGCAAACTACTATCGTAAAGGAGAATTTTATTTATCTTACTGTCTAGAGGCTTTCCTTCCTAACACTCTTCTCTGTCTAAATGTATCTATTATATGCATTCACTGAGCTCTGGGCATGGCAACATTTAGCACTGTTAATATACAGAAGGATTATTTAGAATGTATAGGAGGATTATTTAGTTATCTGCTTATCCTCTGAAGTGAAGTTTATTTCTGTCATATACTACTTGAGATACTTTTTCAATGTCATCGACGTATTATTTTCACAAACTTGCAGCTCTGTCTCTTTGTTCAGCAAAGCAATTAAATGAATGCTCAACCGAAAGCATACGTTTCAGCGTCACAAGTTAACACTTTGACACTGCTTAAAATGACTTTGGATCAGTGCCTGGGAACATACAAACTCACCGTGTCATGAATGTGTTATACCAGAAGGATAGCAATGTCGGGTGGCAAAGCTCAAAGAATTTAACCTCAGGTTTTAATTTTTGGAGCAAGTGGCATTTGATTTTTAATACAAGGCATTAGTTCAAAGAATTTCTATACTGAATCTAATCAGCCAAATAACCTGCTTCCATCAGAGTCACTAATATTCCCTCCAGAAAAAGTTGAGGGAGAGTAAAAACCAGAAAAGCCTTAATCAGAGGAATAACTTGCCCAAAGGGGATTTTCTTCCTTAACTCTCATCAGTGACTGCACTTCTTCATCGGGTTTTATGGAGAGTATCTGGAGAGTTCTTTTATGCCTGAAAAATGTCTGTTCTTTTTGTTTTCAAATCTTGCTCTACTCAGTTTTGATGATGCCTGAGGGCATTAAGTTCTGCTGGCTACTTACAGACCACGCACAATTAGACCCATCAATTAAAGGACTTTTGCTACCACGGGAAAACCATTACTACGTAGCCATAAATCTGCTGATTCAAGGTTCAAGCACTACAAATAACAAAACCAAATCTTAAGTAGCTTAGGCTGCAACAGCTCTTACTGAAGTTCATAGTTACATGCTAAAAACAACATCTATCCTGCGAAGCCTGGCCAAACAAATGTAACAGCTCTTACTGAAGTTCATAGTTACATGCTAAAAACAACATCTATCCTGCGAAGCCTGGCCAAACAAATGTCATCATACATTTCATGAACGTTTGATCCTAGCACCTCTGAGAACACTGTAGAACTGAACTAAGAAAAGAAGCTGATATAGCAGGAATTACTAAAACAAATATTGAATTGCTCTCCAGGGTGCTTTCTTAGCCTATCCTAGACAATTAGCCACCTCGTAACTCCCCTGAAAGCAAGCAAAGGTCTGCACTGGTTTGATTTGGCAGACCCTAAGAGGGACTGGGCTAGTCATGGCCACCTAACTCGGCAAACTTCATTTTTGTGCATTTCTCCACCCTCTGCCTCCCATGTCACAGCTTACCAGCTACAGGGATCAGAAAGAAAACTTCAAAAACAACCTAAAGTGAATTTATGCAGCTTGTCGAGGAATCGTGTTTCTCAGAAACCACCAGGTCTTTGAAGATTCCTTTGCAGACGACACTACACACTCCTGAAGTCTAGTAGGATCAGTACAAATCCTGCCCTTTCACCCTGTTCAGCTTCACTGTTGTTTCACAGTATAAATAATTTTAAAATTTTGCCAGTAACTTTTATCTGTTTCTGAAATGGCAGTAAGTAATGAAATGGCACAGCTCAACAGGCCTTGAAATAAACATCTGAGGGTAAATGAAGTTTTCAGCTGAAAGACACAATTTGTAGATTGGTTTTGCTGCTGAACATGATCTTTTCCCTGTTGTTCATAAAGCAAACTACTATCGTAAAGGAGAATTTTATTTATCTTACTGTCTAGAGGCTTTCCTTCCTAACACTCTTCTCTGTCTAAATGTATCTATTATATGCATTCACTGAGCTCTGGGCATGGCAACATTTAGCACTGTTAATATACAGAAGGATTATTTAGAATGTATAGGAGGATTATTTAGTTATCTGCTTATCCTCTGAAGTGAAGTTTATTTCTGTCATATACTACTTGAGATACTTTTTCAATGTCATCGACGTATTATTTTCACAAACTTGCAGCTCTGTCTCTTTGTTCAGCAAAGCAATTAAATGAATGCTCAACCGAAAGCATACGTTTCAGCGTCACAAGTTAACACTTTGACACTGCTTAAAATGACTTTGGATCAGTGCCTGGGAACATACAAACTCACCGTGTCATGAATGTGTTATACCAGAAGGATAGCAATGTCGGGTGGCAAAGCTCAAAGAATTTAACCTCAGGTTTTAATTTTTGGAGCAAGTGGCATTTGATTTTTAATACAAGGCATTAGTTCAAAGAATTTCTATACTGAATCTAATCAGCCAAATAACCTGCTTCCATCAGAGTCACTAATATTCCCTCCAGAAAAAGTTGAGGGAGAGTAAAAACCAGAAAAGCCTTAATCAGAGGAATAACTTGCCCAAAGGGGATTTTCTTCCTTAACTCTCATCAGTGACTGCACTTCTTCATCGGGTTTTATGGAGAGTATCTGGAGAGTTCTTTTATGCCTGAAAAATGTCTGTTCTTTTTGTTTTCAAATCTTGCTCTACTCAGTTTTGATGATGCCTGAGGGCATTAAGTTCTGCTGGCTACTTACAGACCACGTACAGTGTTACCTTTCGCTTGTTTTAAATATCTTGCAAGTGGTTTTACTGGCTGTACCATTCCATTTATCCTCCAAAGAGCACCCACTTCCTTTTAGTATGTTTAGTGAGGGCTGGCATAAGACAGGCTTCTCTTATTCACCTCTCCTCTGAATAAGCTTTTTACATTTTCTCATCAAATGAACTTTTATGTATCTAAATTATATTTGTTGTCTGTCTTTGGACTTAGGTTTTTATTTAAAGATTTCTTAAAAAATACTTATTTCTGGTACACAATTTTCCATATGGCCTGGTTCAAATGGAGGCCAAAGAGTGTAATGGCATAAAAATACATTCAACTTATTTTTCTCTTTCCATTTCTCCCGAAACATAGTTCATTAGTTTCTCCTGATTGACAACACGCATTGGAAAAACATTTGTGTTGAGCTGTCCACTGGGATTTGCTGCCTTCTTTTTTCCTCCTGAACAGTACCGCTTAAGTCAGAATCTATAAGTGTAGTCTAAATTATTCTTTCTTGTCCTGCATTTGTTGGTAATTAATATTATCTCCAAAACTTGCACCTTTAGCCCTCCAAAATCACAGACTGGTAGTTTTTGCATGAGGGGAGGCATGTAAACGAATAGTTGAACCTGTATTTATTGTCATAAAAGGTAGTAATACTTATAAATGGTTTTATTTGTTTGTTTAATAGACATCTTTTAGTAAAGCATATGGAGTATCTTAGGGTCTTTTACTGAACTTAGATATTTTTGTAGCAGCTATAACATAGATGGAAAGTCCTCATTTTGCACCAATTGCATGGCATAAGTTTGTTCTCTATAATTTTCCCTCAGCCTTTAACTTCTTTTTAAGATTCCATAGTTCTCCTTCATTCTATCAACCTTCGTTGCTATTTTGAGATAGCAGAACAAAATAACTACTGCTTCTACTGAAAGATCATTTCAAACACCAGCTGTTTCCTACCTCATCAATCCATCCCTGAGGACTACCAAATTGTTCCTTTATGATTACCATATAAGCATAGAAAGTTCACAATAAATCAGAGAAGAGTGATGGATGTGTGTGTACTTGTGCTATGGGTTTCAGTTCCCACAATATCTGTCAATATATTCTGCTCTTCCATTCTTCTACTATGGAGCTTAACAGCAGTGTAAGAAAAATTCAACACTTCATTTTTTTTTTTTCAATGTAGGATCTAGTCTAGAAGACTACGTTTGCACTAGCAATTTAAGGAACTCAAAAGGGGCCTTTATTCCTTCAAATTAGTCCTTTTGCTTAGTTCAACCATGTAAATCTGCTTGCATCACACTTTAAGTATTCCTGAAGAAAATGGCACCTATTGTGTTTTTGTCTAAAATAAATTTCTTTTGCAAAATGTAAGTGAAGTCAATAATGGAAAACCACAACACATGGGTTTTACTAGCTATGAGAATATGATTTTTCAAAAGATTTTCCTGGTCATGTCTTGTACAAATTAAATATTTCTTCATCTAGAATCATGTGTTATGATCAGGAGTTACATTTACAAAATCAAATAATGTCCCAGCCACCTATAAGGACTGGGGAAAAAAAAAAGTAATAATCACACAGAAACCTTCTTGCAGAGTCCTGTCTTTCTAATTGTAGTCATGGTGTGATGAAGAGAGACAGATGCTGAAAGACTGCAGGTAAAGCATGGTGCAGCTGGACAATTTAAAAGAAGAGATTTCCCCAAGTAACTGTTTTGTAAAACAAAGGTTTCTTGCTTAGTCTCTTGTGACCATCATGGATGTGAGTCAGCAGAAGCAAACCTGGTCTTGTCACTGTGGATCAGGCAGCAAATTCTGCTCAAGATCCCTGAAAGTTCCTACACAATAAACGGAATGCTTATGCACTCAGTTTTATCCAGTTTGGAGTGTCTAAGGCTGAAATGATTTCTAAAGAACTTTGAACAAAAATTTCTTTATTATTTAAATGACTTAAAACTGCCATTGAAAACACTTACCATTTCATCATTGTTTATGGAGGTCCGAATGAGCATGGCCATGGAAATACCAGATTTTCGAGCTGCAAGTGTCTGTTTAAAGGAAATGCAAAACTGTTAAAAATTACACTAGTAACTCCAATTGTTGAATCCAATGGAAGGCAAGTAGTAATTGGTTACGCTATTGGACTTAAGCAAAACTGTAAGAGTTACACAAACTTTTAGTTAATGTTTGCAGCACACAACTTTTAAGGTTTCAGTACATAATGCAAGCACACTTTCCATCACCATTACCATTTCTTTCAGCAGTGCCTAGCTGAGCTGCCATTTCTAATATAAAACCTGTTATTCAGAGGTTTATGACTCAGTTTTTTTAAACCACAGGCTGTCACTGTTTTTCCGCTTTGCCAACCAAATTAATGTAGTACAAGGATAAGGCATCCTGCCCTAATTTGGAAGCTGTCTGTGCCTGCAGCAACATGGGAGATCATTCTGCAATAGTCTTACAATTCAAGTTGTCAGTCCAGATAATTTTTCGCGACTCACTGAGCATTTAAAAACTGTGTGTATGTATATAAAATGCTACTTGTCTTAAATAAAAAGTCTTTGGGAAACCTAAAAGTAATTTTTTCCTTAAAGACAATATTCATTCAATACTATGAATAGCTATATAGAGAAATACTCTGGTTCTTGGAGGGAGAAATACTCTGGTTCTCGGAAGGAGAAAAAAGGCTGGAACTCTGTCTCAATCTGTCCTCTTTTGCCCACATGATGTTAAGGGTATGTGAACACCTCCCGGTTCCGGAGACTACATCCTTGGTTGTAGAAACAATCTCATTTGCTCTAATATAGTACCATACAAAGGCACTCAAAATAAATATACAATATATAATATTTTAATATACAATAAACAAGGCAATTTTATCTTCCATACTGCAATATCCCTGTAATTTAAATGGATCCTTGAGAATTAATTAGAGACTATAATGATCAGAAGGAAAAAGACCCTGGAGAAACGAGTTCTGTGTGTTTTCCAAATAATATTTCAACTCTGAATATCACTTCTGCTATCAGTAGTCCTTTTGGCCTGACAGAAACATGTAAGATTTATTCCACTGTACAAAACATTAACCATAACACTGCTATATTACTGTATTTTACCTGCAAAATTGGGCTTATGCATCCTTCCCCCTATTCTAAATCATTCCAACATGTGCCTGTATACTTGTGCTTTATCTCTGTTCTTCCATAATCCAGCATCTGCTTTGTCATACCTCGCTGCCCTCATAGTCTAGCAGTGTGAGGATGATCAATTATACCACCCACTAACCATAAGCCTGTTGTTGCCTTTGTTGTGAGGATACAGATTTTCACCTTACTGTGAACTGGGTCTTCTGTAGTCCACCATTACAAAGCTATTACAGCAAAAGTTTCAATGATATTTTACATATGACATTCCTATTTTTGTGAAGTACATATTAGGTCAGAAGCAATTTAGGCTTACATCAGCAGAGGAACTGCATCATTAATCTTTGGATGGAGAGACAATTCCAATTTCTTCCCATTTTATAATTTTAAACACTGACATAATTTAAATGGATTTTTTTTTTATGTAGAGACATTAAGACTGTTAATTTTAATTTTACATGTTTACTTCCCCCTGAGAACATACCCATTCAATTTTCAATAAGTTTCCCTTGATAATAATTAAACTTGCAGATAGACACAAAATTATTAATCTTGTGAAACCAATTATAGGGTAAGAAGTCATCCTTGGCACAGAAATATTTGATTTGATTCATCACTGTCCTATTACAGTTAATATGGGATGCAAAGAACCCCCTCCCCTTTTTTTTTCTTTTAAACTCTCAGCAGTTTACCAAGCCTATGCCATTAATTTGCTATCAGTTTTCCCACTCCCTTACTAATAAGTACATCTGTTTGCTTCTCTGTGACCATCTTTTCCTTCTATTTCTGTGAATATGGGAAATTCCATTGGTGTGTGCCAGTGAGATTGACAAAGTGACAGGAAAGATTAAACAGAAGCCAGGCTTTGCTTTTTCAAATTTTCTGTGACAAAACCTAATTCTACAGGACCCACACATCAAAGTGAGAAATGGCAAGCAAAAATGTGTTGGGAACATTAAGAAGAAACAATTTTCATAATCAGTAGAGTTTTAGGTTTAAAAAGATTCATTCTAATTGCACCCATCTTCTGCTCCCTCTTGAAACATAGGTTTCTTCTCAAAGTCTTGGAAAGCAGCCATTTACATTTACTTGCCCGCAGTATATTAGTTCTGTAGTTTTGACCTCTAATCTTCATGTCCCTTATACTTAGAAAGTGATTTGGTCCTTTTAGGTCTAAAATACACAATCCTAGCCATTCCAGGCTATAGAGCAATGTGGACTACTTGTCAGGGCAGGAATACAAAGGGCGTATTAACATTAACCTTGCATATAGGGTAGTGAATGATACTGCGTTCTGTCCTCCAGCAATATATCAGTCAAAGCACATGAGCCAGCAGGAGAACTGCAGTTTCACGCTATCAGTATAAGTCAATAAACAGATACTATTTCCTGTGAGAAAAAGGGAAGTAGTGTGGCAGGTGCACCCGCCCTGACAAAGACCAGGGGCATTAAGACCCCTGTGTCCTCACTTTTTGCGCCCTTACTTTTGTGCCTTTAAGGTGGGGAGTGCTGACCCTCACATCCACACCTTGGGCCAGTCCTTATGGTCCCGTGTACACCTCGGGCGAGGAGTAAGAAAGTGAAGGCCCTCAGGCAATTCGAACTGACCAGAGATGAGGTTCGACTAGGGTAGAAATGGAGCCCCACCGGAGGGCAAGGGGAGCCGGTCCTCCTCCTGGGAGCAGCGGGTCTGCAGTCGGGGACTCTCCCCTGGGCTCGGGACGCCGCCCGAGGAAAGTCCTCGCGGTTGAGAGCCCTCATCTTCCAGGTGAGTGACTGTGCACAGTTTGGATCCTCACTTCTAAAGCCGGCTGTGCAGTGTTAACCCCTCCTACGCCCTCCTGATCCTGTGCTTTACTGGTGTTGTCGGAGCGTTGACGTCTCATTTCTAGTCAGCTTTCTGCCAAACAATTTTGGTTAAAATAAAGTTTATTTTTGAATCTATCACCTGCCTAATTTGATTACGTGAGCCTCCGCGACAAGTAGGGAAGCAATTTTGACCCTGTCACATGTCCTTTCGGCCCAATTCTCCCAGTGGCTGCTTGTGAAATCATGTAGCTTAACCATTTTAGACACATTAGAAATGTGTCTAAAATCATAGTACAGTGTCCTATATAAAATAACAAAGCCTAATAGGAAACAGATAATTAAACTGTTCTTAATAAAGTGTTTGTCATGTTGGAAAGGAAAGTCCTCGCGGTTGAGAGCCCTCATCTTCCAGGTGAGTGACTGTGCACAGTTTGGATCCTCACTTCTAAAGCCGGCTGTGCAGTGTTAATCCCTCCTACGCCCTCCTGAACCTGTGCTTTACTGGTGTTGTCGGAGCGTTGACGTCTCATTTCTAGTCAGCTTTCTGCCAAACAATTTTGGTTAAAATAAAGTTTATTTTTGAATCTATCACCTGCCTAATTTGATTACGTGAGCCTCCGCGACAAGTAGGGAAGCAATTTTGACCCTGTCACATGTCCTTTCGGCCCAATTCTCCCAGTGGCTGCTCCTGAAATCATGTAGCTTAACCATTTTAGACACATTAGAAATGTGTCTAAAATCATAGTACAGTGTCCTATATAAAATATCAAAGCCTAATAGGAAACAGATAATTAAACTGTTCTTAATAAAGTGTGTGTCATGTTGGAAGGATAATAGAAGAAAGTGATATTTAGCGGGATTTGTGATAAACCAGTAAAGTTAACAGTCATTATAGATTAAATTTACAGGGATTTTAGTGAAAAAACTCGCAAGTATTATTTCCATTTATGTATTACTATCAGAATAAACTGTGTATCCTCAAGAAAGCCCATAAATAGAACATTTCTGGTCTGAAATACTGTAGTTGGTGATATTTCAACAGCTTGAAGCACTGAACAAACACAGAACAGTGTCTGTTCTTAAAGATGGAATGAAGCAAGGAGTATTTTGGAAAGAGGAAGGGAAAAATGCTGCCAGACTCATTTATGGGAAACAAGGTGACAGGTTATGAATGTAGCAAGAAAACTTTTCCCCCTACTGCCCTTCTGTTTTTAAATAGTAGTAAGGAAGAAAGGTAAGTGCAGCTAATCCCCTGGAGCCTCCAGGAAGGAGTCCAAATTGCCAGAGCATCAAAAGAACAGGGTGAGCAACAGGAACCTGAAGCCTTTCAGTACTCCCCTTTAACAGGACACAAGACTTGTTCAGCGGTTTACGCTTGCTTACCCTCTCAAACTGACGTTCAGATACTACCTCATGCCTTTCCTTATATGAGAATTTGACCCGCAGAGTGTAAAGATCTCTATGTAGGTACTATTGCATGACGAACATATGGACAAATTTATTAAAAAAAAAAAAAGAGAAGATGATAAAGCAGAACATCGTCTATTTAATTTTTAAATGTTTTTCCAAATCCCTGATACAGGATTTAAAATAGCTTACTCTCCTTTGTGCTCAAGTCCTTTTAGACCCCCTAATAACTTGTATCTACACTATTTTATGTATTGCCTCCAAATTTGCCTTAGCAGCTCTGTTCTTAATAAAGTGTTTGTCATGTTGGAAGGATAATAGAAGAAAGTGATATTTAGCGGGATTTGTGATAAACCAGTAAAGTTAACAGTCATTATAGATTAAATTTACAGGGATTTTAGTGAAAAAACTCGCAAGTATTATTTCCATTTATGTATTACTATCAGAATAAACTGTATCCTCAAGAGAAAGCCCATAAATAGAACATTTCTGGTCTGAAATACTGTAGTTGGTGATAATTCAACAGCTTGAAGCACTGAACAAACACAGAACAGTGTCTGTTCTTAAAGATGGAATGAAGCAAGGAGTATTTTGGAAAGAGGAAGGGAAAAATGCTGCCAGACTCATTTATGGGAAACAAGGTGACAGGTTATGAATGTAGCAAGAAAACTTTTCCCCCTACTGCCCTTCTGTTTTTAAATAGTAGTAAGGAAGAAAGGTAAGTGCAGCTAATCCCCTGGAGCCTCCAGGAAGGAGTCCAAATTGCCAGAGCATCAAAAGAACAGGGTGAGCAACAGGAACCTGAAGCCTTTCAGTACTCTCCTTTAACAGGACACAAGACTTGTTCAGCGGTTTACGCTTGCTTACCCTCTCAAACTGACGTTCAGATACTACCTCATGCCTTTCCTTATATGAGAATTTGACCCGCAGAGTGTAAAGATCTCTATGTAGGTACTATTGCATGACGAACATATGGACAAATTTATTAAAAAAAAAAAAAGAGAAGATGATAAAGCAGAACATCGTCTATTTAATTTTTAAATGTTTTTCCAAATCCCTGATACAGGATTTAAAATAGCTTAGTCTCCTTTGTGCTCAAGTCCTTTTAGACCCCCTAATAACTTGTATCTACACTATTTTATGTATTGCCTCCAAATTTGCCTTAGCAGCTTAAATAAATAAATTAATATAATTAGAAGTCATTCTAGCAAAAACATTGAAAAGTGGTAACCATAAGTAAAAGAGAATTAGACTCAAGCTACAATTAAATGTTAAATGAAAAATTGTGTGGGTGAAAAAGAGCCACCTGCCATGATGAAATAAAAGCAAGCTGTGTTTTGAGCAGCTAAAGTAGCAGGGAGGAAGAAGCAGTCAAGCTAATGTTTTGTGACTGTTCATGAATGCTGGTTGTGCCATGCAATACTCATTGCTCTGTTTTTAGAGGGTTTCTGTTTTCCTGATCATCTTTTCCTTCACAATGTTTTTCTTTAAAAAAATCTATAGACTACTATTGCCAGGAAAAAAAAAAGTTGAAGACAAAATACTTGTTACCACTTTACAAAGACCATTATATTTTTAATGCAATGTAGAAGTTACCCACTAGAGGCGAATCTGACAAAAAAAAAATTACAGTTTTCAGCATTTAAAAGCTGCACGATTTCAGAACTCTTTGAGCAACTACAGGTAATTTATCACTCTAGGGATCTCAACTTTATTATTTTGAAAGACAGATTTCTACTCTGTGCTGGCAGGGGCAGGGGGACAGGAAGGAGGAAGAAATCACTCGAAAGGAAACAAGCTGTTGTCTGAAATTACTTACCCCCTTCCCATAATTTTTCTATTAAAAAAGTTGATGTCTGATCCTGAAATGTTCAACAGAACTGCAGTATTAAGCCCAGAAAACAGATTTAGAAAGGAAATGGCAACTCAGCTTAACTACACAATCATTACTGGACACCACTGTAATATCATTTACTTTTTCTTCATATTTGTTTTCATAGCACAGACACAAGAGCATGCCCCGTCTAGCCTCTAAGATCGTTCTGAATATTAAGGTTAGTCAGAAATGGCATAGAAAACAACAAAACCAAACAAGTTCATCAATAATTTCTTAATTTCCCCACAACTAATTCTTAATTCCTGGAACAACAGCTGTGAAATAAAGGAATGTAATCATATTATTATGATTTCCATTTAGTAGAATTTTTAGAACCCCACAAATATACAAATACTGTTTGATTATTTTTACAGTTTATCTATTTAATGTATGAATATTAAAATATTTAATCCAATTTGTCTATTAATGATTAAAGGAGTTAATAAAACGGACTGCAAACAGCAGAGTTAATGTAAAATAGTCCAGATATTTAGCTTTTATCTAATGATTACTCTGACAATGTACAAAAACTGAGAATGTGGCAGCTGCAATTTATATGAATGTCTTCAGAGTTTAAACTACCATAATCGAGTTCTAGCCTCTATAAATGCTTTTGTTGTGGAGACATTTACACAAAAAGAAGTATCGGTGGATTACTGTTTTAGCTGAAATGGGCAATCATTTCATCTGGTGTGTTCACTTCAACAGTATGAACCAAGCAGTCTGGTTTACAACAGCAGCAAGGATTCACAAATTATTCTTGTGCTCTTATAATCAAACAACAAAGCTAAGTAATAATACATTCTTGAACAATCAAAAGAAGAAATTTGCCTGATTACAAAGATTGTACAGTATACAGTCACCTTTAAATCAAATGAAACCAGGAATTTTCTAGAGTTTTCATAACATTTGAAATGACGACTTGCATTAACAGAAGCAAAGACTAAAGCATGGTGAGACAGAAAAGTAGAGCTAGCTACCTTTGTCTATGACTGGGCAGATCACCACACCTATTTGGCCATCGTGAGTTAAGTACTTCTAACCTCCACTGTAATTATTGCTGTTCCTCTCCCTGGTTGTAGTCCCACCTCAAATAAAAGCTCTAACTAGCACAAAAGAGAGAACATGTTTGTTTAAAAGTAGAAGTTACAGCGATTACATCAGCAAGTGCACTCGACTCTTTTTTCTGGCTCCACATTAAACAGAGGTCTGTTCAAGCTCTCTGTATTGTTATTCAAACAGCTCTCTGTATTGTTACTCCACTTGAACGATCACTTCTCCTTTCATTGTCTTTCCCTCCTATACAGATATATCTATTCTAGAACTCTAATAATGACCCACAGTGAAACTTATGAGTGCAGCAAAGAGAACTGTTCCTGTAGATGGATTTTGACTGCCTTATCCTCTCTAATGACTCAATCCAAAACAAGCAGGGAAAGCAGAGTCCCAGTGCATTAACTATTGAAAAAACTATTCTCAGAGATTTAGGAGCAAGAGAACCAGTAAAGCTGCTGTTGAAAACTGGATTTTTCAAAATGTGAATTTATGGAAACAAATGGGAGTTAAAGATACCATCTTAAGATGATGTACATCATTTTGATAAACCTTATATTGAGATACCATGCTGAAAGCATGAAAACTAATGCAGAGAAACTGGAAGTGCAAAGGGACTGGGAAAATAAGGAGGGACCTTTACCAGTGCCAAAGTTGGTGGAAAAAGAAAATATTTCCATGAGTCATCAATTTAAGATATCATCTTAAGATGATGTACATCATTTTGATAAACCTTATATTGAGATACCATGCTGAAAGCATGAAAACTAATGCAGAGAAACTGGAAGTGCAAAGGGACTGGGAAAATAAGGAGGGACCTTTACCAGTGCCAAAGTTGGTGGAAAAAGAAAATATTTCCATGAGTCATCAATTTAGTTACTAGAAAAAATTACACCATAGTACCTAAAAGTCTTTATTGGCTTTGGGAAATTCACCTTTTACAGGAGAAGATCAAAGATTTAGTTGATTGATACAAGAGGATTTAAAAGTAGGGAACACTTTCAACTTCTCTTTATCTGGGTACCTAAGGCTGTTCAGTTCCACAGGGGAAGCATCACGACTGGGTCCTAAACAATCTGCTTGTACCATTACAAAGGATATTTGGAATACATAGATATCTTTTAACATAAACTTTTTCTAATAATTTTGGCATATATGATGAAGAGGACAAGACATTCACATAAGACAGAACTTCACTTAGGATTAAATTCTTGGTCATAAAATAGTTTTTCTATTTTCCAATAAAAGGTCAGCATAAAATATGACATTCATGAAATCCCTAAGAGTTATTATGGACATTTTAGAACATTTATCAGTATAAAAGCACTTACCATAGCCTGAAAAATCCAGCCGAGATAGGAAAGAAATTATAAAAAATATTAATAATTTTCAGATTTATTGTAACAAAAAAAAAGATACCAAATGATATCTATTTCAGTCAGTGTCAAAAGAGTCTAGCACTCATTTCTAGCAATATTACTTCTATATTTATAAAATCGTCATATAAGTAAACATAAAAAGATCATTCACAATGTATCAGATCTTACAGGGACTTGAGAATTAAATGAGGTATTTTTAAATCAACCTATTACAAGCTATTGTAACAAAAAAAAAGATACCAAATGATATCTATTTCAGTCAGTGTCAAAAGAGTCTAGCACTCATTTCTAGCAATATTACTTCTATATTTATAAAATCGTCATATAAGTAAACATAAAAAGATCATTCACAATGTATCAGATCTTACAGGGACTTGAGAATTAAATGAGGTATTTTTAAATCAACCTATTACAAGCTCAGAGCTCACAGGAGTTTGCTTAAAATGCACATACCTTCAAATACAAATAATCTTTCAAAGATGAAGATGACCTATACTAAGTCTGAAATAAGTTCCTCGTAAATTGGTAAAATTGTTTTAGGTTTACAGCTGCAGAACTGAATTGTAATATAATTTACTATTTTAAAGAAGTATATCATTAAAGAACATATCGTTAAGAGCTATACTGTAAGTCCACAATGATTAAATTCTAGAATAAATTTCCATTTTAAAACTCTGCAACTTCCACTTATTAAAGGCAGAATTCCTTCAAGAGGAGTTATCCTTCAATGACTGGACAGCAAAGTAGTAATCATTAAATAGTAATCGTTGACATATTAGAATAATAAAGTGAAATTTTATTCCACCATCCAAAATATGAATTTTCTTTTTTGTTTCACTTTGATAATTATTATGATTTTCAAAGTGAATAGTTAATAAATATTAAGATTCTGATGTCTTAACTCGTTCTGAGCAATACCTGTCTGTAAAAAGTTCCAACAATTAAGAATAAAGCAAAGTGCTATTTTATATGCATAAAATTATCATAAAGTGGCTGTAAATTATACTCATGCGTAATACAACTTACAGTGGAGTGGCTACAGTCAAAAAGATGGTTTCAGTGAATGCAGGCCCTACTAATGTCATAAATTGCAACTTTTCATTGGTTTCAGAAGGAATTCTTCTGTAAAATGGTTGCTGTGCTTTCTCTTTGTGACCCTTCAGATAGTACGGTATATCACTGTAGAGTAACTGAACAGAGTAGCTGAGAATACATTGAGCAATAATTTAGCAAAGACTGATCTTTTAAAGACAACTATAGTAATCATTTACTTTGGCTGACTCCCTTTCTTTACAATGAGAAATTCGTTTGGGGGCTCACCACCACCAGAGACTAAATATATATTTTATTGAATTATGAATTCTATACTTCAGGAAAAGAAAAAGAGAAATGTGAATGGCACTTAAAATTCTTCAGAGCAGAGAGATTCTACTTAATCTTGTTTAGACTGGAAGTCAGAATAAGTCTCAAAGGAACTGCCATTCTTTTCACCTTTGTGAAATTTATTTGCCTAGATTATTGTTGTCTACAATGACTGCTAAAATAACATACCTCATCTTGTACCAAAAGTATGCATAAATCTTTAAAACATTCATATGGAAACAGGGTTGCTTTTTAAAAGGAACTTTCTTCCTCTTTCAGTATCATAATAAATCAAGTCAATTGGTATCCCAAGCACTCAGTAACAGCTGTCTTCATAAGCTAATTCAACATGTAAATGAGTAGTTTATTATTGCACGAAATGCACATTACTTGATTCCACAAATAATATCTAATATTTGATGAGATATTCAGACTTATCTAGTACAACAATTGCATCACTGACTTTTACTGGCCTCAATCCATTCTCTCAAGATACCTTTTTTCCATAAAAAAATTGTTGACAAACTATCATTCACATGCACAATAATAATTACAAGAAAGATCTACCCAACTGACAAATGAATCAACGGTTTCATGGCATCAGAAGTTACTTACCACATCTCGAACAATGGGAAGAGATTTCTTTCTACGCAGGTCTGGCATGCTATCAATTCCATACAGCCCACGGCCACCACTGGAAGAGAGGAAAAGGCAGAGAAGAAAATAAAAACCTGGGGCTTACAAGTTTGCATCCTTAAGAACTGCTTATAATATCTGTATTTACAGTTAAAATCAAAATTAGCAGTTTTCAGCTAAAGAAGGTAAGTGTTCTAGTTCTTATGAAAAATTAACAAGAATGTTCTTCGTGTGGCTCACTTTTTCTCCTGGCGTTCACCCAAAGCAAAGAGTAGCTGAAAGATTGCTTAATACCTCCTAAAAATTTTACCATAGATTTAGAAGTTATAACAGTAGCTTTCCATCAAAAGGACTTGTATATCTAGTAGTTGAGATGGAGCCCAACATTGTACAGGATATCATTGTTGTCAGAATTTTGATACAAAAAGTATCTAAGTACATAATCACACCTTCTCATATGAGTCCATGTGGACGTGGAAAACAGAACTTGTCACATTTTAAGATAATTCCATGGTGACCATCGTTATTTTCTCTTGCCTGGTTTAAGCTTTTCCATTAAGCACACATTTAAACCCCGTATTAGATCTCACATACAACCTGGAAACAACAGCAGAAAACAACTTGGAGCCACTTCAAAGAATAAAAGGCTGACACGCCAATAGGATTTAAAAGAATACACACTGATCCGGTAACAATACACCTCATCCTCCCTGACTCTTCAGAATAGGTAATACAGGTATTATCCTCCTGCATTTTTCCACAGTGGATGTTGGAAGATTGCCATATACCTTGTCAGATCTAATTCAGAGATACTTTTGAGATTCTCAGAGAAACTGGGATACCATATTTTTCAAGACCAAACATTTTCCCCTCCATGCTCCTTCTGTTTGGCACTGTCTCAAAGACCCTTTTCAGTTGTTCTTCTATTTCTATCTCTATGTACAAAAAAAGTACACATCAGAGCAAACAGTTTCTCATTTGAAAGCCCTCATTTAATTTATACACAATCACAATTATTGGATGAAAAGAGATTTAATTGAAATTAGTGACAGAATTTTCACTTCCTTCCAAAGGGTCAATACTTTGTCCCAAATACTCCTCTGCTGACTTGAAGATTACAACCCCTCGCCACTAGTAGAGTTGACAAATTCCATATTTATTTAAGCCAAGACTCTGGCTGGTGGTTCCTGTTGGATATAAATGTTACAGTTCCACAGCTGCAGCTAAATTCAAAAGGAATTATGAATCAGAGACGTCAGCTGTCACGATTTACAGCCTAGCATATTGATATAAACTGAAATCAATGCTGGATTATGCTAATATGCCAGACTGTAAGCAGTTCAGGGGCAGACATATCCCTCTACTCCGATACCTCCACTGCTAATATCTTCAATATGAGCCAACGCAAGCCAACAGAACTCAAATTAGAACTCCAAATGATTTAAGAGAAGTGAAATACATTAATGGTGTCTTTTTTTGTAGCACCAAATTCTGGTTTAAGCAATCTCTGAATTACAAACTATTAGAAGGCTAGGCTAGGAGAATATCCTAAGGAAATATCATCTCATGCAATGCTTACTCTTTTCTGACAATTTCCTAGGTATCTGCTTTTGGCCACCGTCAGGAGGAGCAGGATGCTTGGCTAGATGGATCTTTGGTCAGACTCTGTATCACTGGGGGGTTTTTGTTTGTTTGTTTTTGCTTGGTTTTTTGTTGTTGGGTGTTTTTGTTTGCTTTGTTTTTAAGGCAAAGCCTACAATAATTTATCTCTCACTTGGAATAAAATAGGGTTCTACTCGGTCCTCTTACTATTCCACAGGCTTCTGGAAGAAATGGACACAGCAACAGACTGTCAGTATATATTTCCATGCTTTACTTTCAACAGATGCAGAGCAGCAAATTTACTTTCTTGGAGCATGCTTGATAAACTTGAAAAGTTCTGCTTGGGTGAAGCTTAACTGAACTGAAATCAGAGAAGAGGAAAAGTAAAATGGCATAATGGCATCTATATTGTTGGAGGTATTTGTTCACCTTCTGTTCGACAATCCCCATACTTTGAAGTTCTGGTGAAACTTTACTTTTGGCAGTATCAGTACTCTGGACAGGTCCAGCTTCTGACCTGCAGAGAAATGGGGGTGCTTCCTTGCCCAAAGTCCTGTGTCTAAGATATGTGAGACACAAGTGCAGTTACAGCATAAAAGAGGGATGAAATGAATAGAGCAAATCTGCCTAATAGACTACTTAGTGGGCAACTCTCCAAGTAGAATAAATTACAATAGGAATTTCAGAAGCTATCCTTAAGGTCAAAGAGTACTTTTACATAGCAGGGGACAAATCCCTAAGATGGAATAAAAAATAAACTTACAAAACCACAAAGTGGAAACAAATATTTGAGGCAAAACTAATAGGTATTGTGGCGTGGATAACACTGAAATCCATGCTTTGGATGCAAGAGATAAATTAGCATCAAGGAACGGTTAACTGGTAAAGCTAACACTAGAAATAATGAGTCAGCAAATACTCCAGTCCCACAGACTGTTACTGTGATGAAGCACTCATCACAGCTGCCAAATATTAAAACTCAAAAGTAAGTTAGATGTTATACATTGGGAGCTGTTGATACACAGATAAATCCCATAGAGGGAATAAAGCCTGTTTCTCATATCTTGTAATAAACAAAGACACTCTGAACATTGTTTCTCATATGGATTTTAAAAGATTAAATACAATGTTCAGGATCATCCACACATTCATTTAATCTTGTAGTTCAACATACCTGCAAAGACCTTGATAAAGATCTCCTAATATTTACACTGATATACACAAGAGTCAATCCCCAAAATTGATGGATTTAACTTTAAAAAACCCTGTGGAGTCAAGAAACTTCCTCCACAAATTCAAATAGGACTGAGATTAAATTCTAAAACCCCCATGCCCAGCTCACCCAACGTCATCAACCATTTAGACTTCAAAAGATCTTTCCTCTGTCTTAATAACTTAGTGTTATTTTTCATATAGTGCCAAAGTTAGATGAGGAAAATGCAATGCTTTTTTTTATTTTTTTAATTATAACTACTAAAGTTTTTCCCTAAATTGTATCCCTTTTCCCATTAGTTAAAAAAATATAATCACATTTCACTATCATATCACAAAGGAACAACTAGTTTCACATAGCCGGTAGGAGAGTAAATTTTATTTCCTAGTAGGAGAACACTTCTGAGCTCCTCAAGCATTGATGATCTTCAGGGAAATTCCGTTTGACAATGAATTTTCACCCATTATCTTGCAAAGAAAATAAAAGATGTATTTTACACTCATAACATGGTTCAGAAATGAAGTGATGCTTTCATCCTTAAGTTGTATATTGTTATTAAAAAGAGCAGACATTTGGTGTTGGATTAAATTGCTTGATCCTGAGAGATGCCAAACCTCCTCAAACCCTTTTCTTCAAAATGGCACTCAGTATTTTGCATAAAGTCTCTTGGCACTGTGCAGGATTGAGTCACAGACCACACTCAGAATGAAGTGAGGAATATGGGTATAAATTGATTCAAAATATTGCTTTCTTAAGAGACTAGAGCAAAAAAAATTCAAGATCTGTAGAAGTTGAGTAAGGTGAAAATGCGTTTGGGTGTTCTTTCTCTGTGATGTCTTCAAGTTATGAGGCACTTTATTGTTAATAGGTAAGCTTTTGCAGGAAGTTTCTTAAGTTGTGTATCATTAATTGGCATTATACTTATGGGGTGTATTATGTGCAATACTCTGAATACAGATAATAATTTCCTATTATAGGGGCTTAAAGTTGTTTTAAGGGATGTGAGTTGCTATTAAGGTACTAGTTTCCTAAGCAAAAGCTTGAAAGAAACATGACCTTTATGTACTCCCCAAAACGTGTATCACATTTAGCTAAAGGACAAGGCCTAAGTTCTACTTTATTGTATGATCACCTATTGGTTCACAGACAAGTTCTTCTTCTGCAAAAGTTGAAAGTAATTTTGGAGATTTAAGAAAAGAGTTTGCAGTTTCATTTTAATCCATACTGACCAAACCTAATTAAAGATATAAAACCAGTACAGGGGAAGAACGCACTCCTTGTTCTAGGTTCTGAAAAAAACCCTGATGTACGAAGGGGATTATTTCCAAGATTTTGAAAAACTAAAGCTTAACCTGCAGTCTCTAAAAGACAGAGATCAATAAATTCCTCAATACTAACAAATACGTGTCAACAGTATTAGGTGTTCTTCTTGTTGAAAATCCTTTAAATAGAAAAGAGTTCAGAATGTTCTTCCATAATGGTCCTAGCTCAAAATTGTTGATATTATTGCTAAAACTTTTGTACAGGAACTTAGTTTTGACATTAAAGTAGTCACAGTCATTAAAAAAAAATGTAAGTAGTTGACTAACAAAGGAGCTAAGTTTGAAATTACTTTTTTTTTAATCATCTTTCAGTGATAGAAGGTCATGGCATTGTTTACCAGTGCAGTAAGGAATGGAGGACTACAAGCTGCCTTCATATCAATGGCCTTACAGTGGATTAATAATTTCTGAACTATGCACTGCATTGGATAAAAGATATCTTAACAGCTGTGACCCGGTAAAGATTTCCTGTACAGCACAGAGGCCTGTTGGTCCAAAGGGTATTTGTAGGCAAAAGGACAAAACAAGGCATAAAAGATATAAACTTGTCACATAAGAACAATTAATTTTTCTAATTATTGCAAATAATTTAAAAGGAACGGTACAAATATTTCTACACTTTCTGGAACTGTCCAGTTTTGGTGAAATGATAGTTTTTACCTTTTGCCCATTAGGGCAAATATCATTCTTTATACTCAAATGAGAGCTCAGTGCATGTATGATACACTATGCCTGAATTATTGTAACTGCCTGTAGCGTGAACAAGCTGGCTAAGACAGCAGCAAGAAGTTTTTCCCTACAGTTGATCAGTTCTGCTTCACAGTCTTGAGTAGGGCTCATGTAGGGTATGGACCCATTTTCCTTGGCGCTCTCAAGATACAGCACAGAACACAGTGATGTGTTAGGTTCACACACAAATACTTAATCAGATAAGCTGTCACCCTACACAATCAATTGGCTTCACTCCATCTCCGCCAGTGACTAGACAACAGAAAACTAATTATTCTAGAGTTCTACCAAGTCAGGACTCGCCTGCTAGGGAACTGATTTTTTTTTTTTTTTTTTTTTTTTTTTTGTAACTAAACTGGGAGCTGGTAAATTCATTAGTTCAAAATGTCAGCCAAAAAACAACAGGATATGGAGGGGAGAAAAGCATAAATACATCTTCAGCGCAAGGAGAATGCAGTTCTGGTGCAATTTTCCAGAGAGAATTGGATCTGCTTTATGCTGACTTTTGGTGTCACATGACATTTTAAAATAATTTGGCTTGCACCTGTCTGTACTTCAGGTATAAAGAAAAATTCTTTGTAGAGATTCCCAAATATTTGGGCTGTCAATAAATTCTGAAGAAAGTTAAAATAAGTCACATGAATAGCTTTAAAACATTACAATAAATCGTTTCCACTTAGTCACAGCAGCAACAATAATACCCTATTTAGTCTTATCCTGCTAGCATTCATCAGGCCAACACTGTTCATTCAAGTTAAATTATTCTTTCTTCTTTATTACAGACAAACATACAACTTGAAAGCTATTATCAAAACCCTCAAAATGAACTCTGATGAAAACGATAACGTCTTCCAATAAAATCTGATTTTTTTTCTAGACTGGAAGTTTAGCGTAGCAATTCAGATGCAACTCCCAATAGCAAAACAGATAATAATTTCTGTTCTGTAATTGGTAGGTAGCCTGTATGGTGAAGAACGTGACAGATGATCTGTATGTATGCATATATGTATATACACGTGTACCACTTTTGTGCAGATGAGGACTTGACCAACTACGTTTTCCTTTCAGCCCACATAAGCAGACAGATCCTCTACTAAACTGTTCAAAACTCTATTTGGAAATTGTGATTCTTAGTGTGGTACTCTCTGCTGTACACTTGATATATTTAACTGTCCAAAAACTTCCAACCTTTCTCCCCTCCCCAACCTTTTTCCCCCCAATTCGCTCTTCAGTTTTAGAGGACTGAATCACAAATTGAGAGTTGTGGTACTGTACATATTCACTAGTGGTTCTTAGAAAATTACAGTTTAAGTTATAGTAACATTACAAATATTTAACAATTTTAATTTTATGAAAGGCATCAATCTTATGTCACAATACCTGTATTTGATCAAAATAAATCATTGCAAAAATGTTGGGGTTTTTTGCTGTTAAAAAATGAGACATGTTACCATTTAATATAAAGAGGTTTTTACTTTTTCTTCTTTTTTTCATTCCTAGGCATAAAAACTTTGGAAAGAATCACAGCCACTCTTTAAGGTCTGTGTAAGTGAGTTCATTTCCAGATGAAAATAATGACGAAAATGAAGAGGTGAGGTTTGATTGTTTTGTTTTTTAAATCACTCAGTATTGAACATACATTTTAGGTTACTGGGATACTTCATTTTCTTGAAGTTCTTAGGATTATATAATATTTCAGATTAGATGTTTTATAGCATAATTAAGCTTATGTAGTTAAATGTGATAAATAAGACACCTAGGCAGCTTTAATAACTTATAATGCTGGTCTGATCTCATGAAAATTGAGGTGAATTTATGAAGACTGAACTAGGGGGTGAGGAAGGGAAGAAGAAATGTATCATTGCTGCATATTATAATCACAAAATGTAGCCAGTGGCTTTCGTAAAAACATAAAAATGGAACCATGCAAGTTAATGAAAATAATTATGAGACAGCCACACTGCCTGAAGACCCACAAATCCACACTTGGGTAGCAATACATAATTTTTGCTGGAGTGGAAAACTGAAATTGGAGCTCTAAAATTGTATATGAATACTGGGAGAAAAAACCAGCATTATAAAAGTAATTATAGGACTGGATTTACAGCTTTTCCTGGTCCTCGGTATATTAAAATGCCACCAAAGAAATACCTAGCACTTTCTCTGAAAATGAAAGTTGGATTAAAAGAGTCTTAATATGAGCTAAAAATACTATATTAAGAAATGAAAAAAAGTGAGTCAAATCCCTCCATAGAAGAAAGCCTCTTATCCTGGCCAATTCAAGGAGCTGTCAGAAAATTCTGGGGTAGACTAGATAATACTAAATGACTATAACCACTCAAATTTTGACAGACTGTGCTCAAGTGAGTACGCATATTAATGTCATGAAAATTTTGAAATTATGTTTGTTAATCATATTTCTATAGTCAAGATATTAATTAATCACACATTAGGATATATTGACAGATGCTCAGATTCTGGCTGAGGCAGCAAAACAGACTGTGACTACAGCTTTGAGCCTCCCTGTGCTGCCTTCTGATCACAAATCTGTTGAATGCTTCATCCCCAGGTGTAAGCCAAAGCAGACCAACAGATACTCTAAATCATGCTAACAGGCCTCTGGGGCCATCTCAGCTTTTGGAAAAAATAAAGTTGCTTGCAAAGAAGTTCTAACCTCATTTCTCTTTCCTGTCATACTTCTTGTCACATTACAGGGAGATGATGCTAGCCAACTACAATGACTTTATGCTAGCCTTGGGCGATGTGGCTTCAAAGTGCCACCATTTCAACCTGTAAATTTTTTTCCTTTATTTTTTTTCAGTATTTTGGGAAAAAAAAAAAAAACAAACAAAAACCAGCCACACAAAACCCCTCAAAACACTTATATCTCCTAAGGCCCAAACGAAAGTTATTAAAAACCAAGCATCAGCAAAACAGCATTAAAACCACGTTTGCTGATATTCTTGACCCTTGCACCACAGCAAATCAGTAGTAACACTAATGACAGAGTATTCACAGTGCTGCAAAAACTGTCTAGAAGGAAAATCTGGTCTCAACATTTACAGGGAAGAGAAAAATCTGAACATCCTTCTCAAAATTAACACTCCTTTAGCAGAACTGTTGCAATACCATAAAACCAAGGACTCATTTCGAATTCCCTCTACTATCCTTGAAGTCTATGTAAACGGTTTCCTTAGTATCAACATGACCATAATGAAAAGAGATCAACAAGGGAAAGAAAAAAACCAATTTGCATAAAGCTTGTGAGAATTTATAAGGTGGAGATAGGAAGTTCCACAAGACAAATTCATGTGCAGAAACAGGATGGAGATCTTCCTAGAACCAGGTAAGGTAATAACATGCTACACTTAGTTTACCTTTGACAACATGCATCTCTGTGGTTGTCATTATCATAGGATCATATCATCTAATCAAAATAAGAATATAAACCTCCTGGAGCAAGCAGAGATAAAACAGATTAAAAGCAATACCAAAACATCAGTGACACTCTAATGAAGGTGGTGAGACTGTATCTTACAAAAAACCCCCCAAAACAACAAAAAACCACCAAAAAACCCACAACCCCAAACCTTAATTTATCTTTTAAATCCAGATATTTATGTAGCTGTGAGCTTTCAGAATGCTGTATCATCATGGAATCATGGCCAAACAGCTTTACTACATTTCCACCTCTGATTAATTAATAATTTCTGCAGACATGATATCACATGGATTTAGAAATACGTCCACAGAAATACATAACTGATTGCTCCCAGCCTATACATGTTTGAGTCTGGGTAGCATCCAAATTAACACTTCTTCAATGACAGTCAAGACAATTTATTTCTGCTCCACGTGCTGGATCAGAAAGTCTTTCGTAAGACAGTTAAACATAAAACAAGGAGAGTTAAGTCAATATGAAAAGTGCAGAAAAGACTTGGAATCTGGGAGGCTGTGAGCTCCTTATGGGTGTGGGTGACAACTAGAGCACACTTCACCTGAGAGTTAAGAGGAAGGATGAAATGGAAGAAGTAGAGAAATCAGCAAGAGACAGCAGATCTGAAACATGAGAAAAAAGAACAGAAACTTGACAATGAAGAGAACAACTTTAATTGGACTTGGTATTAGCTAGTAAGCAGGTGAAAAGTGTCTTGAACCTCTCAGAGCAAATCTAGACACATCATTCTTGACTTGTAAAATTTCAAAGAGGGATTCTTGAAAAGCTAAGCAAGGAGTAAGCAGTACTACTAACTTCAAGTTATTGCTGAAGTTTGACAGATATGCAAGGAGAGATAAGAGTCTAGTTCAAATCCATTTGTGTAATTTGGATGCTTTTTTTAAAAGTACAATCTTCAGGATTTTCGCCTAATTCTTCTAAAGCATCAAGTCCATATTGACACAATTTTTTTTCACAGAAAATTCCCAAATTGCCTTTTGACCATATTAAAATCCTCAAAGGCATCCCTCTGTTTCTGTTTGTAAAGTTCCTTCTCGCTTAAAGAGAAAAAAAATGGTAATCCATTTCATATCTTAGTTGAATGGGTAAAGCGCTTACCTAGAGTATGGGAGAGTTTATTTTAACCCTTAAGAGCATTACCACTTTCCAAGCACTATCCTAACTATTATCCTATACATTTAGGAGATAATGTTTCCCCCATACCTCCTTCTGATGCACCTGCAGCATTCTGTAAGAAAGAGAAAGGGATTCATAGGCAGTTTATGCATTTCCTTTATATTTTCACATAAACAGTCTTTGGTGCAGGGTTCTGATAGTAGAATTTTCTTTTCAAGAACATAAAGATCAAGGTAGACCCAAATTGCAACTTCTAGACACATCTACAAATCTCAGCAAAAGCATGATAGACATAAAATAACATTTCTGAGGTTGTGAAAAGTAAATGCACAGAGACTAAGAAATAAACTCAGAAAACTCTTATTCTCAGGGCTCTTTGTTACTCAGGAGCCGTTCCATCAGCAGTGAATAAAACCCATCACATGTATAAAGCATTCTTATGCCAGAAAGAGCTACTTCTGACAAGCAATGTCTGTAAAATCACTTCCATCTATTATTCTGCTCTATAACACAAAATATGATTAAAATTGAGGTTCTTACTGGACTCCTTTTACTGATCACTAAGGAGTAGCATATAGCAAGGAAAAAAAAAATCCAAAATTCAAGAATGACTAATAGTCTTTTCCCGGGAGAAAAAATTATGTCTGAATTAAGAACACTGATGATGTTACCAAAGAAAGAAAAGGACAACATGGCTTTTGAGGGAACAGCAAGAGCGACAGAATCAAGACAGATGACTACATAATATAAAGATATCTTATTATGACATTAGTGGTGTAATTTATGCTCAGTCAGTAGTTTGCCATAACTCACACCTCTGTCTCTCTAAATAGCTTAGTCTTCTACTCAATCTGTACCTGCCCCTGCAATCTTTTCGTTATGATTTCAAGCTCGAGTTCGGCTTAGCAAAGTGTCTAGATCTGATTTTTTTCTCTGTGTATCTGTAAAAATCACAAATATTTGCTTAGAAGTTTTATATGGTCAGGAAGTGCCCATTTTATCATTAAAAAAAAAGTATTACTAAAACTCATTCCAATTATCATCTGCAAAATATTAAGGACATATAAATATAACTGGGACAAAATGCCAATGTAAACAAAGTCTACGTTTTACCTACTTTATGTATTTAAGGCAGCTCTATCGCATACTGAAGAAAAGTAGGTGACTTTTACCTCAAACACAAAGTTAATCAGGGCTAAGTCCTTCACTGAATCATTCCAGAATGTTTTTTCTTTATCATCATTATCAAATGCAAGTGTATTCTTCTTTATTATTATCATGAGTCATTTTAATGAAGAATGTCTAGAAATCTCAGTATACAAAGTGCTGGAAAGTGAGATGTGATTTCCTTACTCATACCTTGTCAGATGAAGTACAAAATGCTTGACCAGGGAATGGAAAAGCAGCCGTGCAATCTACCAGCACACTGTGCTGAAAAAATTCATTCTGCTGTTTGAAAAAATTAAATTCCAGCTGAACTAGACAAGAACTCTTACCTGGACTGAAAAAATGGGAGGAAAACCAAACATGAATACCATATAGAGGTATATTGGTGATTATCTGTAGAAGCATTACCAAAAAGAAACAACGCCCAAACTTGTTACTCCTAGTCTTTAACTACCTTGAAATACGAATGACACATTAAAATCTTTGCTGAAACAAGAGAGGTTCCAAGTATCAGAGATATGTCGACTGGGGGAATTTTGAAGCCAGGCTAAGACTAGTTATTGGCTAATATTTCAACCGCAAAAAACTAGGAATGAATTAGTATCTGGATGCACTCTCTCACTTCAGTTTAACTGATAGAATACATACTCTGCAGAGAAATAAGACAACTTTGGAAAAACTGCTAGATATGGTCTGGTGTCTAGAGTGTTTCTAGTTAGCTATGTTCTAAAAATTTCTTTATATTGTTTGCACTTGGCATCCACAAGTTTAACAGTCAGTCTAGGTTAGTATGCTTCAAAACCCACTTCCAATTGCCTTTTGATTACCAGTAGATATTTTAACAGATCAGTTTATAAATGATAGAGGAAGAAACCACAAGGCAAGATGTTTCCAGTTGCTTTCATCATAAAGCGGTACCCTTCTCTGTAAGAATCTAGTGAAATGATAATAAATCCTGTTTTCTGCATGAGAAATTAACGTGTTCCTTATGGCAATAGTCAACTAGAATCCAAGGAATCATCTGAAGCAGTTGCTTTACCTGCAGGACACTGGGGCTTGTATTGTTTAGTAGTCGGCGTTCTGTATTTTGACATGAATGAACCTGTTCTCGAATTATCTTTCTAGAAGAAAAACTATACTCGTCTCCTACTTCTCTACTACCTTATGTGGACCCTGGAGCATCATTAATTACTCTCCTTGTATTGCTGATGTGATTAAGCTTAGTTAGAGGCAAAACAGTTCTCGACAAGAAAGAAGAAAACAAACAAAAAAATCAACCTGCAAAACAACCAACAAGCCCAAACATCCAACCCCCCACTAAAACCTCAAATCCATGTTTAAAATTTTTTGAGGGAAGGAATATTTCTTTCCACAACTGCAGCACTGCTTTCATTTTTCAGAGTCGTTCTCCAGTTATACTCCACTAAGGCTATATGAATTCTCACTTTATGAGGGCCTTGTGAACCTTTTATCAAACTTTGAATTCATCTGGGTCCAACAGCTGCCTCTTCGCACAATCTGGTATAAACAGTGACCTTTCCATTCTTTTTGAAGATTAAAGGGAAACGGGGAGAAGGGCAGCTTTGGCAAAGGTTTGGCTGGAGCAGGTAGCAGTGGCCTTGCAGTGGTTTGAGATGTCAGGATTGTTTGAGGGGTGAGGTTCAAAGGGAGAGAACGACAACAACAACAAAGACCATATTTTTAAACTTGGGAGGAGCTAATAGTATGAAAGGCTGGAATGAAGGAGCTTGGAGCAGATAGGAGCCTGTGTATCTATGTTTTGGGTTGGTGGGAAGACAGAGGGAAAGTGCATAAACAAGGTAATATGCTAAAGAAGGGCTACATTAGAAATTCTGATCACTGCCATTCAGGCTGAAGACTGGTAGTCTGTGGATACAGGCACATATAGAAGGATAAAGGTAATAGCCACTAGACTCCTGCATATATTGAGGGGTAGGGGGGAAGCAACTGGGGGGTCTGTAGGCAAGTTATTTCCATGTTACTCCTGGTAGTAGAACAGGTATAGCATTTTATATTCTTTTTTAAACCTTTTAAAATGCTGTTAATTACTTTTTTCCCCAATATAAATATTTAGTTAGAAGCACTATATAAAGGAAAGAAATTACAGAACTAATTAAAAAAAAATCATTTCAAGGACACAGACAAAACTAAAAGGTAACAGCACAAAAGGGGATTGGTGCACAATAAGGTGAACAATATTCAGTAGAGACATGGAAAGGCTGACCCACCAAACTCTCATACCTCACAGATAGATAAACAATAAATGTACACCTGCCTGGGAAGATCCATTTCAGTTTTAAGTGGAGAGCAGGAAAATCCACTGGGAGAATACAGTTCCACTAATATATATGTGCACTGAAAACACACATTTCAATCTTATTCTTGGACAACTGCATATTTAGTACTTTTTCTTGCACCTTTACTGAAATAGCCCCAACACTGGGGACATGAACTAGAAATTCTCCTATGCACAAATTCTCTGTACAGGAACAAATTCGATCCTTCTAATAACATCAAAGAGGACTGTAAGTATGCAAAGATTGTTGCTATCGGTTGGAAGCAAAGATTAATATGCTGATCCGGATTGTGAGATCAAATTTTGTTGAAAAACAGGGGAATAGCTACATTACCAGATCTAACAAACTGGGCAATGCTGTATTGACAGTGAAATATTAGTCTTTGTGTATAGTCTTTGGAACATTAAACACTACAGCCATAGACAAATTGTTCATGTTATATAGGTGATACATTAAATTCTCTACTCCCCTCCCCACCTCCAATAATAACAACCCAACAATGTCCTGACACAGAAGATGACGAAGTTGATGGCACACAACTTATCATTCAAGGCAAGAAAAAAAAACCCTATAATATTGACTATTTTTTGTGTGCTTCTGAAGATATTCTGCATAACAATCATCTATTTGAATTTGTCAGAGAATTCAAGAAAAATAAATTTGTTTTACCATTGAAGACATGCCACTGAAGGAAAGCAGTAATCATCTGCATGCAGCACCATCTGTGTACCATTAGCAAATTTCAGAATGGATTAGGCCATGTGGTAAAATTATCAGTCTCTGACATCACTGCCACCAGGCAAGCAGTGAATTAATACAGAGCAAGTCTGTGGAAAAAGTAAAACAGTACTACCATAGATTCACATACATGATGAAAAACCCAGCTGACCTCCATGTACTTTTCAAAAATACTGAAAGGATGAATTCTGAAGTGTCTCATCTTCAATAAAATGAAGAAGAAAAATAAAATGAAGAAGATATTATTTGATACTGGCACGGAAAGAACAGGAAAGATGGAGCTTTGCCTTTTAACAGAGAAGTAGCACGAGAAGCCCCAGGAAAACTGTATTTGGTCTTTGCCTTTTCTTTCTCATCCTGACTTTTCTCTCATTTCATGCAGCCAAGTGGAGATCATTGCAGAGAATGAAGAGTTGCAGTCTGTGCCATGGACTTGGGATGTGCTGGTGCATGTGAGGTGGGTTCACAGCATTGTGCTATGAGAGAGAGGGAAGAATAAGGCAGAAAAGAGGCAACTGAGATATTTCTGTATAGATAAAGCAAGGTATCAAGGGTTGTGAGGGAAAGAATCTTCCCTCACTTCAAACAGCAACAACTTTGGGGACAGTAAAAGGGAAAAGGAGTCATAGCTAAGGCTGCAGCCAGTTATGCTGGCAGTGAAGAGGCTGAGGGATTCTAGAATTTAGGATTAGCTTTTGCATGCAGGAGTAGAGTAGGAAGTGTGATTAAAACAGAGCCACAACAGTCTGAGATGTCAGGGTTCTTCAGCTGAATGAGAAGTTAAATTAAAATTGCATCACTGTTTTCAGGGAGGCCTAGTGAAACAGAAGCTTGCACAAAGATATTGCAGACAGCAAAGGGAGTAGAGGCCCAGTCTAAACTTTGTCAGCAAAAGAAGTAAGGTTTAATCTAAAAAAATTAGCTAGTATTGTGCTACTGTCAGTCATCTGAAGTAGTCCTATGCAGTGGTTACAGGATGTCTGTACAAGGGATTGACACCTTGTTCTCAGAGGATTCAATATTTGAATTTATTCACCTGTGAATGGAAGAGAGAGCGCAAAGAGAGCAACTTCTGTCTGCATAGTCTTTGTCAGTGGCAAAAGGTCTCCTTACTTCTATGAGATTGGTTTTTGTGTGCAACCCACAAAAAAAGAATTCTATACACTCTTGTACACTACTTTTCTAAGTCCTACACCTATTAGGAAACTGTAATTAAGTAATTGGCTATGGAAAGTAGTGCACACAGCAAAACTGTATGGCCACATGCAGCTTCCTGCATGCATAGGTATCAATATTTGATTGTCAGTACCTACACTCACAGAGTCCGCTTACAAAACGCTATTCCTAAACTACACATTAACTAGATGTTAAACTGTTTCTCTTCTGGTTTTGCAGATTGCAAGCAGTATGACAGAATGAGCTCTTTCTTCTTAAGCTTGCTCATATGGGGGGACAAACAATAAAAGGTAACAGAGAAACAAGAAGTAGGTTACTTAAAGAAGGGGAAATAAGGAAAAAAGACAAATCACATGAAATTGAAATTTTCCTTAAGATTTTGGTTATGTTAAGAAACAATTCTCTAGCTTAAGCAGTGAAAGCCCAACCACACACACTGATCAAAATTGGGTCATTAAAAATCACAGCTGATAAATCCAAGACAGTTTTGGACTAGCTTTATTTTCAGTCTCAGATTTCTGATTTTTCTAGAGAAAAAAGACAAGATCTCATCACCTTGTCTTTGTAACAAAGCATAACTACAGCAAACAGTGCTTATATAGTGCACCACCAAGAGGATAATATCCCTTTTAAATAGTTAACTAATATAACTGATAAATTTTACCAATGGCTTCTACTTTTTTTCCTTTCCAAACTGAATAATAAAAAGGGATTCAAAATAGGAAGGAGGGAATTTCCTCCATTTCTTGTTATTCTAAGAATACAGCATTGAATGTAATATACAATTCTGCACTGAACAGCACCTATAAAAGTATCTGAGAATGTAAATTTCTACACTGTATTTCAAGAATTTGAACTCATTTTGATGTTAAATATTGTTCTCTTATTATTTCTGAAAACTATGCAGTGATCTATACACCAAACTGCACAAAAATAATTGTTGAAAGGCATGAACAGCTTTTTTTTTTTTTTTTTTTCCTTTTAAATGCACAAACCCCAAAGTTTTGTGCCAGGCTTACACACTAATGCTTCTGAGTATGATCATTCTTAGTTTCAGCAGACCACAGCTTACGGTGGTAGTTTTTAAGATGTCAGGTTCCTGCTTCTCAGTGGTGAGGTACATTACTATTTGTGGTACCTCAAATCATAAATTACTCAAATCTGAGGCCATAAAAGCCTATAAGTAAAAATGAATTGACATTGCATAGCACAAAAGAGAAAAGAAGGATATACATTCTTTGCACATATGACAAAGAGAATTTGAGGCAAATATCAGAAGCTGCCTCTGTGATGCCTTCCGGTTCTGATATGCATTGATTTTTTCAACAAAGAAGCCACCAAATATGAATTATCATATATCAAATCAAAAGGTTATTGTCATAATTTGCTGGCACAGTTGCAATGTTCTGATGAAAGCCTTCCATGATTCCGTTAGAAGAATATGTGAACACCAGCATAGAGTGTTTTAGCAAATGTTTTCGTGGCTAATACATTGCTGAAAAAGTATTCAAATCAGTAATCTAATCAAGAGAAACAAAGTTGCTTCAGATGTGCTAGTTTCATATTGACAAACAATATAATTCAAACAGAAATACTAACATTTCCCATTTGGAAGTCAGGAAAGAAAATTCACAGCACTTATAATTGTTCTATTTTTAAAATGTAGAGAGATACAATACTTGGAAAATCCCATTCAAAGGAGGAGTAGTTGTTTTGGCATAGTAAGAAACAGTGCTGATCAACATACAAGGCGAAAGTTTTTATAATTCTAGTAATGAGATACATTTGACCTTTTCCAGCTTATGAGAAAACTGCAACTGATCAAAGTGAAAGCAATGAGTCACCTGCAAGCCAAGAGAAGTATACTATAATTTTATTCTAATGCCAAAGAGCAAGTTAATAAAAAACCCACATCAATTATCTCTTACAGTATTTAAAAATGTTTCACGTTGCATTCAGCAACTAATCCTGCACAACATCACATATGGCCTCACATTTTTACAGCAGCTCTGAAGTTTCTATGAGCTGGAAAAGGAAGAAATACAACACTTTGAGATATGCAGAAACTACCTAAGCCACTGTAAAGCTGGAGAGTGCTCTTAAATTTGCTTAAGGTTTAGCAATAAGTACAAATATTACCCTAATGATACCTTCCACAGCAGCATGTGAATTATATTAAGCAAATTAATACCATTAGTACCTTTTAGGGGGAAAAAAAAACCCCAAAACATAGGAATCTAAATGGAAAAACTTCATAGTGTCTCGATTCTGTTGTATAGCCTTTAAGACGTACAGATGAGAAGACGGAAGATAAATTAGATAATTTGATCTCATCACCTTGTCTTTGTAACAAAGCATAACTACAGCAAACAGTGCTTATATAGTGCACCACCAAGAGGATAATATCCCTTTTAAATAGTTAACTAATATAACTGATAAATTTTACCAATGGCTTCTACTTTTTTTCCTTTCCAAACTGAATAATAAAAAGGTATTCAAAATAGGAAGGAGAGATTTTCCACAAAGGAAGGAATCCCTCGAACTGGATGGCAGATAACTCTGCCTGGAGACAACCAAACAAAGTGTACAGGTTTCTGCCACATTCACTCTCAGCAACTGGAAGATCTTTTTCCCTTGACCTTTTAGATTTCAAATATTAGACTGATATTATTATATTACTACACATTTACTAAAATGAAGACATAAAATCAAACTACAGCTTCAAAGGACATTTATTTTGTATGCAAAGAGGTGAAAAAAAAATTGTCATCCAGTTGACCTGTGCAACTGAATTGCTGTATTAATTTCTTAAAAATTAAGGACTTAAAAAAATTAAAAGGGAAAGGCATACATAATGAAACTGACTATCTTCCTTTCAAAATAATTCAAATTCTTATAAGAACAAAACTTAGAAAAAACACTGTAACATTATGAGACTAATTTGCAGATAGAAATAACAAAATTTACAGTCATATTGGTACTTACCCACTAAATGCCTGGACTGCATAAAGCTTGGAAGTATCCAAGGAACTTCCACTTACTATCCGCGCCTTTAATAAAGACCACAAAAAGTACAGTTACTCATTTGCTCTTAGTAAGTCTTGGACAGAATTTAACTGCATCAAACACGTAACACCTAATATGAAAATGTTTAGCAGGGTCAGCTCCAGGCCAAAGCTAGAGTAACTATTCCTTTGGAAAACATTTTGATAGCATTCAGCATTTAGCGAAACACACTGGAAGAACCCGTGGGAAGATAAGATATTGCTTCCCAAATACTGTTGTCCTTTAAGTCCTGTAGCGTATGCAGTGTAGATGATAATTAGAGGCAAAAATCCCAGATACCGTGTTTGACAGTAGCAGACCCCTGTGTTGGCAATTATGATAAGCACAACAGTGAGGGTTATCCTGTTTACAAATGCAACACATTTGCAATACACTCAAAGGAGAACAAAAGAGTGGAAAGCTGGGACAAACATGCAAATTTCACAACTAAAATGAAGGAACCAAACAGGTCAAATAAGTGACAAACAAACATCAACAAAATACATGATCCCTATAGTAAATACGTGATTTTAAACCTTTTCATCCACAGAACCGCTATCTGAAAGAGAATTGGGAAGAAGGGGAACAGAGGTTAGACAAAACAGTGTCTGAGAAATATCTTATGCTATAAAAACCTGTCACTATTTTAACCTGCTAATGCAGAGCAGAATCCAAGTAACACCTGTGCCTAGCTGCATCATTGCGGCAAGACCACCCTCGCTACATTTTGAACACGCAAAAAGATGTTTTCAGTAGATAAGCTGCTTATGCAGGACTGTGTGGATACCATATAACTTATATACTGTATCACATCTCCACATGATTTTTAGGTTTTTTGTTTTGTTTAATATATTTTTTAATATTAATGAATATTTAATATAGTTGCAGTGTTCAAAAAAATAATGCTCTATTTTCAAGGAAAATAAGTGTTTCTACTAAGAATATAAAAAACCCCATAAAAATCTGAACCGTTACTATTCTATTCTATCACAGCTATTCATATAATGACAGAAATTACCCCCCAAATGCCAATAGAACTACAATTGTGAAAGTATAAGATACGATATCTTCTATATATCATAAATTGCTTAATCCAAAAATGTGATGTATTCACATTTACTATCAGACAGAAAATACTTGCTGACAGGAAAAGTTACCATTATTTTATTGTCTTGTCAATTTTAAAATACAGATACATTTACATTTGTTTTTATATACTATTCCGCCAGTGTCTCTTTTTTTTTCCTGATGCTTTATAGTACAGTGTATACATGAAACTGCATTGTTTTAATTGTCACCTTACTGATCTTTCCATTTTTCCTCCCCAAATGGAGTACACATTCTACAGGCCCTTTAAACAGTTCAGGTATTTTTAAGATGTTTGTTGATATCCCACATTAGAAAATGACCACTTACACCTTAAACATGTGCCACGTTTCATTTTTAAACCAGTTTATCTACAGGAAAGTATCACATTCAAACACACACATGAAAAATTTATCGGCAAATGTAAAGGTGCATACAGTATAGTACCAACAATCCAGGGAACCAAAAGGCTCTGTTGTGCCACTAATTTTAGAGGCTACTTATGTGATCAAAGCAAAAGCACATGCACAAGAACAGGCAGAATAGAAACTGGAGATAAGCAGTTCAAAACATGTTTTGGCAGTCAGATTATATCTGATTTTGTATTATTCAAAAAGGTTAAAGAGGATTGAGCTACCTGGTATTAGCAACGTTACAACACCAAATTTGAATCCGCAGAAAATCCAACTATGCAACAGTCTCTCCCTCCTTTGTGAGACCACAAAATCTGCCATTTTCTTATGCTTGACTACAGATCTTAGCTTTTCTTTCACAGCTATTGTGAACAATTCTTTTAGAAAGAGTATGCCTAAAAGAATGAACTATAGTTTGTTGTCCCAAGGAAAACTTATGTTTTGAGTTATACAGAATATTAAATTAAAACTATTACTAACAGTAAATTCCACGTATTAGTAAAAATAGAGTAAGCACATCTCTGTGCACCAAGAATATCTGCTTGCCATGAATTGACTGTTTTCATAGTTCTCCTGAATAGAAATGGACACAGTACCAATTTTTGTGTTTTAGAAAAATCCAAGGTGTTTTTTCTGCTGGGACATGAACTATTCTGGTGTTTTCTCACTTCCCCTGCCACCCCTTCAGAAATATTAGAATTTTTATTTTGCTTCAGAAATTAATTCTTTACTAAATTAAGCTATAGTGGTTTAGTTGTCAAATTACCCTTATTTGATTGAGTAGATCTATAGAAATGAGTTTAGTCTTTATATTTTCTTTTTTTTTTTAATTTGTGAAACATATTTGGCTGACAACATCAGATACAATCGGCTACTCTTTCTGCACAAGCATATAAAGAAGATTTGGAAGACCACATGATCCTACTTTCCCACTCCAAAATTATTACAGAATTTTCGTAAGCAGGGTAAGAGTGGAGCCAGGAGTAAACAGATGTCTGTAAGCTGGGCTGGCTGTGGAAACAAAGCGGGATATGCTTTTATCAGGGCTAAAGGAAATATGAGGAGTAGTTAAATCCACAGTGCTGGAGCAGCATCTGGACAGATGAATGAGAGGAAAGGCAAGAAAGGATATACCAACAGGACCCTAAGTAGCAGAGACTGAGACTGAATTAATTCTCAAACTCGTAAAAAAGGCAGAGTCCAAAAGGTGAAGAGAAATTTGGGGACTGAGGGAAAGTTTAGGCAGGACATCACTCATAAGGTAAGAAGCCTCACCATAATCTGTTCATGCAACCTCCACCTTCTTTCCAGAATATCTAATCATAACAATATTTGTAATACTGCCATTTAAAGATGCATAATAAATCTCAGTATTATTTATGTGAAATGCAATTTTAAAATAGTTTGTAGGTACTTTGCTACCAGCTGCCTAAAGAATCACATGAATTATATGTTTAATTCAGTTGTTTATAAAGTTATATTAAGAAATACAAAATTATTGAGACTTGTCTTCCATATTAAATGGAATTTTGTATTGCAGAGCGTGAGATGGAGATATGAAATTTTCTTTACCTCTCTTGGGTTTCAGCCAGCTTCATCTAATTTCACTACACTTCCTTTACTGGAACCTAATTTTGCCTAAATTCAGGAGGGAGAGCGACAATCAAAAATTAGGAAGGGGAAAAAAGGTATTACATGTTTGGTTTAACTCGGTTTTCTTTGCAGTTGCAACTTAAAAAAAAAAAAGCATCAGTCTAATGGCCTCTTTTCTCAAGAGAAATTGCACAAAGACGACAACTGACACAAATTTCCCAAAACGAGATTTTGAGAGCATCTCTTTTTTTGTAAGAAATGACTGCATCTTCAGAGACAAAATTAGTTTCAAAACTTCATTGTTTATTTCTTCTTCTGAACTCACCATGAGTGAAATAATCTGAACTGTGGAAGCGTTCTCTGTGTATATGAGAGCACCAAATCAGGAAGTGTACAGTCACCAAGCGATTCACTTTGGTGGTCATTAGGCCACCAGAATAGACAGCAACATTCCTTGATGTAGATAAGAAATGAACTGTGATTATGTAAGAGACGACGGAATGTATTTTCAAATCAGGGATACGAGGCTAGATATCTCAGATTATGCTGCTGAATGACAATGGTTTACTTAAAAGAGCTTATCGTCATATAACTCATTTCTGTCATCCACACGTTCTATGGCAAACAACTAACCTAAAAGAGTTATGAATGTACTAAGACCAGTGTAAACGCTGGTGCATTTAGTTAACCCTATGGGATACTTCCTATCATTATTTCAATTAGTTTGTTTCTCCTTAGATTTTTACTTTCTGTGAAAACTCACTACACTACGAAATACCAGTATAGCCTTCATGTTATGCCTCTATACTACATGCCGTTTTAGATAACCGGAGGGTGTTTTACTAGGATTATAGGAAAAATCCATAGAGTGATATTGCTCCATAATTGTTGCTATTTCAGCTCAGTGCATTCCATATATATACCTGTGTAGTGGAATGATGAAGAGCAGGATGGTCATCTAGTACTACACTTCTCTTTCTTTAATGATTGTAAAAATTTAGTTCACCACCCCCCCACCATAGCACAAGAACTGTAATAAGGTTGTAAAAATCTAAACTGTTAGGAAACCCTAGGATTAAAATGGTATTATGTATACTACCTTGATTTTCCACTCTTATAAGCATACATAATTGTATAACACCAAATTGGAAAAAGATTTAAAGTTCATTATTCTCTCAAAGTACCATTTTAATCTTTAATTCTGCAAAACAGTTGCAAGAACATCAAACTGACTGATAATTACGTCATTCCTGGAAGCAAACCCTTTAGACATAATACTTGCTGGAATTAGGTAACAATACAGCTGTTCCATGGAAATAACACGTGTAAAGTACCCATAGCCAGAAATAGTTTGTAGTCTGAGCTGGGCAATTCTAATTAGTATGTATTGCTAAGAAAGGGAAGTAAAGGATGAAAACCAGGGTCAAATAAAAGCAGCACACTGAAGTAGTAGATTGTCTGTCCAAAACAATAACACAAATTAAGCCATGCTAAAATAATAGATGCTGTACCCAGAAGCTAATATTGTCACTACAGAACAGACTATTACGGTATGTAAGCCTAGAGGATGTTGTGTTGCTGAAGCATATTCTAGGAAAACATACTGCATAACGCTTGAAAGATAATATTAAAGATAGCACATCATAAGAGGTGAGCGATGCTTGTCTGACAAAGAGAAGGTCAAACTTGAATAAAGCTTGTTTGACAGGAGAAATAGAATTGCTGCCAGCACTTCACTAGCAGTGATGTAGAAAAATTACTAGCGGGTATATTGAGAGCCAAAACAGGAGGTCAGCTTGGTGGAGATAAAAACTGCATTTGTGTCTTTATTAATAAACTGGTCTGCAAATCTGAAACAAGAGGACATGCTTTAAAAACATCTCTGGTGTTTAGAAATTGAGTCCCATTAGACTCCTAATGGCTTTTGTTATCTACTGTCTTTCAACAGCTACTAGATACTTCTACCAACTTATGAAACTTACCTCTAAAGGAATAAATTATTGACTGTCAAGAGAACTATTTGATTACAGAATGTAGTATGATATTAGTGCTTCTTAATTTTTGGTGGTCTCAGAGAACTACAGTCCTCTTCAAGACTGGGCTTTCTTGACAGTCTCTGGCTTGTCAAAGTGATAGTAGGAAGTAAAATGCAGAGTGCATTTTAAGCACTTTATTCTGACCACAGAACACATCAGAATGGTAAAGCATAATTATCCATAAAGGATAAAGAGGCATATTTTAGCTCTTCTGATACAAATGGTAACAGTAAATGGAACCAAGTAATTAATTATAGCATATAAAAGCAAACAGATAATTGATTATTGCAAATCTTTCCATATCACACAGCCAACATTGCCACAAAATATTTGACTTGGACCGCTATATCGTGGTCTTACTTGCAAGCTGAAGTCCCATCGTGTTTCTCCCGAAGAAATCCAAGCAAACAGCCACTTGGTTTGAGACCACCTGCAAGAGTGGTCCCTTAGGGCTCAAACAATAGCATGTTCCTTGGTGCTTCTTACACTGAACACGAGGATTTCACTGAGACATGCAGGTTGGTTTGTGGTAACAGCATAGACAAAAGTGACAGTAGGGCAGGAATGTTAAATGGCTACCTGGGACATAGGAGCGAGCTGCTGACCACCTTGGGCAACAAAGAGTACACGTGCAATAGCAAATAGTTTAGTGTCATAAGAGCAGATCAGAAGGTCAAAGCAGTTGGTGCTGAAGATGCAAGTGTCCACACGAAAAATGTTTTGGGGGCATTTGCTTCATACCAGTTCTATTTTTGGCCCTGTGGACTGAAAGCCCGTTAGTTGTTGAGCACATCAGGTGTGATCTTGGAGATCATCATCTGCCTTGGTTGCATTGGTAAAATATCTAGATCACACTCAGACATTCCAGTGGTCAAACCAAATGTGGTGAATTGGGAAGACAGAGATTTGCTTCAAAAGTGTACCCCTGTTGTAAAATAAAATGTTAATGGTGGTAAACCCGTAAGTCATATAAATATCCTACTGTTAAAGACCAAGAACAATATATACACCTAGGGTCAAGAACAAAGGAGCAGACCATGTCTGGGAAACAGTCACATGTTTCAGAGGCTATGATGTTCATAGCTGCTGTTGGTATGAAGTTGTTTCTTCTCCTGTGGACTTGTATCCACTTCCTAGCTAAGATTTAAGGAACTACCTAAAATAGCCTCAAATACTTTAAAAATTATCTTCAAAAAACCCAAACTAGGAGGCTAAAAAATTTACATAAGTCAGACGAATTTCAAGACTTACAGCAGTGGAAGAAAAAATGAATCAATGTATAATCACATACAGAATAAAAAGATGACATCAGCCAGCGTTGCTTACTGAGATAAGACAAAGAAATCAGATTTTCTTCTGTTGATAAGCAAACCGGCTTAACTGATATGAGAGAAGGAAAAGACTTGAAATACCAAAATGCTAATATGATTTTTGAAAATTGTTTTTCATGACATTCCCTATGTGAGCAAGATAAATACAGTAAAGGTGAAATTGGTAGGAAATAGCGTACAGTTCTACTGTGGTATTTGGGAGTAATTCTTTTGGCAGACCTATCATGTGGGGTATCAACCAATATCATACAGGTCGATTTCAGCCAATGTTCTCAGCAAGTTGAATGAACAGAATTTCACAGAGTCTGTAGAAGACACCAAACTGGAATGGGTTGCAAGTATCTGAAAGGACGGAGTTAGAATTCAAAACGTTCGTCACATATTACTGAATTCACTTCACTGCCTTGACACTACTCCTGTAAAAACTAGTTCTATATTTGGAAGAAACAATTAAAAATGGCAAAAAAGTGATTAGATAGCAGTAGAAGGCATATAATATTTGGCATTGAAAGCACTGTTGATGTAATACTAGCGCAAAAAAGGCTACTATAATTCTGGAAAGTATTAGTATGTGTCTTGTGAGACAGAGATGACTGGGCTCTGTGGGCACCTGTTAACATCAGCTGAAGTTGTCTTTCCAGTTTTTGGAATCACACTAAAAGTAAACAAATTGAATAGAAAGAGGATGACAAAAGCCAGAACAAGCAGAGATTCACAAAACAATCTGTGAGGATAGACTGAAAGGATTTGGTTTGTTTTGCCTTATTGAGAGATAAAACTAAGGAGGAAGGTGGTGACAGTACTTCAAATGCATTGAAGAGTGTAACAGTATACTTTTTTTTTCCCCATGGCTAATGATGTTAGTTACATATTAGATGTCAAAAAAGACAAGAAGGTATGCTTACTCACAATTACAAAATACACAAGTAGCATTCATGTAGCAAATACTATAAAGCTCAGCATATTCTGTCCTGTAACAGTTACCTTTCTTTTTTAACTGAAGCAACTCAAAAAAAGTCTCAAGATAATTCTCACGAAAATAAAGAGACTGACCTTCTTAACAAAACATAAAAGAAAATGGTTGTTTTCCCCACTGTTAGCTTTCATGCTATAGGTAGAAACCAAATCAAATTATACGCTGTTTGTTTCAGCTCTGCTTGAAAGGAATAATAAGTTGGAATAATTACGCATAAACACTAAAAAGACACACAGAAATTAGAAGCTATAGGCCGGTACGCTGGAATTCAAAGCATGGCTTTTGGTTCTGTTGGACTTTTTCTACCTGATAGGACATGCATAAATCCTTCGGAATTCCACAATCCCTTTTTATAATTAATAGGAAAATGCATGTCTCCTTGTCCTCTGCTTTTATTTTTTTTATAAAAGAAAATTTGAACCAACATGCCTTTTAAAGTTCCCAAACGAAATTCCACTACTTTGTTTGCAGTATCTTCCCTGCCTTATGGATGCAGAAAAGCATCAGATCTATCCTGCTTGTGCTAAATGGAGCAGGAAGACCTACAGGTTAAGATAAAAAACTGCTTTAGTTCTTACTCATCCATTTTATACGTATTCCTCTCTCCTGGTTTATTTTATATTCAATGAGTTCATCGTGTCTCTCTCTCTCCTTATTTCATCCTGGTATATATGCAGCTGATGGACAAGAATTCCTTTGGCGAGGCTGCAATTACACTGGTGATACCTAGAGCTACACATCATTTATGAATCTGTGATAGCGTTGACAAATCACTTGCTGCTGTTTGGCCTCTGATCAAGAAACCTCATTTCTCAAAGAGAAGAATCAGAGTCAAAAAGATGTTTTGCCACATCACGCCTCTGAAATTCCAGGGTAACATAAACAAGTCCGACCAGCTCCAGCAGTCAACTCCAGAGCAGCTGCTAGCACACCGGTCAGCAGCCTGCTCTTTACCACTACTTGTTTCCCGAAAACAGAGCACAGTCTTTTCTGTGTTCAACAGGGTTTTCATTTTTTTCTAGTTAACTTGCGTCTTTTTATACACCATATTCTTTATCATAGTATCAAGGACATTTTTAAACAGCTCTATCAGCAACACAATTAGAAGACGTGGGCTACCTAGAAAATCCTCTCTTTACATAGGTTTTAATCTGAAAATTAGTAAAATTTTCAGCAGAGCGAATAAGAGTTTTACATGAGGCAAGTGCAGAAGAAACCTCTCTTACAAAAATGGTATGTTTTAAACAATATAGAAGTGCAGGTGTCTGTATGTATGCGTCTGTTTTTTTGCTAGAATTCTTTATATGTCAATTAATCCTGTCTTTATTTTCAGGTTTACCAAAACTTCTGATCGTGCAAGCTATCTTAAGAATACTCTCTACTGATCAAGGAGGCAAATCTCATGGTTGACAAAGTTTCATCAGTTTCAACAATAATTTCTGCATCAGCAGGAACTGGAGAGGTTTCAGATATTTTCTCCTATTTAGAGTCCCAGGGAGACACGACTGTGTAGGTGCTCCACTGATCACCTGGAAAATGTGCATAAAGAAAAAGTCTGGCGCCTGTCCCATGAAAGTAGTCAGAATTTCACTTTTGCAGCAAAACAGAGAATCTCTTTAGTTTCACACTTCATTGTAATATTCTACTTCCCGAACAAATCAGAGGAAGATTTGAGCATATTTATAAACTCTTTTTTTCCAAGTCATTACATTTTTTTAAATGCACATCTTGATATTTTTTCAGCCAGTTGCTTTAAGATTCCTTTTATCCTGAAGCTGCATTACAAAATGATGTAGTGTTATTTCTGCTTCTAAAATGCAATGATCTAAAGAAAAGGCTTAAATGTTTTAGAAATAAAAATAGAAAATATTTCCTAATCTTGGTTAATTATTTCTATTAATCTCAAGCTGCCATTTACTGTTTTAAATCTCTGATATCCCTTTTCCCCACCAAAGGACAGAAGAGACGTGGGAAAGGAAGGGTATTAAGACTTATGCCTGACTCTAGAGTGAAACCAGTGGCAAGAAAAAAAAATGCATAGACTCTTGTGTGCATGAAACACAAGCATATACAAGAGAGACTCAGTCAAATCATTATATATTGGTGTCCTGGTTTCGGCAGGGATAGAGTTAATTTCCTTCCTAGTAGCTGGTACAGTGCTGTGTTTTGGATTTAGGGTGAGAATAATGTTGATAACACACCGATGTTTTAGTTGTTGCTGAGCAGTGCTTACACTAGTCAAGGACTTTTCAGCTTCCCATGCTCTACCAACTGAGAAGGCTGAGGGACATTCCATACCATGGGACGTTATGCTCAGTATATAAAGCTGGGGGAAGAAGAAGGAGGAAGGGGGGACGTTTGGAGTGATGGCGTTTGTCTTCCCAAGTCACCATTAGGCGTGATGGAGCCCTGCTTTCCTGGGGATGGCTGAACACCTGCCTGCCCATGGGAAGCAGTGAATGAATTCCCTGTTTTGCTTTGCTTGCGTGCGCAGCTTCTGCTTTACCTATTAAACTGTCTTTATCTCAACCCATGAGTTTTCTCACTTTTACCCTTCCGATTCTCTCCCCCATCCCACTGCGGTGGGAGTGAGCAAGCGGCTGGGTGGTGATTAGTTGCCGGCTGGGGTTAAACTACGACAATTGGTTCATCTGCAACATCTTGACTGAATTCATGGAGTTGTTAATAATTCTTTAGAACACTATTTTACTTCCTATAATATTACTGGAAGATTTCCAGAGTGCATATATATACACACAGGAAAAAGGATTTTCTAGAATTTTAGCTAAGCAGGTTGAGTGCAGAAATATATTGTATTTATCAATTCCTACCCACATCAACTGAAAATGTATTTAGTTTCCCCCTACTTCAGCTTCTTACCCCACAAAAAAAGAGTTAAAGATATCCATCATTTTGTTTACCTGACCAAAAGGCAGGCACAAACATGAAGTTAGGAAAGAAAAAAAAAAAGACAGTTGGAAAAACTGGATTATTAAATTCTGTAGTTCATTGTCATCCCCAATACAGCACCAAATAGATTCCTTAACTTGCAATAAATCGTTTCCTCAGTACCACTATTCAAGTGTATAGCAAGGGCATCCATTTCTTCCCCAGCCTGTTTACATAATACATCTGTTCCATTGTCACCGTCTTCCGATGTGAATATGGAAGGGAATTTACACTGATGAAAAGTCTCTGTAATCTACCTATTTACATTATTTACATTTGAAGAGAAGAGCAATAGATTCCCCAAATCCAGCTCTTTATACCTCATACATTAGGTGAATATATTATTTTATTTTTAAACATTGCAGATCAACTATATCAGCCACACAGCATACACAATCAGCCCTTATATTAATGAAGTCTTTTGTAACTTCAGTTTAAAAAAAAAAAATCAAATCTATTAAGGATATGGTAGAACACGAACAAAGACTTGTATCACTGAATACTGTGGTCTCAGTATTTTGAAACAGAACAGAAAATTTTGGGGCTTGGTATTGCTGTTAACTTTTATTAACTAAAAGTGTTCTTGTCTGGGCTATTCTTTCACAATGATGCAAAGACTAATTGCAGTATACTCATTCATTAGCTACTTTTTTTTTTTCCCATTATACTATGCCCGAGATTAGAAAGATGAGAAATGCCATTGGGCTCAGTAAAGGAAAAGCATCTCAAAGAGATCACATAAAAAAAAAAAGTTTCATTATTTTGTACAAGGTGATACTGAACTCAAAGGAAACTTAAAGTGTAACCACAACTCTGCTTCAAGCCTTCCAGTGGGGGCTGCTGGTGAGTGTTTACAGTGAAGTACACCTAAAGCCATATAACGTATGACAAAACTATATCAACTTAAAGCTGCATTAGTTCAAGAGAGCTTGTTTAGATGTAATTATGCCTAAGCCTTCAATAGTGCCACAACACCATTATTCACTAAAGGATAAGTATAAACTTAAGTTCGTATTTAACTTTTTAACGACAAAATACTTGGAAGAAATGAAGTGGTAATGACAACAGAGGGGTCTTATAGATTTCAAAGAATTCTTGCAATACGACAAACTTACTTTTGTTATGACAATGGCAGACTGATTGAAAAGGGGAAAAGATGACCATTACCAACAACCTCTTTTATACTGTGGTATGAACAAGACTGACTGGATTTAGCTGTTACTACTGGTCAATGAAGGAATAGCAGCTCAGTTTGGCATAATACATGCAAATATACATGTTCTATTTTTATTAATTGCTGTAGTATTTTATACACTAAACTAGAATTCTGCCATCTGACTAGACATCCTTCCCTTACCCAGTCTGCACCAGCAGCCTGAGAAGGAGCTTTATTTTTAAGGGAAAAAACCCCCAAAACCTCAAACACAATTCACAATATTTTAATCAGTCAACATAGTTACCTCAAGCAATTAAGACATAAGATGGGATATACGTCTACTTTTCACTTTTCTTTCTACAAACAGTGGTTCTTTCTTAAAGCCCACTTCCCAACACAGCTAATGCAGATTGAGTGGAGAACTCTTTAATATTTAAAAGCAATTTATCTTCTAACAGGCTTCTTATTTCCCCATTACAGTCACCACCAACCAATATGCAGCGGCCGTGACCAAGGCAATGGTTTTATTTGTCCTGTTTCAACCTGAATGGCTATAAAATGACTGATTCATTTACTAAACAATACCAGATCAATTGATTTTCATCTGGGCCACAGGACTGATCTTTTCAAGTCCAAATCCAAATCCAAGATTTATATTCAAGGAACAAAACTGGTATGATACTATTAACTATAGTTACTAGTAACTGCGCACTACACAAGTGCATTAAAAACAAACACGATGGAGGCAAGACATAAAGGAGACAAAAGCCTGAGTACCACAAGACAAGGTTAGATTAACTCCTAAAGCCCATACTCTTTGGGAAAACACAGCTGACTCGGGCAGTTCCAGCAAATAGTTATTATAAAAAGGCTAGAAAAGTGGTCAAAATAAGAAAATATATACTTGTTTCAAAAGAGCATAGTTTGAATAGACAGAGTTTGAAATACGCATTAGCAAGACACTTATTTTGGTGACAGTTTTTCCTAATGTGGAACCAAATGACCACACTGCAAGGGGAGTTTAGTAAAACATTACTGGTTCCTTTGGTTTCAAACGTCAGCATCACATTTCCTCCTTCAGGCATATATAAAATAAGGCTGTATTGATACTGATCTCCAAGTTCCGTTCTTCAGTCAGACACCACTAAACATAATACAACTCCTTCCTATGAAACAACAGAAAACCCACTTTCATCCACATATTAAAGAGGCAACTCCCATCCCTGGCCCCTGTAATCCGACTTGCCACTCTATGTATGTATAGGGTAAGACAAGTTCACCCATCTTGACACCATAAATAATCTACAGGTTACTCTGTGGCAGAAACTTCAGACCAAAGGGTTTTTAAAATCTGACCAGTCACTAAATGATCAGTAAGATCTTCATCAACTAGATCACGAAGCTATTGCTCGTAAACTACCACTCATAGAAAGAGTCTATGTTACCATTAAAAGCAACTCAGGAGAGTGCATGCAACTCCGGAAGCTTATCCAGAGTGATGGTTTCATCAGGAGAGAGAATGATGCTTATTCTAAGGCACCTATAAAAAATAACAAGATAGGGATGGAATGAAAGAAGCCACTGGGGAAAAAGAAAGCTAGAAAATAACAAGCGAGGACTGGAACAATAAAGAGTTATTCTCAATTTCAGCGTACAAAGAAACAAAACACTGGCTAGCATTTCTCTGATATTTTTCTAAAAAGCCATCAATCCTTCCATTAATACACATGCATCATCACAATGCCTCTATGTCCTTACAGAACTTTAAACCCGAGCATTACTCATGTACCGCTCATGTCTCCTCTCATCCATATACCCTATTACTTTCACTCCAGTATGTCTCCAAAATCACGTTATAATAAATAATACATAAGCAGTCAGGCCATAGTGTATTTGTTCTCTCCAGCTAGAGACAGAGAATAGGACTATCCAACGGGGCTCTTGTGCACTAATGCATTATTTATGTACCAAAGTTTCAATGACCTTACCTTGTGTTACTAGAATGAAAATAGCAGCATTCTAAACCTTTCTTTTGTACTAAATTGGAGAAAGAACACTACTGTATTATCTGGCTATATCTCTGGTTGGCCAGATTGCTGTCTACCTGCTCCTGCCTACATGGAGAGATGAAACAATTCATTAAACAATAGGTTATGCTTTGGTTATATAATGAAGATTACTTCAAGGAACTTGATCTACAACTGGTACTTTTCCATCCACAAATAAGAATTCAGAAGTTGACAGTGAACCTGTTATAGGGGTAAGAGAGTAAAAAAAAAAAATTTAAAATTCATAAAAATAATGTAAACTCTAGATCAGCTATTAGTCACTTTTCTTTAAAGTTATTACTTATTAGTCACTTTTCTTTAACATTATTACTGCTCCTGCAAATATTAAAAGGAAACACAAACTACTATTTGCTTAAATGATAAAAGTAAGTATTCTCTGGACATGCATGAATCCATGTGTAAAGAAGACGGAGCAGGCTGTGAAAACCAAGAAGCTACAAACTGTGCATTTTGTGTGTTTTGTGGAACTCCCTTAAGAACCAATTTACAAAATGTGGTTTCCTATACTAAATCCAAATTGCTGTGCAATTCAAGTAATAAACAGAAGTTAAACATGTTTTGTCTTAGAGGACAAACTGACATTGAGAAGACACCCTTCTTCAAAGGCTGCACACCAAGTATTCAAAGAACGTATTTCCTTATCACAGAACAGTTGAGGCTGGAAGGGACCTCTGGAGGCCATCTTGTCTAACAACCCTGCTCAAGCAGGGTCACCTAGAGCGGATTGCCCAGGACCACGTCCAGATGGCTTTTGAGTATCTCCAAGGACAGAGATTCCATCTGTGGATTCCATTGTCTGTGAATAGACTGTCTATAATATCAGTCACCCAGCTCACTGAAAGTGAAATCAAGAAAGATTTGACTGCAGTAATACTGCATGTCACTCAGGAGAAGGAGTTTTTCAAGTAATGCATTCTTTTAGTAGACTACTCCAGCTAGGAAGTATATCTTGAAAGTTTTAAATTCTGAAGAATTGTTAGGTGTTCTGCAGACATTAAAAGGTAAAATATCATATTCATCCATTAGATATAAAACGTGAAAGACTGTTTGGTTAATAAGTATTGCCAGGTACGTGGCAGGACCTGAAGATACATTTCGTAACAAACCGTTAGCGACTGCTGAGGCAGAATCCCTGATTGAAACACGTCCTCCCTGTTGGCGTGGAAAACAGTGTGAAGAGAAAACAGAACTGCTGCTCAAGAGTCAACGCGTACTGTTTTCAGAATAATCTGAGAAGTAGTGTTGTTGTAGCAGTTCCTCTGTAAAGTCCCTTTAACCTCTTGCTGTACTCCCTTCTTTATTTCAGTGGAAACAAAAATGGAGGTCCTAGTATGACATCTTCTAACCATGCAGACGCTGTATGCCCCATAGACTACACCTGATAACAATTTTCATAAACTGGCCTTGGGGTAAATTGGCTTCTCTGTAAATATAGCATAAGAAATGCTTCCGTAATTCAGAAGAAAAAAATGTCACTAGACAGAGACTGAAAGAGATCTTTCACCTGCTGGGTTAAAGGAAGAACAAATACATTTAATTCGTAGAACTGATCGCATGAGATGTAACATCAAAGTTAGTTCTCGTTTTCTAACAGCCTATGTTATCTAATAATGTATACAAATGTAGAGACTTTAAATAGTGGAACCAATTTGGGTTCCACTATTTTGGATCTTCCCTATGCACTTTCTTTAATTAGGTCCTCAGACCTTTATATTCCTAATGTACAACTATGACTAGGTAAAATGGCTGTGGTCCCCCCCCATTCCTCATAAAATCATGAAAAAGTAACGAAAATACTGGCTATTGCTAGCTGTTTCTTCATAGATACACCATCTAATGCCTAACACAGTACTGTAGAAAAATATCTGCAAAATGCAAATCTACAATCTAGTGTCATTATTTGAATGTAAAAACAAATTTTAAAATAAACTTTCATATTAGCAATATTTAATTACTTGTGTAACATACTTTCAACTTGACTATACGTTTACTGTAAAAGTAGTTGTCCACGTACAAAAGGAAATTTTTAGTAGCTCAAGCTTTGGATGCTCATTATTACTAAATACAACCTTTGGCTAAAGGCACAATTCTTCATCTTTAAAATGAATGTATTGGATGATTATTTTTTCAAGGCAGATAAAGAAAGCAAAGATTCAGTCAAGGTGACAATTACCATCTGTCTAGCTACAGTAATTATGTGCTCCCAATTAAGTGTATGCTCATATTGAAAATCACCATATTTGTGTATTACTAGATGTACTAAAGTTATGTATATGACTGTCTGCTTTGAAGTCTGTTAACACAGGAGATAAAGATCATGAATAAATCTGTGTCAATGCCCTCTGTGAGTTAAGTTCCTTTCTACCACCTCTTCATACATGGATGCTACCGTTTACACTTCTTTTCTCTTTCCTCCACACCCTTCTCTTCCCTTTTTTGGGGACTGACTACCTGTTTGAGGGCTTACTGGGAGTACAACTAAGGACAGAATTAAAATCAGTTTAGCCTTGCACTCTCACAAGTACATAACAAGTTATAGGTTGCATACAGGATGCAGAACACTGCTCATGAGGATGAATACAGAAACAAACATGCCTTGAAAACTGTTAAAGGAAGCACTGTAATATCTGAACACTCTGGATTACTCCTGTGAATACATTTATACAGCTATAAGAAAACCAAGAGCAGTGTACTGTTTCATTCTTTTTATAGAATTTAAATCTTGTGAAATTTAATTTTCAAGTTACTGAAATTCAAAGCAATACAATTGCTTACAAACATATTTGACTAAATATATTCAGAAAATTCCTTCAAAACAAACTTGTAAAATTTTAGCCTTTTGAATTCCATGGGACTATTTCACCCTATGAACAAAACCAAAACATAAGCAGAATTTTTGTGACCAAATTCAATAGAAGCAAGATCAGGTACCATATAGAAATTAATGTCCAACTCTAGTAAGAACAATGTTTTACTTAAAAGACAATATTAAAATACTATTACCTCCAGCAAGGATCTTCTCTTCCAAATCATTCATTTGTTTCTTGTAAGCTTTTAAAGCAGCTTCTTTAAATGATGGTCGTATTCTCTTTTTCTTTGGAGTTTCAGTAAGCATCTCTGGGACATTCTGATTTTCATCTTCCCTTACTTCTATGTCAGCAGCCATGTCACTTTCAACTTCCAGTATCTCTTCACTGACCACACTGTCAAACTGCATGTCATATTGCTCCTCTGGTAGTATTGCATATAGAGTTTCATATGAAGGCTGCCCCAGTTCATATTCTTGGACCTGCTCACTAGTTTCACTACTATTAGTTCTATTTTCTAGTTTAGCAAGGACTTGTTCCATTACTTCCACATAGTCTGTTTCATTCTCACCAGGTAGTCCAATTAAGTCTTCCTCATACTCTGCTTTGTAGCAATAAGGCTCAGCATAAACATCAGAATCGAGTGTTGTACTCGATTCATTTGCAGTAGACTGAGATAAAGTTCTAAACCTTCCCATGAAAGATGATCCACTGTCTTCATATCCACTTAAACTTTGTGTACTTTTATTCCAGACTACTTCTAAAGCTGACTTAGCACGTTGAAGTGTAGATCCAAATTTAGGAAAGCTGAAAGTCTTATCAGAAAGATCTATGCTTAATCGGCTATGCCACGATTTAGGGGCTGTTTCTTCTGAGTCGTCGCTTGGTAGTTCACTCTGACTTCGGTACATCATAGGCAATCTGTTTTGATTCTGATAAGGGGAGATAGAATTTGCTTCCTGATAATCATCATATTGACCAGTCCACTGACTTTGTGATTCGCTATCAAGGCCTGGACACAATGGAGAAGTACCATCAAGGGTAAAATCGTAGCTTTCAGTATCATACTGGAGGTCAGAACTTTGGCACTTTCCAAAATCTGTCTGTTGATCTGAAGGGCTGCTCATATCATACACAAAAACTTCCTGCGTGGATGAGTCTAGGCCCAAATCTGCCCCTTGTTCCAACTGATTCCAGTCTTTCCACGGGGAAAGATCATCATGTAAAGAAAGCTGAGAATCACTATAGTGGCTTCTGTCTCCAGATGCACATATTATTCCATTGCTTACTCCACTGTCAACAGTTTCTGTGTTCTCTACTTCATTTTGCTCTGGATACTGTTGCATATCTTGGACAAACGTCTGTTCCTGGGAACTGCCATACCAGTTTGTAGAATCATCTTGCCTTCGCTGCCAAAGTTCTCGGTCGGAGGAAGACAATAGTGAACTGCCATTTGTTCTGCTAAAATACTGGTTTTCTGAAAAATCTTCAGAGTAAGACTGGCACAATTTTGAGAAATCTGACTCTGAACGGCTAAGTTTTGGTGTTGCAAAGTCATTCTGTAAATGCCATAGAGGAGTCACGTCTGAATAATAGGTCGTCGACTGTTTTTCCATGTTGTCAAATTCTGGTGACCGATTGCCATAATTTCTTCTGTCTGAAAAGGTGCTATTGTCAGCAGTTCTGTTAAGGTCTTTAGTGTCTGGGGACTCAATACTCCCCTTCGTAGCGCTTGGTTTTATTTGAAGTGCTGATTTAGATATCTTTGCATAACTGTTCTTATTTATATCTGATTCCAAGTCTTTATCACTGTCAGGTGACTCCCAGTCATGCATTTTAGGTTTTGTCTCCACAGTTAAAAGCTTCATATCCATACTCTCATACGTCTGAGAGGAAGGTAGTCCTCTTTCTTTCTTGTCTTTTATGTCATGGGAAAATATATCTGTAGAAATTCCAATGCCAGTTCCCTTAAGTTTATAAGACTTTTTTAAAATCAAATCTCTCTGTTGTGATGATTCAAAGTAAACGAGAATGGGTCTTGGCTTTGCATTTGGACAGTCTCTTTGCTGCCCCAGTCTTTGGGCAAACTCAATTTTAATAGTGCTTTGTGCCTCTGAGAACCCCATTTTATCTATTAATATTTTGTAAACGATGCTTTCAGTTTTTTCAAGCCTCTCTTCAGGCACATTTAGAAACCTAAGACTCGCTTTGTTTCCTGGATGGCCTATCTGCTTAATGTAGTCATGTATGTCCCGAGTTTCTCTTCTGGACTGTACAAATCCAGTTCGCAATTGTTCAATTTCATTTTGTACAACTTCTACACTACTAGAAATTTCATCAATTGATTGTTTCAGAGCATTAACATGCCCTCTTAATTCAGAGAGTTCTGTTTCAATTTGACTTATTCCCTGAAGCTCTTTAAAGATCATTTCCATAACATCATGGGTTTGACTAATACAACCTGTTGAACTAAAGCCAGGTTCAAGAGTATTTGATTTCTGGTGACGGCCAGTTCTGTCTAGAGATTTACTTCTTAAGCCCCATGTTTTCTTCCATGTACCTAGTTCTGAGTCCGATGAGACACATTCTTGGCTCTTCTTCCATTTCCTTAGTTTTCGTAAAGCTCCCAGCTTCAGTGTGTGTAAAGTGCGTTCTCCATCAGAACTTCCATCAGATGGTGCAAGGCTGCTTAAGCTTTTTCTGTTGCGTCTCACAGGCATTGTGTGTGGTAAGTATTCGTTTTTCTTACTGTTACTTTTTACTTCACTTAATGACTCAGAATATGAACTATCATTTGAAGACAGATCTTGAACTATATCTTCATTATTATTGTTTGTTACAAAAATATGCTTTTGCAGTCCATTGGCAATAGCAACTCTGTAACTGAATGTTGGAGAAAGTGAAAATTCTCTATTACTTTCCTCTTCTTCAGTTGATAAGTTGCGAGCAGATGGACACTTGGCAATCTTTTTAACAGTGCTTTTTAAAGTATTCGAAAATTTTGGATTCTTTGTTTGTCCAATCGGAGTTAAGTCTTGTTCCTTTTTGCTCTGACAACTCTCTTTCCTTTTTGTACTATTTCCCGATTTCCTTGTAAACATTCCTTTGCAAATCTTATATATGTAAGACGAGATCAGGCTCTTTAAGAGGGCAGAAACCATGGAGTGTAATTTATATTAAGCTGTTTCCACAAAACACAATTGTTGATCCAGACAAGTATTTGTATCTCCAACAGGATCATCAGCAAATATTTCATCAACAGAAACTATAGACATATAAAATACCGATGTTCTGGTATCATTTGACAGAGAAAAAAAAAAAAATCGCACATCTGCTTGTTCAAAACCAAATCCTGAAGGGGGTTTTGTATGTCTTGCAAAATCTCAGTCTGTTGCGCATGGCTTCTTGAAGTGTCTAAAAAGGAGGGAATGACATTACAATGGCTGCCAAACAAACTTGTCATTCAATAATACTGATGTTGTTTTAACTGGGTTACAATGGAAACACAGAGCAGTTAAGCATTTATTTATACTTTCCCCATAATTGTCTGAATAGAATGTTGCATGAACAATTGAAGCTGAAAGCAGTTCTAGGCAAATATTTTTACATAAATGAATAAGCTATACTTATTTACAGGCTTCTTTGTCCAGTTTAATTCTCCGAGATATTTGGTATTAATGCCTTCTACTTTCCTTCAGAGTAATGACACTTCAATTTAGATCCATATGATATACAGCAGTGGTCAAAAAACTGACAGGGGAACAAGTTGTTACTAGCTAGTAAAATAGAAGTAGAAAGGTGTCTCTTGGTTCATATTTGGAGCAAGGTAGCATTCTGTGCAACAAATCAGTATTGTATCCACGAAGTACTGTTCTATCTTGAGATTGAATTATGCACATGACTATGGTTTGAGAAATAGATGCTTTCATTTTATATGAGACTTTAACACGTTATGGTAAGCCAGGACTTAAAGTGGGCATACCTCCTTGGTTTCTCCTCTTTAAGAGGAAAAAAACCACCCCAAACTATAGAAAATAACAGAAAATCATAATGACAGCTGATGGAACATGCTCACCCAGGTTACTAAATTTTACATTGTTCTGGTCACAGAAAAAAAAAACCCAAAACACCCCACCCTACACAAAACAAGAGGAAGAGGGAGAAACAAATAGGATTTGTAAGTCTTAGGACAAAAACAGATGCCATTACAACAGGAAAGCAATTTGATCTAAAATACATTGAAGAAAAGATTTCATGATGAGGTATTTGGAAGCTTCTATTCCGTAAAACAAAAGGTTGTATTCCATAGAAATGTAGTCAATGCATTTTAAACATATAAATATACTTTTTTGTACAGCATATCATTCATGTCCCAGTCTTATAGCTGCAGAATAAAAACAAGACAAATAGCTCAGAAAAATCCAACAAAGTAGTAGTTCCTTAAAATGGCCACTTCAGTTCTTAAACCAGCTAAAAATTCTTTGGCAGAATAAGAAGCATATTTAGATACAGGGTATATGAAGGGTTAAAACTTGCTCTGTGTTGTCTTAAGAGGAGTAAAGGATATGAACTGTTCTCCTTGTCTGCAAACAGCATGGCGCTGTATGAAACCTTATGGTCCCCTCACACACCCCAAGATCTGGTCTTTTCATTACAGAGTTTTTCTTCACTGATATTTCTATTATACTCATGTTATGGTCAATAATAAACACTAACTACTGATTCATACCGCAGCAGCAAAATGCACCCTGTTGAATAGAGCCCAAGCAAAGCTGGTAAAAGCCTGGTTGGCTTTTAGAATCCTGGAACAGAGGATGTAAACAGACTTATTTCTTTTCCAGTTATAACAAAATTGGGATACAGCACAAGAGCAAGCAGAACAGACAACATTCTTCATCCTTCCTAAAGTCGCTGCCTGTTATTTTATAAAAGGTGAAATATTTGTGGAACATGAATCACATTTTTAACATACGTGCAACAGCATAGCTCTTGTGACTTCTTTTTCTTCTAGTCTTATGCCTGAAGTCAGAGTATTAAGAGTGAATTAAGAGCAAGCAATGTTTGGAAGCAAAAGAATGCTCAATGAGACTGCACACAATTTTCAAGGCATGCAAACAGCATCTCTCAGAATGTTACAAAGCTCTCACTGGAGCCACGGCTGCCTTGTTTTCACATACTATTAGTGGAGAAAGGAACCATCCTGGGACACTTTTCAGTATCAAAGGCATGTTTCTAGATGTAGAAACACTTGTTAACCATTCAGCTCTTACACTGAACGTTTGTAACCATTTGTTGAACAGATCTGAAGTGTGACTGCCTGCCTCCTCTGCCCACACAACCATAGCTTTTTAAGTGCCCTCTTGTACAAACTTCACTCAGATGACTTGGACATTCTTCTCATTGAAAAGACTTCAAACCAACAACGTATGAACAAGCTAGAAGGCTTGTTTACTGGTTCAGCCTCCAAAACATCAAGAAATAATGAAATTATCATTGGAATCTGGAACATTTCCATTCATTTTAAATAAGGTTTAATTCTTCTCTGTAGAAGAATCTTCATTTCACAGACAGCCATATGTATGTTTTATCCAATGCCTAACCTATGCTTTTTATCAGAGATAATTGAAAGTATTATAAATAGCTGCAGATTCAGTACTCAACTTATTTAAACCCAGTTTCTGACAATGCCATAGTAAATTAAAAATTGTACTGTTACAAAAACACACAGATCTGCTAAATGGAGCAGATTTATGTTCTCTCATGCGAGTTCCATTCCACCTCAGCTATATTAGTCATATGATCTGTTCATCAGTTTAGAGCCTACCATTGCTCTGTCAAATACTCATTTTCTAAAATTGTATATCTACACATGGAATCAAGTTTGAGTCATTATAGGTCTTATCCATTACTTTTTGTAAAGGTTTGTATTGGGTTGTTCTTACCATTTTAAATCACTGTAGGCTAAAACTCTACGAAATAAGGAACAGTCTTTTGAGAAGCACATAGGACTAAGTGAATTACTTGAATGAGCTGCCAGCTGTCATTCAGTGATTTTCTGCATTTATCCAGGTCTCCCAATAAACCATCATGACCCTGTTTTTTATTTTCACTTTGCTTGTTTATTGACTTAAATCAATTTATCTGATAAAGTTGAACACAGATGAGTTAACCCATTCTAAGATAAGGAATCAAGTTGAAATGTTACAGAAGTAAAGTACAGACTTCACGCTAGGTGGTTATAGAGCACGAAATGGGAAAGTGTTATGGATTATGAGATTAGAAATAAAAGAAATTGTTAATGCGTTCCTTCTGTAAAGAAAGAACACAATGACACTTCCTTCAATTTAACCCATAGCAAGTCTGAATATAGACTTTTGTCAAACAACTTCATGGTGAACAGGTAATTTGGATTGATTTCAAGGATACTGTTGATAACAAAGCATTGTCAAAATAAAACTTATCAGTTGGAAGCATCAGGTATAAAGGATCTTATTCCCAAGTCTAAAAATAATGTGTTAGGTAGAAGGGGGCAGAGTGGGTCGGGTTAATGATAGCTTTTTAAATAATGCAAGCAGTGTATTTTAGTTACATGTCTGAACACCAGATCCTCATAGATTCCCTATTTTTTTTTTCATTTTATCAAATCCAGCCCTCTATTTTTATAAAGAAAGAAAATTAAATAATCTTAAAAAAATAATTTCAGTATTTAAAAAGAATAGCTAGATCACTGCTGACCTTCTGTTCAGATCCCAGTAAATGAAACTGTAGAGCAGCAGCCCTCTCCATAATGAGGTAGCTTTGCGGATGCAGACTGTCCCCCCCAAAAAGCAAGAAACAGGCAGAACCATAGCCCTGCTTAACCTTTACACTATTAATAAAGTGCAAGGGGCCTGTGTGTGTTGGAAGGGGACAGGGAAGAAGATGAGACTAAAGTGCCGTCTCCCTCTGTAAAAAGGCATACAGCAGTCTGTTCACAACACCAAGACAGTAGGGGAAAACAAAACAAAACCAAAAAGTCTTTCTCCGCAGCAATACCACTCTGCAGTACTGGCAAAGTGGTCATTGCTGCCTATGGGCAGCAACATCTATTTGTGATACGCAAAATGCTTCACAGAAATGAATAATCACACATGACAAACAAAATGTAAACAATCCACTTTGCAGCCGCAGAAACTGAGGCTGAGAGGTTCTCTTACTATCAGAAACATAAGGAATCAATACCAGAATAACTAGAATTCAGATCTACAGATTTCTCAAGTATGGTCTTTGACTAGTCTTGTGGTCGCCTAGGAATAAGGTTATCCTGACATAACTGTACTTAGCATCAGTGTATGTCTGTTGGGTGAAACCTGCGCTACCTTTCTTTAGACAAGCATAACTGTGTATACTCCAGATTGCTTCATCAGTTTACTGTGACAGTAGCATTATACTGACGATCACCTCAGATGATCTAATTCAGAAGAACTGAATTTGGAACAATTATCTGCTCCTTCATATTCTTCTTAAATTCCCCTTATATTCTTAAATAGTGGCATTTTTGATCTGTGTTACTGGTGAGTCTCCCGAGGTAAAGTGATACTCATTTTAATACTGCACATGCTACATAGATGACCTGCCTGCAGACCCTGGCAAAGACAAGGACAACAGCAAGAAGGTTGTTCTGCTTTCTCTTTTGGATAACTACTCTTTGTTCCAGGAAGTCCTCAGGTTTTCACCAGCAGAGTTTTGCTCTATGCCATCACCCCCTCCAACATTCACAGGAGAGCATGGAGTGCTATCAGCACTCTCTCCTTTTGGCTAGAAAGCTATTCCTGTTGTCCGTCAATATCACTGTTTATTTATCTGGTGACACTTCTTTATGGATCCTGCTATTAATGTATCTAACCACCATTAAACACGTTGCCTTTCTATTTATGTGGAATGTTACCAATACAACTAACCACCAAATTGCTGTTTAAAACCCCAGGCTGAAGAGACTACAGCCTGCTGGTTTTTTAACCCACAAGGCCTACTGCTGTCCTGAAGAGCTTGCACATAGCTCGTCAAGTACGCTATGGAATCCAATCTAAATATTTAACAGTCATACTGCAAGACTGGTCATTTGTAGCTGTTACTTGACTTATCTGTTCTTAATTAAGCATACAACTTAATCAAGTTTAAGGATAACAACAGATGCAAATAGCACACGCTTAAAACTGACTTTGGCTCATTGTGATTTAGAACAGCGTCTGAAACAGAAGCCACATATAGAACTCCGTATATTAGTGAATTAACTCAGTGGTTTAACAATTATTTGCAATTAAACTACTTCATAATATATAGAAGCATATTGTCTTCAGGACCGCTTAGAAGAAAATGTAAATTCCCAGCTAGCTGGGATGAGTAGTTGTTCTGGAGAGAAAAGTCGTCTTCACTGCTCCCCTACTGCTATGACCACTATGGGAAAAGAGACGATTTTTTTGCAGAGTCAAAGATGGTTTTTCCTCAATTACTATTGAAGACAGACACGAGTTGAAAAAATAAACTCTAATTTTGCAATAATTTTTCTTACTTTTTTAGTTACAGTATTCTCTGCACCTTTGTTTGTATTCCATAGATTTGCATTTCTCTGAGAAGTCGTTACAGCAACTGTGAGGCTAAAGTTGCCAATCAATTATTTACAAACTAATAAAACTGTTGAAGACATTTAGAACATTATTTCTTTAGAAACAATTGTGCAGTATGGTATTTATATTGCAAATATGAAAATTATATTTAAAGCAATTGTCATTAAAGGACAATGGCCTTGACTAGAACTAAAAACAAAAGGAAGAGATTTGCCAAATATAGTAGACTAATACTTAAGTGTAAAGAGCTATTGAACAGATTCCTAAAGTTAAAATGTGCTCCATTTGGAGAGCAGTAGATAGTTTACTATAGTGTAGTTGAATATATTAACGCACGCTAGGGTTAAGAGACTGCAGATGATTTGGAACACAGCTTTAATATTATTTGGCTAAATGTATTAACCTTTTTTCTTTAATGTTTCTAGTTGTTTCCTCAACTTTTTAAATGAAAAGAGGAAAAAAAAAAGTCTGTAGTGTATAAAGAAGGCAGCAAGAGTGAAACTGAGAGTCCTTTTCCCCCCTTTTACAGCTGTATATATGAGGTATGCTGTCCTATATAAACTTATTTATAGTCAATACTCTCACTTCAAAAGCTGTTAAGATTTAGAGGTAATTCCACTTAATAGTCCATTCCTATTTAAATGCAGGCTACAAAAGGAATGGAAAACCCGGAGAGGGAAAAGTTATTTGCTGACAATATGGGGATAATTGTATTACTAAGTCAGTACCAGGCACATTAGCTTCTAAGTATGAGTTAGACTATTACATGCATGCTATTATGTCAGATTACCACAAATATACAAAAGATTTACTGTATATAGAATAATCAGAACCTATTTAATGCCTTTAAAAAATAGAAAGCATCAACACGCATTTGACCAAATCTCAGCTCTGTCCTTAATTTTGTCTGTGTTTTTAATTAGGACTTTTCTCTAGAGCATTATACCCTGAGAGCGCAAGTGATTTAATTTACACTGAAGCATAACACATATGCAGAGGATATATTTACAGTATACTGAGTGTACATTCAAAGTCTCATATATTATTAACTTTTCAAAAACTTTTCAGCAACTTTTTTAAACAATCTCTATAATCATTCCATCAGAAAATATATAAAAAAAATCCCTCAATTTTCTTCCAGGTATAGAATTTTAATCCTCTAATTGTACTGGCCTGAGCCTTGGGATGGACAATTCTCTGCCCTGAATTAGATCTCTTTTGGACAGAGACTGCCATGGAGTCTGTGACCATGTGTGCACTACATCACTCTATATAACACAGATTATTTTAGAGAGCTGCAATTTTCTTGTTTGGTTGGTTTTTTTGGGGGGATTTTTTTTTTTTAAACTACTTACAAAAATTCTCTGTGAAATGTTTAGATTAAGGGATAAATGGGCAAAATGTTACTTATAAGCAAGCCCTCTGGATTCCATCCTTCCACCACAAAAAGGTTTTAAATGTTTTCTAAAATGTAGTTAACTAATATTTTAGAGAGCTGCAATTTTCTTGTTTGGTTGGTTTTTTTGGGGGGATTTTTTTTTTTTAAACTACTTACAAAAATTCTCTGTGAAATGTTTAGATTAAGGGATAAATGGGCAAAATGTTACTTATAAGCAAGCCCTCTGGATTCCATCCTTCCACCACAAAAAGGTTTTAAATGTTTTCTAAAATGTAGTTAACTAATAATTCCCATTAAATTTTTAGAACACAAAAGTATGAAATGGACAGTTTTTGATAAAGAGGCCTTTCATTCAATAAACAGCAGCAATCATCTGTGACATTTACATTTGAAAAACGCCACAAGCACAAACCACTACAACTACTGTTGACAGCAACACACACTAGGGTGAGTAGGCACACTCCTAGATAGGAGCCATGCTCGCTAAACATCTGAAATGACATTCATTGATAAGAAGGGTAGATATTAAGCATAATTTTAAATTTGCTGCAAAGATTTTATAAGAAAAACTTCTCTGCTTTCTTTGCTTCAATATACTGACAACTATGGAGTGATACTTAGATTTCCGCCTGAAAGTAAGAACCTCTGCTTTAGAACCATCAACCTAATTGAATGACACAGATAAGATGAGAAAAACAGAACCTGTGCAAGAACCTTCTTAGGTGCCAAAGAATTTTTATGCTTCAGAGCTTCTGATTTACTGTACTGGTCTCACAAGGCAGACTCTAATATACTAATTCATTCTGCCTAGGTTTTCACAACACTACAGTTTAAAGAAAATTTGGAATTTTCAGTCCTCCTTGATACTTTAATGAATTGGGAGATATTCTGAGCTATCAGTCTTCTCCTTGATAACACTCCGGAATCCCAGTATTTCACCTGTGATTTCCTAAGTGTTTCCACAGCAATATATAGTCATTATGATAATGTTGTGCTGACATCACTGCAGGATCAAGCAAATGGCATAGTGACAGAAAACCTTTATACAACTCTCTTCAGGTTGTGTAAATTCCACTGAAAAAAACCTCATGCATCATGACTTCTTTCTATATGAAAGGTCTTTGAGATGACAGTTAACCAAATTTCTACCATAATATCCTTCACAAAAGTAATTTATGATGAACAAAAGATGTTTGAACCTTAAATACTACATTTCACTCTTCTTAATGCTTTTAGACTCAACAGCATTCCCCTCAACACTTTTCTCAGTACGTTGATTTATATGGTAAGAATTAGCACTGATTTTTAGAACACTCAAATGTGTCAAGTAACCTTACATTTTCAACTGCCAAATCATAGCTGTGTATTACACTAAAGGCATCTATTTTATATAATCTCTAATGCTTCATTTGGGAAACAAGAGTTGTATCACCTCCTCTGTGAAAAATAACTACAACTTCATAATCAGAGTTTATTTTCACATCAGAATGCAATTAAATAATGTTACAGCAATGAATGCTTTTAAGGCACAAGAGTTGCTGTCAGCCAAGGGTTAACATCAGTATTAAGATGCTGGAACTGATATTAACCCTTTTTGTATCAACATGTTATAAAAATATCTTACTTAAAACTGGGCTGCATTCAAATTAGAAATGCAACAGAATGTTTTAAGAGATTTCAGGACTACTGAACAATCAGATGAGCATTATTTTTAATGTCAAATGTTTTTAATACATTTTTACTAGACATGCCCATTTAAGACAACTATTAGTGTCCTTAGTTTAAGAGCACATAGCTTTATGTTCTATTTCACCTATTACATACAATCTGTTGAAAGAAAATATTATTAATAAGACAAAAAATGCAATAGGACTCAGGTGACTAAAGAAAGTCGGGGGTTAATGAATACAGTCAGATTTTTTTTATATCTGCATAATTGTTCCCCTTAAAGCAAAGCAATAGGACTCAGGTGACTAAAGAAAGTCGGGGGTTAATGAATACAGTCAGATTTTTTTTATATCTGCATAATTCTTCCCCTTAAAGCAAATTAAACAATCAATCTCATAGTAAGAAATTAGTTTCAGATACTATTACTTGGCCTCTGGAATTGCAGAAGGCAAAACACTAATGTTATCTTCTTGAACCTAAAATGATGGACAAAAAAGTATTAAATCGCTACAGGGTTTTTTTAGGTTGTGGACTGGGGGAGGTACATGAGAGAGGGTATTCTAACACATCGGTTTAGCTGTGGAACAGAATCAAGCGTGTATTCCAAGCAAGCTGCCTCTTCAAAAGAAAGCTGCAGGGTGTTCATCTTGAAGATTAATCAAGACCCAGAAATACACAAGCATCTGTAAAGCTCAATTTATTACTAATCTTATAATGAACTAGGAAAAAAGTACTGGCAGATATAAGCAAAACATACTATATTTTCACCATGTATTCACATATCGAAATTATTTCTCTTTTTATACCAATTAAAATGTTCCAACTCATTGTGAAATCAAATACTATACTGTCTTACTCAACTTATCTTGCGAACTTACCAGCATTACAAAATAAACCCCCCACTTTTTAATGAAGTCTTGATTCTTAAGTCCACAAACCCAGACAGTTTCATTAACATTACAGCATCAGAAAGCAAATCAGTTACAAATCAGTGCATTGCATTAGCTAGAACAGTGGGAGGTACATTCAGAATGAAAATAAGGAAAGGAAACAAAGGAAACAGAAAAATGTATGTAGACTAGATACAAAGAGGATACATACCTGGATTAAATTCTTCTTAAAAATAAAGTACAAATTACATACCACCATCTTTATATTAGTTTCCATTTACGCAGAAATACTGTACACAACTCCATTACTATTTTGCCGTTCTTCCTTCAGCCTTAAAAATGGTACAATACCACATGAGGCTGCTTCTCAGTGATTCAACTCAAGTGCAATCAGGCATGCTGTTAGTCCGCAACGGTATCTGTTCTAAATTCCACCGTATTCCCTAGGCAGCATTAAATGTTTGGGGGTTTTTTTGTTTTGGTTTTTTTGACTCCCTCTCCTGTTTTTTTCCCCCCTCCTACAATTTGTGCTAACAGCTAAAAGTAATCATGGTGTTAGCTACTAATTCATTCTGCAGCTCAGCTTTATTTGTCCTCGATAATAGCAAAACAGGAGTCAGTGTCCTACTCCTGCTCAAATACAACATCAACATGAGAGAACAGTAATCATCCTGGTGTTTTATGTGCTGGTAACTTCACCCGTTGCTGTTTTCTCCTGCCACTGCTTCCGAATGCAGTATTCGCTGCAATAGCCACAGCCCTCCTGCGTGGAAGGCAGCCCCTCTGCTTCACAGAGAGAGTAAAATAGGCTTACTGAGAACCCTCGCTCACAGAAACAACACATGCAGTGCATCGTGAGAGCTAGCAGGTGCATCAGTGCCCACAAGGATAACAGGGTGAGAGCGTATCTCTTGCTTGGTAGGGCCATGTTTCACCTAACCTTTTATTTATCAGCCTGACGTGACCCAGAGAAACAATTGTATAGCTGTTTCTTTCAGCAGTGCTTTCAACAGCTGACCATTTTTGGTAATGAACCTGCTAAATAGATTCATAACTATGATCATTCCATGATTATTTAAGGATGCTCCAGATAATAAGCAGCGTATCACTCTGTTTTTCAGGAAAAGTGTTTTGTATGTTCCCAATTAATACCTAGACAGTAGGACTCAGTCATTTGTCTACTGGGGTTCAAATAGCAGAATGGATTATTATTGTGCATGCAGTAAGTTATCCTGTACAGAATACAATGGGTGGGTTTTCAAATGTTAACTGATTTAACAGTGTGTGTAAGGCCACATTCAGCCTTACACCTATTAAATATATTGAAAACTCTCACACATGAAGAACTACAGAAATACATCCAGAATGATCCTACATAAAAGCCTTCTACATACAAAGTATACACATAATATAAGTGTAAAAGTTTCACAAAATGCATGTACGTGCATAAAACCACAGGTATACTATTATCCCCTTTAATCTTGGGAGATAGCAGCACTGAAATACTATATAAAATACTAAGTTTTCAGCTAGCAAATTATGTATGCTTCCTGTATAAAAATAAACAAAACTTTGGAATTTCTGGTAATAGCTGACACATTTGTAACAGAGAAGCTTGTAATTCAGTTATTTACTTCAAAAATATATTAAGGATACCTTGAATAAAAGGCAGCACTTAAAAGTATTTAACAATTAATGCTTATTTAAAGCTTATCGGTTGTAGCTCTCACTTTCTGCAATCCTTGTATTATTGTTAGTAATGAGATCCTGGGATATAATGCTTTTTAAGTACAACTTTCAAATGGAACAGTTCTAGAATAAAATCTCTTACATACAGTGGTAAAATTAATACTTTGGATTTTTTTGTGTATCATTGTAAAAATAATTATGGACCATCATATTTATTATGTCCTGCTGAAATGAATGCAACCTATAAATACTCCATTAATTAGATTTATAGTTAAGAACCAGATGAACGAATGCTTCATTATTCAAATCTTATTGTAGTTAGCCGGTGGCAATTATTTAATATTCTGTCTGAACTCAAACAAACTGATGCTTCAAATCTGTGACGCTGCATGCCAACAAAGAATACAATAAAACTTTTCTATAAGTGCACAATAGGAAATATTCCACTGATATCAATACTCAGTGATACAGTCCTAATTACATGAGATGTAACAATAATGCCTCTCAAAATGTAAGGATTAAAAAAAACTAAAAAAAGAAAAATCAGGCAGCCTAATCAAGCATGGCCACCCACAGCAGATACACACTTACAACAGAAATAAATTGCGTTTTTATCAAGATTAAGCAAGTGGTCTGAGACCACAGACAGTAAAAACAGTAAATATTGGGAACGTTTTGCAAAAATGCAAGGGTTTGTCATTTAATAAAAAACTGTTCGCAAATAACGTTAACTCGTAACACTTAGATTAATGTTGTCACCTTCAAGCAAGTTCCTAAGTATTGATCCTGTCTATACTAATCTGTTACGTTACCAGACATTGAATGTTTCAGTTGGAAGCCACTTATTTGATAGCCCAGCGTAAGCAGGGAATTTTACTCTGCCAAATGTATCATTCAATTGATATTTAAGAAGGAAAAACAAAACTAAGCAAAACCAAAACACAATCCAAAGACCTTCAGAACTAATTATGACTTATCTACCCTGGAATTAAAATTCCATGTAGAACTCGCCCAAGCCAGCACAATGCTGACTTTGCTTGTAATGATACTGACCAATCAGGAATCTAGTTTCATGTATAAATACATACTAATTACTTGCAACTGGAGTTACCCAAATTCATCTTCACAACAAAGTTATGTTGTACGTCTGTTCACATGATCCTCACATAGATGCGATGTTAAGAACTTTCTATAGCAAGTACATGAGCAGAGGTTTTCATTCTGTAGCTGAAGTGCTCACAGTTCTGGTAGCCCAGATACTTGTAAGCCAATGACTGGAATGAAACCACTGTGCATCTTGAAAAGGCGTCCACGTCAGCCTTCAGTGAACTGACACAAAGGAGCAGTTTGCACCCACGGGCCATTGGCGTTTTTGTGGTTACTTGCCAGTAACCTCAGATGTTGATGAAGCTGGCCTTAAAGAACCATGCCTTTAAGGGTTCACACTGATTGTACCTCACAAACACGGTGTTAAAAGTGTAACTCCCACACGCAGAAGGAGCAGGAGAAATACAGACTACCTACAGAGATGTTGCCATTTGTTACACAATTCTAGCCAATCCCTGCATCTTAATAGAAAAACCCAGCAAAACCCACCAAGACCAAACACCACCACAACCCCCCCAAAAAACCCAAAACCACACCCCAAACAAAAAACCCAGACCCCAATGGGCAGCTATAAACCTTCATGGAGAGAACAGCTATTCTGTGTGCCTATTTCCAGGATTACGCGGCCATGACTTTCAGAGATGATTCTTGGAATTCTTAGGAACACAGTCTGTCCAGTGAAAATATTTCAGTAATTTCCATCACTATTTTTAAGTAATAAAAACAGTGTTAAAGAACATATAACTGTTATAGATATTATTTGACTATTTCTATTGTTTAATACTTATACTGAAACGGTGACAATTACAAACTGATGCAACAACTTAGAAGTAATTTATATTTCATGACGGAGTTCAGCCTGAAAGTCGGAAAAGCTGTCACGGGATTAAGCTATCTTTCTCCCGCCCCCCACCTCCCCAGTCTGCTGAAGGGATGGATGTTTCTTCCCTTTCATTAAAGAAAGGCAATAACTGCGTCAATTCTTAAACCTCATCGATCAGTTCTTAAATCATAATATTCTGACCTAATCAGAGACGTCCAGACTGGGGGGGTGCGGGGGCATGAAACCACGCTGAGTAGAAAGGAAGTTTCTCTAGTCAATCTCTGAAATCACTCTAGCTGCTTTTAGCCGCAGAGAAGCACAACAACGCCCTGCTCCCTCCGAGGATCTCATTTGCAGGGAGACGGCACGTACTGCGCCTCGGAAGCCAGCTGAGGGAGGAGGGGAGAGGAGCGCGGCCATGTCGCTCCCAGCACCCCCGGCCCCGGGGCTGGAACGTTGCTAGCACGCAAGTATTGCGGGTGCTACTGATTTCAAATAGGGTAGTTATCTAAGAGAGCGACACTGAATTAAAGGAGGTGATCACACTGCTTTTACTGAATTTTGTTTCAACCTATGGAAAGTTCTCACGGCTACAGCTCTTGATAGAATTCCTAGCCTATTAAAAATACAAAGAAACATGTAGAATACAGCATCCCCACCCCCCTTTTTTTTGGAAGCACGCACAGACTTTTCAAGACATTCTTCTTCATACAAGATATTTTTTCTATACAACGATTATTTTCTTTACTGTAAAGCTCGGTGTTTTCTCCTAAAAAGATGACTTTATAATAAGAAGGGAAAAGAGAAAATAACTACTCACGAGATACAAATCTGGATATTTCATAAGTGCATGGAATCCACCTGTGAGCTGTTTCAGATTTTACTTCAGATGACTACAATAAGTGTTTTGGAGTTTCTGAAGTTATGAAGGCTAAGGCCATTTCTTACTCCGCTCTAAACCATTGCCAAACACTGTATCCTTAAACCAATTGCTAGGTTTATAAAATCATGCAGTTTGAATTCCGTTAAGTGAAGTAAAACCACTTTTGATATTTTCTAAATAGTAATTAACAGGGAACAGGCAAACAATTTAAAAACACAACAGCTGATTGCCAGCTGCAATTTAAACAAAAGTTGGCCCTGATCTCAGAAAGAATCACAAGATGGGATCACAGTGAAAAGCAAATACGGGGGGGGGGGGGGGGGGCGGGGGGGGGGACAGCCAACAACTAAAAGAGAAAAAAAAAAGAAAGGCCAGTAACTAAGCATATTTCAGGAGGAAAAGGGGAGCTTTCTCTCATCCGGATACATCAAGCACCCAAAGTCATAATATTATGCATTTGAAGTGGTAACTTAAGAACAACATATGTTACTCCTGAAATTGAATCCTCCCGTTGTGTTCTTCCCTTATGACTATTTTGTTCTTTGTTGCCCTCTAGGAATGTGTTCATTCTAGAGACTGTTTGATTTTCTTGTCTAGGAAAGTAGAATGTTTGCTAACAAATTTTTAAAAATCAAGAATCTGACTCAGTTGCCACTTTTCATGTAAGGAACTGTTTTCAGTTTGATGCTTTGCTTTCTATTATTGTGTCCCTTTGTGTTTTGCCATAATTACATTTTCTGCAGTAACTGGTCTCTTACAGATACTACTATTAAGCATTAAACTCCTCATTAATCACAGAAGAGACAGTATTTCTGTTTCTAAATATTAAATCAGACTATTGTTCTACTAAACTGTCTCTGATTCTGGAAGAAAACACCAAAAGTTTTGGCAGAATATGAATCTTCATTATCCTTCCACAACCACAGTATAACTAATTGTGCAGCTTTGTACTTTATGCAAAAGAATATCCTGATCTTTACAGAGATTAATGTAAAATGGTCAAGGATTCTCATAAGCATTATATTTCAGGAATATTCTTACTTTTTTTTTTTCTTTTATCCTAAAATTGTCAATTATCAGCTGCATTATGCAAATGCTTATTTTTACTCTCTTAAAATTATATATAAACTTATTACTGGTGCTATTGACAGGAAAGTATAATGAACTCAGAGTAACATAATTTGCCTTCTTTTTCACATTTGCCCCATTATACAAGTCAATTTTTATTATACCCTCTTAAAAGTAATTTATTTCTATTGATTCTTTACACCTTGGTTAGAGGTAAAATAACCCCCACAATATGCAAGTGCTGCCTCCAATCTAACTATATGCATTAGACTTTCCTGGACCTTTCCTGCCTCAGGTTCATCAGCGCATGCATTCTAGTCCCAGCTGAGGAACTGACTGTTACCTTCAGCCTGGGGGTTCAAGTTTCTTTGATCCAAGCTCTCCTCAAATACAGTACAGGTGTATGACCTTGGCTGAGCTTTACTGAGAAATCTGTAATTACGATGTGAGCAAGACAAGAAGGGCGGGGTGTGTGTGTGTGTGTGTGTGTGTGTGTGTGTGTGTAGTCCCAACTGGGTGTGTGTGTGTGTGTGTGTGTGTGTGTGTGTGTGTGTGTGTGTGTGTGTGTGTGTGTGTAGTCCCAACTGGAAAAAAAAAAAAGTGGGGGGGAAGTTAGCAGCTCAAGGATTTCAGAGGTAACATACTGATATGAAAAGCTATAAAAGGGGAGGGGGGGGGAAGAAAGAGAATCTGAGGGTGGCAATTCAATATTAGCAAGGATCAGCCCATTTCAAGGAGTGGCAGAGGGACCCTGCTTTCCCAGCCCAGTGGAACATGAAAATAGAACAGAAACACTCGCTCTTACCAGGGTGATGCACATATCAACGATTAGCCTAGTAACTTCCTAATCCTAGCTTTGCTGTTCATATTAAGAAATAAATAGTTGCTCTGGACTCTTAAGTCACATTTATCCTGCTTGCAGAGTCTCTTTGCATTTGATAAAGCTCATTGGAACAAAAGTGTGCTGGTTTTGGCTGGGAGAGTTAATTTTCTTCACCGCAGCTGGTATGGGGCTATGTTTTGGATTTGTGCTGAAGACAGTGTTGATAACCCAGGGATGTTTCCGTTATTGCTGAGCAGTGCTGACACAGAGTCAAGGCCTTTTCTGCCTCTCGCCCCACCCCACCAGCGAGCAGGCTGGGGGGCGCACGAGAAGCTGGGAGGGGACACGGCCGGGACAGCTGACCCCAACTGACCCAAGGGATATTCCACACCATATGACGTCATGCTCAGCACATAAAGCTGGGGGAAGAAGGAGGAAGGGGGGACATTCAGAGTGATGGCGTTTGTCTTCCCAAGTCACCGTCATGCGTGATGGAGCCCTGCTTTCCTGGGGATGGCTGAACACCTGCCTGCCCATGGGAAGGAGTGAATGAATTCCTTGTTTTGCTTTGCTTGCGTGCACAGCTTCTGCTTTACCCGTTAATCTGGCTTTATCTCAACCCATGAGTTTTCTCACTTTTACCCTTATGATCCTCTCCCCCATCCCACCGGGGGGAGTGAGTGAGTGGCTGGGTGGTGCTCAGTTGCTGGCTGGGGTTAAACCATGACAAAAAGTGACCTAGAGTGGAGGACTTACAGCATCTCCATTCCACACAACCCTCAGTCATACACTTAAATTCAAGTATATACAGCACTGCTAACAGCACTAATTAAGAGTCATCTGGAGACTTGCCATGAGCGGCAGCAGCACAGAAAGATTCAGCAATAAAGAGCACACCACCAAACTGGAAAAGAAAAATTTCTTTGGTAGTGAATTAAAACAGCCAACCCCACTGATCTGAAAATGGGTAAGGAGGGTAGATCACAAGAAAGATCCATAATGATGAAGCAGGAACTTTAAGGCAGATGCTGCAAGGACTCTAGAAGCTGAATGCTTGCAACAATCCAGCTCACAGTACTAGGATTGCCCGAGCAAAGGGTTACATGATTTATCATAAACCTGGAAGCAAGGTAATTTTCTCTCCTGAAGCCCACATTTTGCCCTGAGCCCACTCTGTCTAGCTTAGATTCCATCAATATCATTCATTAGCTTTTCAGAGTATGACCTGTCATTCTCTTTGCTAGGATTGCGAGTTCATCAGTGCTCCATTCTTGGCTGCTCTCAGCTCTCTTTCCTATCCTAGATCTCCCACCGATATGATCGCTGGTCGTCCTAGTATTTCTCTCTCCTCACCCTGGGACTTCCTTCCCTTTCTTGCCATCATGAGAGGTACTCTGCCAATCCTTATCATTAACAACCCCAACCCTCCCTCACTTAATGGATTCTTGCCTTCACAATCCTAACTATTCATCTTCACTACCTTCACTGCATTCCAAAGCCAGCTTTTGCCTCCACAGAATGGTGCCCTTAAAGGACAGCCCAGTTGATTCATACTAACTGGCTTATTTTTCCTGTTTTATGTGAAGCACACATTCTCACTTGTAAACTTTCTCTGAAAAGAGCCCTGTTGAGTTTCACAGTCTTCTAAGCATTGCCTCAAATGTTCACAAAATGCTCTATAATTCAATTACAAATATGCTCCAGGAGCTGTATAATTCTATAGCACATTGACTCAGCCACAGGCTACCAATAAAACCAGTAATAAATCATTTAACGTGAGTCCAAAGACAACCTGCAAAATGCTATAACATGGTTACTCGAAATAGATACTGAAACAGGAGGAAGGGAGAATGTTACAGTGGTCCCTTTTTGAACTCTGAAGCAAAGGGGAGAAATGAAGTTGAATTGTGGAAAAGAGTATGTTACATTCCTGTTTGTTGATTTTCTTTTATGAGAGTCAAGAGAGAAAGCTTAGGTTTCTTACCCTCTATTGTGAATCACGATACCTCATTTTTTGAAGAGGAAAGCAAAGTGATAATTCTTTTTTTGACCTTGCCTAACAGAATCCTCAAATAATGGTGCAACAGCTCATAAAGGTTTCTCCCAGGGTCTACCATTCTTAATACCTTCAATTAACTGAAGAAAGAAATTTTTAACTTTCACAATGATTTTAAGGGGG
>NW_008795035.1:334082-353741 GCF_000699145.1 Aptenodytes forsteri
AATAAAATACCTAAACTCACAATACCATAGGAAGATTTAAGTTAAAATAAGCCTTCAAATAAGTTAACTGTAGCTTTATTCAGATAAAAGACACCTCCATTTTCTTTTCCTCAAAATTCTATTGACTTTTTGATACATTTTCCCTGAGAAACTTTCAGAGGAAGTAATTCCAGAAAAAACAAACACTCTAGTGAGATTACTTAAAAAGATAGGGAAGAAACAAAAGTAGTTCTTTGGTCAAAGTTGAGGTAAGTGTGATTTTATCTTTTTACATAGTATATGTCCTGCACAAAAGCCATGACACATGGAAGACAAGGTGGTGGAATAAATTTTAACTTAAACCACAATCCAATTATAATTAATCTGTGCTAGATAATTTACCAACAGGGCAGCATAAAACTTGCAATTGCTTCCATACAACTAGCAGCTGTATTTATTACTTTTTATGACTTTCCTTCATGCCTCTGTTCTGAGAGTTGTTATCCTGACCTATTTGTCAGGACTGAGAATACAAAAGGTGTCCATTTCCCCTTATTACCATTTCCATTACCATGGAAAAATCCTAATATAATGTTCGGTTATATAGCATTAGAATGATTTAGATACTTTTTAGATTAAGGTTTCCTCCCCTTTGATATCTACAGCTCTCTCTGCAAGACAACTCAGCCCTTCAAGAGCTGTGTTTTCATAGTCTCCAATGTCCCAGATTTCTACTAAATGTAGAATTAGAAGCATATGAAGACCAAAGTTTAACACACAGCTTACAATGAAACAGTAACTCAAGATTTAAATGACCCTTTGAATATTTACAGAAATTTTCCACTTCTTTTCAAGAAGAGTTCCTCATGAGGTATTTGCTTACATCTCCCATCCACCTGATTTTCAAGTTCTTTAAAGACTTAAAATAACTTTGTCACCATATTTCAGCCCCAGCCTGATACTAGATTAACTGCCGAGGAATCTGTCCTTATTTCAGTGCAGTCAAATATTTTGACTACTTTGCTACAGAAAACAATTCAATGGCACAGTGACAACCCAAGATTCCAGCTCATGCATATTAATTGGTTTACTTAACCATCTTCTATAACCCCACGTCAAAATTACATTGAAGAATGGTAGTGGGAAGAAGCGCAATATTAACATTCCTTTATTCAAACACTTCTTTTAAACATCTGAATGAAATGCAGCTGATTCATCAAATCATAAAATTACTGACCACATGACATTAGTTATTTGGTTTTAAACTTGGAAATAAATTTATCCCACTGACTAGGCAATTAGACAAGCACTGAAAGGTGACTGTTCACAGAAGAAATTCTGAAAAAGCATCTTAAGACTATTGTAATCTCTGTCTACAAGACAAAACTGGATTCTTTGGCATATCCGAGTGTTGCGTTTGATGTCAGTTAGACCAGGATTCATCCTGCCTGCCTCCTCTAGTGAGGCTAACATTTGGCATTAAAAAAAAAAAAGATCAAACCAATAACAGTAGTACGCAGAAACTGAGATCATGTGACTCAGAAAAGCACTCTTCCCATGAAACCCCAGTATAAACAGATTTTTTTTTTTCCCCCACTATTTTGACTAGGGTCAGTCTATGAATTATCACACAGCCATCAGAATTCAGTAAAAGAGAAATAGGAATTGGTCCCCAAAAGAGCAAGAAAAAAAACAGCTCAAAAGAAACTGATGAAGGTGCATCTCGGATGGGTTCGACTAGTATTTACCACTAAACAGGTTTGGCTTTGCCATAAAAGCATGGAAGTGGCGCTGTACAGCACACTACTTGAGAATAAGCAGTATTTCCAAAAGGTCTAAACACAAATGAAACAGGAAGAGAAGTCCATGACTTTTCAGTTTTTTGGTACGTCTCGGTACACAGTAAAGACATAACTATTTGTGTTTCTCAGAAGTTATCAGCAGTAGTTTTGCAGCACAGTCAAGGCTGGAAGGTAACTGGCAGCATTCTTTTTCTTTATTTTTACTTTCTAATTCAAGACACAACTCCCCTCTATAAGCTAGTTTCCTCCTGTATAACACACTGTGTGAATAGTGAGCAGAAGCAGTTTTCAATGCACAAAATATTTACTAGACCTTGAGGAGTTAAGATCCAAAGTCCCACACAACTTATCTCAAGCTTCTTTCAAAACACCAACCTGAAAGTGCTGTGTGAAATAATTTCCACTCAAACACTGTACAGTGGAGACGGCTGCTTTATAAGCATTGCTTCAAAAGGGCTTAGTTGCTTTAAAAGAACTGAGGTATTTAAAAGGAATTACAGAAAAGCAAAAAACCCCGAGAAAACACAAAAAAATCTCCCAACACCACACCTAAAAAAGCCCATTCAGTCAATGACAATAGATAATGCTGTTGCTTTTAACACTTTTTTCCCCCCCAGAAACATAGAATTTTTAATTTTTTTTTTTTTTTTTAAATACAGGCATTGCCTCATGAAGAGCTCTGGGGGTGCTTCTCTAGTGTACATTCTCTTGGATGGCTGGTTACCTTAGCTTTGGCACGTGACTTCTTCCTGCTCTGACCAGTGATGTTCACTGGTCTCTTCTCCTTTTCATGGGAAAGAAAAAACATTTACTTAAGGCGGTGATGCCAAACCTACAGCAACTGCATTGAGTTCCTACTAGGTGTACAACCTCCCTGCCACATACAGCCTTTTCAGAGAGAGTGAGGGTACTGATTGAGGCTGTGAGGGTGGGGAGAACAACTTTGTTCTACGGAGAGTTAAACCTGCTCTGCAAGAAAGAGCCACATGGAGGGACTGCACAGCTATGCTCGCCTGCGCACACCAGACATTACCAGCAGCTAAAGTTGAACAGTTTAATGCAAAAAATGGGATTTTAAGAGTTGGATTATTAGTTCCTTTCCCTTATCCAGAAATGGCACACAACTAACACGACAGATAGTACTACTGAGCAACCTGGGCAAAAATGGATGATGTCTGAATTCCCAACCGTTCATGTGAGGCAATGGTTTGTACAGTTTAGGAGCAACAGTGAGAAAGAAAATATTTGGTACCGTTATTGACCACATAAACAGAGCAAGTGATCATCATCATAATTTCCCTTATCTATCACATCTAATAAAAAATACGCCTGTTTAGGGAGTGGTATCATCAGTAGAACTTAAAAGAATTTTCTAGGAAAAAATATTAAAACAATGTTCTTAAAGCCATTTTTATTAAGTATTATTGATGTGCTGAGGATTCTCAATATCAAAAATTATTCAGAAATAGATGTCTGAAGTTATGGTTTCTGGATTAATATGCAACGCAGATAAGATGGCCAAACTACAATCATTTCTCATGCATCTAAAGAAAGTTTCAGAATCTCCTCCTCTGTTTCAGAAGAAAAAAAATCCTGAGGTGAGGGAACCACACATTTAAGAACCAACGGAAGGAATTGTCTCTACTGTCAGAAACTCAGCAGTCGCATCTCAGATCCTGCTGTAACTGAACAGCAGTTTACATAAACTAGAAACCCCATACTAAATTCTCCCTCCATCTGAGAAAATTCTTTAAATTACAGTAACGCATCAGTAGTTTTAAGAGCAGCTCTTACCTCCTGAATAGCCCTGGCCCATCTTGCTTTTGCAAAATTTCTTCCATCAGCTTGATCTTCATTTCTCCTGGAGAAAGGGGGCGGGGGGAAGGAAAAAAAAAAAGTACTCAGAACAGCAAAGTATGGAAAAAAAAATTAAAAGAGCTCTGATAAGTCTACGGACAAGCGGATCAAAGTCAGTTAGAACTATCATCCATTTCCTCTGTATTTCCTCTGGATATAGTATCCTCTATATACTAGAAAATATTAGCTCTGTGGAAGTTATTCTTAATATAAAGTTATGAAAACTTATCCTGGTAATTAGCATAAGGGTAACTTTACACTTAGCAGGAAAAGAGCTGATCTGAAGTCGCACACTCTCATCCTCCTACTCAATATGATAAGCTGTTCAGTATGTACTGTTTCAGTGAGTGGATTCACAAGTGGCTTTTCTTTGTCAATATTAAATCCAAACAAACTATGGAAAATAATGGAGGAAAACACTTCATTATGATCTATTTGGCCCTCAACATGGAAGATTTATTTTATTCATCTCTGATGAATGACATGACACCATGAGCTAGATCAATATTTGTTGCAGGGGATGACCAGGTTAAATACAATCATCTAATGTATTTTTCCATTATTTCCATCTATTTTCAACTCCAGCCCACTTTTTCGAAAAGGCAAATAAAAGTAATAATCTAAGAAAATTTGATATTCCTATTTCAAACAGCTTTGTTTCTCTCCTAGGATTTGGATGTTAAAATCAAATATAACAAGTTGAAATTTTTTTTTGTTTTGATAATTATTTATTCATCTTATTTTCATTACCATTGAAGATAAGGGTAGAGAAACATTTCTCTCCCATCTGCTGCCCATTCATTTCCAACTACCTGCCATTCTCTACTTTGGCTATTAATTGATAAAATAAAACAGAATGCTTACAGTGAAGAGTCCCCAGGCCTGACGGTGAATCGACTGTGAAGTTAGAACACAGCATACATATATTTGACTCAGTATACGTGGAAAAATAAGCAGACACTAGACAGTAACTACAGCAAAACACATGGCAGTAGCTCCATATGCTGATTTTCTCTGCTGTAACGAAATATTAAACTGCAGCTCTGAAACAACTCCCATCCATTCAGGCATTCTGAAGCAATTAAGATATGTTCAAGCAGAGGAGACTGGCTCACAGTATCCCCTTTGGATTACAGGGGGTTCCATTATTTCTAAGAGTATACTGGCTTGAAAAGATGCGATCCCTGCCCCTTATATTATTAACAGGGTATAAAAGAGCATTGGTAAAGGAATATATTTCCAGATTATAGTGGTTCATAAATCAGGATTATAAGGTCTTTGACATCAAATGGTAGGAGGAGAGAAGAAAAAAAACCCAACAACAAAAAAACAAACCACCAAGAGAGGGGAAAAAGAAAAAGGAAACCTTTGCATTTCCTCAGTAAAGGCGTATCCGTGTGAGACACAGAGGTAGCACCATCACCAAGTCTTTGCCAACTGCACTAAAGGAGTTACTGAGAAGACATCCAGGAACCATTTATACCTCTCAAGGCCTGGAATAAAGCTCTACAAGGAAAAAAGGGGGGGAGGGGGGGGAAACCAACAAACAACCAAGTAAACCAAACCCACCCCCAAAACCACATCCCCCACAAAAAAGCCACCACAACAAAAACTTACATTTGATCAGATAAGCATCATTAACACAACTTTAACAAATCTTTGAAATAAGAATCTGTTATGCAATTGCTTGCCCCCACACAAAAGTTGTATAGTTACACAGGCCAATTATAAGGAGGTTTCATTATTCAGCTATTTCACCACACCTGTGAAGAATGTTAATTCAAGCTGAAAAATGCTAATTCAGTTCATGGCTGTTAACCACAGGTTAAAATAATTAGCATAGACTCTACCACCCTTGCAAGAATCTAAGTAATTCAAAAGATACTGCCTTGTACAATAACAGTTAGGTAGCAAAATAAAAGTATACAGTAAAATTCTATAAGTACAATCTACAGAAGACAATAGCAGCCTGTCTACAAAGTAAAATTGCAGAGTATTTATATTACACCTTCACTGATATCCCTAGGTTCACACATTACTACTAAATTATCTTGGACTTTTGGAATAGTGCTCTTTTATTTGAGGAGAAAAATGTTCTCTCTGATATGCACAGCTGAGTGCACATGATGCAAACGAAGAATGAAGAGGCTTGTCTTCCCCTGCCCTCATCACTAAGGCTACATGTTTGCAGGTTCAGCCTTTTTTCTTTTCGCATCTATTCACTTTTTTTTATTGTAAGTTAAATCAGCCAAGCAGTACTAGTAATTAGTCCACCCCATCCTGCAGCTGTTAACTAGACTGGAAATACTAGGTAATAATTAACCTTCGGAATTATTAGGGTAATTAACCTCAAGGTCAGATAGAGAGTTGGTTGTCAATGTCGATTCGGAAGGAACAGAAAAACAGCTTTCTCTGCCTTAACTGAAAGTAGGGTGAAGAGCATTCTTAAGTTTTGAGGGATAACGTACACAGGCAGACAAAAACATTTAACTGGTTTGGAACACTTTTAGAAAGTCATTGGTCTGTGATCAGGCTGCTGAGCAGTGCAGACAAGTAAGGCAGTTCAATACACTTCTCCTTATTAGGATACACTTCTTAGGCCACATAAAAACTCAGCATAGACAGACACAGTAGGAGCAGCTTTTTACCTGTCCACTTCCTGCTGACATGGAGATTGGTCCATTTTAGACAACAAATGATTGATAAATTTCTATTCAGATCTGTTAAAACTAATTAGTTACCTGCCAGAAAACAGTTTCCCAATACTGAATAAGGCCTCCAGACAACAAGCAGTTTACAGGAATTCCGAGTAGCGAAGACCACCAGATACCGCCGGGAATGATCCGTACTGCTAACTGAACTATGTACAAAGAACGTATTTTGTTCCAGGCCAATACATTGCTATAACTTTTTGAAACAAAGAACATAAGCAATAACAGCAGATTAGGAGAACTTCAAACAAGCATTAAGTCAGAAAATAAGGGAATCATAGCTGATAATTAGAAGAGCATTAATTCCCAGTGGTAGAACAACCAAAAATCTTGGAAACAAACGAGACAAATGCCTTAAGTATGCCCGAAAATCATACCGATTCATTGTTCCTACAACATAATGCCCAACTGTGGTCTCTGAACCAGTGCAGTTCACAAGGACAATGAGAAGGGGAAAACCAGAAGAGAAGCCTCATAATGAGAGGTCGAGCAATATTCAGATATGATGAGTTCAGCAAGCAGCCTAAGTCAAAGTTTTGATGCACTGTGCATCAAACTTAGCAGGCCTCCACATCTCCTAGCCATAACGATCAAAATAACCAATCCTGTTGCAATCAATTTACCAACAGAAGACAGTTACGTGCAAAGGAATGCACAGGCTAGATAAACATGAGGGCCGTTCAGTCTGGTTTATCAAAAGCTAAGGATTTTTAATAGAAAACGAAAAGTTACACTGACACTTTTATTTAAGTTTTCCCCTCTGAATTATGTTGCCCAAATACATTAAAATTGGTCTTGTATTTCAATGACAATTTGCATTTTCACGGCACTTCTTGCAAAATTAAATCTCACTACAGACTTCATTATAAAGCAGTTAATTATATAGTAGTTGCAGTGTGGCCACATGCAGACAAATAATGACATCCTCTGAATGCTTATTTGTTTGCAATAGGCAGTCCTGAACACCTGCATTGATTTCCAACTATTCATCATTAATGTTGATTTTGTCAGCTTTGAATATAACTGGAACAAACTATGGAAGAAAAATTGAAATAATTACACTCACGTATTATGACGGTTTTTAATCAGCAATTTCCACTCCCCACTAGCAACAGTCACGCTGGACCTAACACCTTGTGCTTAAATCAATCTCTAATGGACAGATCAAGCAGAGTTGTACTTGCGTAGTGTACTACCACAAAACTGATTTTTTTTTGTTTTGTTTTTAAAGAATAAGTAAAGATGAAGAACAGCTTCTGTGTTCTTTAAAATACCAAAAAGAGTACTTTCAAGTACTACGCTTCTAATGCTGTAACTTCTGAAACATACACAATTTAACATGCATTGGAGGTATATGATAAGTTCGTAAGATACTTGAAACTTTTAGGGGAGGATTTACACATCTGTTACTCATTTAGACTGCAGCAGCACAAGTTCTTTGGGAATATCTAACTGTGGGTGCAGTGAAGCACTAGATGCAGAAGCTCCTGCTACAGCCTTGTACATCAGGCCAAAGTGACATAAGTAACATTACATACATCTGGGCTACAATAAACTTGTCCTTGTTATAGCACCTGCCAGGAGATTATCTGAAGCTGACTGCACCAAAATAGCTTCCAGCTGAAAACAAGGTGCTTTGCATCGCTAGCTTTCAAGTGAACTCATGCACTTAAGTAGAAGGGAACACTATTCTTACTGGAAAGTATATCTGGGATGTGGAACTATAAAAATGGTATCCCATGAAGGATTATTGTACTATAAAGCTATAATTCAGTTTTAACTCATTTTATAGGCCTCAATTATACAGTACAGATAAAAGAATCAGTATAACATTAAAAAGCTGTGCAATAAGTAGCAGTTTAGTAAAACACTAGGAAGACCTGTAGGCAGTACATGTCCACCTTGGCTATAATCACGTTAACGGGAAGTGAATGACTTAATAAAATTGCAAAGGAGAATTAAGTGAGCTAGGCTTTCCACAGTTAGCTATATTACAGTAAGACTTACTTTTTTAAGCCTCGCATAGATTCATATAATTTAGCATTACCCAACTACCTCATAGAGATTTTTTTGTGTGTCTCAGTGACAACAGAAGGCAGACTTTGCTCCAAGATACTTTTTTTGTACCATTAAATCTGTACCCCTACATAGTTTACCATTTACAGATGCTCAAGTTGCCCTTAAAAATTTAGTTTCCAAACACTAGAGCAGAGAACAAAACTTGCTTATAGGTCAGCAACCAGTTACTCATCTCTACAGTAAAATTTTAGTTTTAAATTTGACTATACTTTTTTCTTTTGCATTTGCTTTCTTATTGTCTACAATCATAAGTTTCAGTAGCTATATTATCATCTTCAATCATATGTTTACATCAGCTATATTACTGCTGCTTTTCACTTTGAATAGTTTACAGTTCTGAGTTCTTAGTGTTTTTTGTCTGTATGATTGTTTGTTTTAAAACTAAAATTGTGAGGCCTTAGTTTCTTCAGGACAAGGTACTAAATTTTATCTTATCAGCTTGTATTTTGAGAGCAACATTATCTACAGTAATGAAATAACATTTTCTGATTTCTTTGAGATCACCTTGTGTACCTGCCTAAAACACATAACACAGCACCAACATCCATCTTCTAACCATTCAGATCCAAGCGTTGAGTAACACATAAACAGAAACTAAAATATGCTTACATATATGCTTTAGTTAAGTCCTTAAGAGTTTTTCTTCCCCCACTCTTTTTCAGGTTACTTACCTAATCATTAAAAACTTAAGTCTTATATAAAAGACATACATCTTCTGACTCACCTCTAGAGAAAATGAATGGAGTTTCAAGGTGTGCATTTATCCCCATAGTGGAACTCATATTTTTTCCAAGTTTGAATATTTCCTCCACTTTTTCCCAAGATTTTCATAGGCATAATTCACATTGATAGCGATCTTCATATTTTCCTGAAGGAAGATGCCTGTTCCTGCTTGCTTTTAGAAATACCCCTGAGCCAAGCCCATTATCTGCACAGCTGCTAAAGATAACCCATCAATAACTGCAGCCTGATTACCCCTCCTCTTCCTGGGCATAATTAACTATTTGTTGCATGGGAAGTACTTTCCTCTCCCTAGTGCGTTTTCACCCTCCAGACTACACATTTATGGGTTGTTGCTGTCTCTGTTAAAGCTGATTCAGGAAGTCACAGCTTACTCTAACAATTATTTTCCAGTTAGGTTGTCTTCGTGTTCTGACTTACGATATGACCCAACAAACTTATGTATCGTCACAGACAGAGAGTCAACTGTTCTGTGTAGCTGAGAATGGGTACTGGGAAAGGGAGATAATAACTACTTAAACTTCTGTATTTGACAAAGTCACTAATTTGATACACTATGAATTTAGTGCATTAATTGTGCTTGTCCAGAATTTTACTAACATAATTATAATGTAATTAATTACATATTTATATATAAATCTATATTTATTAAATAATTATAATTTATTTAATTATACATATGTTTCACTGCCTTCCTTTGAGTAAGGCCGATCATAGTAACATTCAAACCTCTTGCACAGGCTTTGAGGCACCCTGTGATGTACCTATAGAACCTAGACCTGAATTTAGTGCTCTAAGCATTTCAGAGGACTGACTGACCTCTAGGTGAAATGCAAGTTCTGCCACTGATGTGAAAGGAGGCAAAAACTCACTCTAATACAGCTTTAATTAATGGAGCTGGACAAATCACAGGAGCTCAAGATTAAAGATAGTTTCCATATACGAACAGGACAGCAGCCAGAAAAAAGGTCAAATTAAAATGAAATCAGATAAATTCTCTTTATGATCATAATCTGAAAAATTAAACTGCACTGACAGAGGAAGCAGAGAGGTAAAATCATACATTTTGTTTATTGGGAAATGGCAATTTAGGAGGATTAAATTGGAACAAATAGAGGAATAGGGAAGGACAAATTTTGAAAAATGTTCTAGAACTGAGGGATCCTGGATTATTAAGTTTGTTTTGTCATCTTTGGGTGCTTTTTTTTTTTCCTAATGCAAAAATAAGCAAAGAGGCATAAAGCAAGTTGTCATTCAAGACCTACTGTTAGATCCTCTGTGAAATAGCTTCATTTATACTACCATTTACATGTTGTGACAAACTAAACACTCTCCGGGGCACAACTCTACAGTATGATAGAGGAATTCCAAACCACTCTGACAGCAAAATGCTGAAAGATCTTCTTTTTGTGAATCTTCAATAGTTAGAATTCCATCCGCGAAGAAGGTAACATACACACATACACAAAAAGGCAAGATGTTTTATATAGAAACTTGAATTCATACTGAGAACAAATACTTGGGCAGGGTTTACAGTGACAGCCAAAGGAATGCGACATTTTATTATACTTCTGAGACAATCACAAAATTATTTAGGAATAAACTTGTCAAGTGCATAGACTCCTACTTATTTTAGGTCACTTCAAATGTTTAGACTTCAAAAGACGTACATGCATTTTGGATTCAAAATTGTGGGATTTTATTGTTATTTGATGAACTATTTTTCTCAAACATTAGTGTGCACCTTTCTCAAAAGGTTTGGTTTGCAAGACTGGGTGGCATCTTGTTTTCATTATGCTGGAGGAACTTACTCAGTTACATTAAACCTTATTCTGAAGAACCACTGCAACTGAAGGCCTGGTGCTAAAGTGTGTGAAAACAGATGCACAGTAATCCATGCCTGAAATATTTAAATTCCAATTCTTACCACTCAAAGCTGTGAACTGGACTGAAAGCTGTCATTCAGATCGGTCAAAACCACAGCTTGTGATTTTGATCTTAGTATACGTAGTATCGTGCCAGCAAGTAATAGCTCATATTTTTCCCTACATTGCTATGGAACAGTAGCTTTGAAGACAGATTCTATTTTTTTTTTTTTTTTTTAAAGTATGCCATGACAGTAAATCAACATCTTACAAAGTAACCTCCAAGCCTTCCTGATGGATACAAGGATACTACAAGGCAGTCTTGCCACCTGAGAAATCCTCTCAAGATACACTATCTCTTCAGTGCCACAATAGCTGTTTGTTTCCCAAGCACAAAATATTTATCAGAACAAAAGAACGTGCAATTAGGACAGAAACTGATTGACAAGATCAAAGGCTATCACAGAAGACAGGTGACACAAAGAAACACATGTTGGTGTGAATAAGACACTAGCAAGACACTGTTCTGCTGTCCAGTGAAGTGCGAGCTTCTAATCAATCTCGAATCTGTCAAAGTGTCATCTTGGACTGTTTCCAGAAAGAAAACAATGTCTAACTGACACTTACAGGAATTTTATTAATTACTCCAGATTTTGCCTGGGTTTGCCACTATGCAGCTATTTGTTAGTACCTGTTTCTCACCTATTTCAACACCAATCATTAAAACCATTTTCTTGTAGCAAAAAACAGAGCAGGACTTGCTTTAGGGATCTAATGCTGTTCCCATTTTCTCCTGTCCAGCTTGATTTGCAACAAGTAAGGAATAGGAATGACAGAGGAAGCTCTAGTGCTCTACATAGACTTCTTCAGCTTAAAGCACTGGAAAATTTTATATGAAAGCTTGTATACTTACCTGCTGTAAATTAGATCTAATCTGCCCATATTTAAGTCATCTTTAAACAAATTCTTGCACTGCAAAAAACGGTTGGGTTTCAGTCCAAACTTAATCTGTACCTGTAGTGTCTGCACTTACGTGATCAGTGTTTTCCCTGACCTTCAGCAAATGCTGCACCATGAAGCGAAAAAGCTGCCTGTCAGCTCTCCACATCATAGGCTTATATGGCTTTTCTAACCTTGAATCTCGATATCCAAGTCAGAAAGGAAAGTGTTTCCAAGGGAGATGATTTTACTGTTTGGGACTACATTTGAGTCTACTGCATAGTAACTCACAGTAACTATGAGTTCAGGAGGACAATTTGTTCAGTGAATTTGTTTAGTCACATATCAATGATTGCTAGTCTATGGACAATATGCTAGAGAAAGCCTGATAATCCACATCAATACTTGAAATTCCATTTGAAAAATCCATACAAATAGGTAATCAATTAATGAACCGAGGAAAAAAGAGTAATATGAATTTATAGTAAGTAGCTTACTGCTTTCATTGTAAACCAATCAAAATTCAAGCTATGAGTTTGTAACCAAGCAATTGCTATGCAAATGCAGTAAATTAATTCCAGTGAAGTTTACCCTGCACATGAATGTGTTGGTATCCTTCAGGGAAGCAGCTTAAAGATGAAATACGGCACCGCACTAGAAGCCTAATGAAATTTTTCATAAACATTTTCTCCTCATCCCACGGGAGCTCTCTTTTCTCCTCTGTTATGTAGCTCTTTCTGTAGAGTTCTTGTGCCGCTACCTGAAATGGTTGCATTTTGGTTTTTTTGAGATCAAGTCATACAGACAAAGGGAACTGCCCTGCACAAGAACTGATACCTGACTTGACTATTTTAGCTTCTCTATAAATGAACAGCTTTTCTAGTAGTTTCAAGGGAATACTTGCACAGAGATTGAATATACATCTTTTACACACAACTGTAAGTATTAATTAGATACACTAGTTCCCAGAAGCTCACAAGGCTATCCACTTAAATAGATTACTACTTACGTAAGTAAGGTCTAAGTAAAGTGTGTTAACCTTTATAGCATGTAAATCTTTTGGGAATGAGAGATGAAATAACTGCATAACAGTAAAGTGTTAATACAGTTACATGAGAACAGAAACACCTAAGAAGGCATAGACCTTAATTAATCTAGGACAAAAAAAAAATTCCAAAAGCCTTTCCTATTCCATTCACACCTAAAGAATTAATCACAAATAATGTTATTACACAGAATCTCAGGGGAAGTCAGAATGATTTGTCATTTATTATGAAAGGTTGTCACCATAACAAACAATACAAACCCATGAATATTAATAATGAAGTCAATTAAAGCTCAATCTCAGGTCATTATAGGATGCAAAAAAATCACCAGAACACTTCCAACAACCACAAGCAAAACAGACACTTGTGAAAAGATTTAAAGAAGAGAAAGTTATAACATCTGATTACTAGGAGGAGCGAAACAGTATGGACTGATAGGGACAGATATTGGAAGAAACAAATAGTAATCTGTGCCATGTGACAAAGATATTTACATTTTATTTTAATACCTAACCTGTTTTATAATTAGGTTTTGTAGCTTATTTTATATATACCGCAGGATATCAAACTTGGCAGTATCTTTTGTGCCAGAACTCGACACTATACCTCTTCTCCTACTGGAAGTTTCTCCATGATTATCTCATTCCTAGATTGGAATACAGGTCATGTTCAAAAACAAGGAGTGACCTGAAAAATGTGTATATTTAAAAATTATGCTGTATTAAACCAACTATCCAAAATAAAAAACCTCATTTCTATAAGTTATTCAGAGCACCCCAAGCAGAGCTGCCAAACAGTTCGTAAGATTAACTCCTCTTAATTCTGCAACAGAATGCCTGTCTTTATAGAGACATAACGTGGATATATACAGCTCTATATTATTATTTTTAATGAGAAATAATTTGGACAAGTCTATTAAAATTTCAGTTTTATCAATTCCATTTATCAATAACTCAATAATTTAAAAAAATATGCAGCAGTAGTTTTCAATCAATATTTCGTGTCTCTCTCTGCCAGGGTCCTGAGTGTACCAATAGACTCCATCAGACCAGCCTCACCAGGGGCCTCTCCAGGGGATCCATGAGCCCCACAGCTCCATTTAAGTTCAGCCCTGGGCCTCCAGTCCCTGCCTGAGGTTATGTTACACGAGTGACAGTCTCTAGCTCCCGTACAGCTCTGCCTAGGTACCCGCTGATCTAGACCCTCGCTCTCGGACTGATTTCCTGGCTTGAGCTTGAGCCTGCTTCATTGCTATGGACCCGCCTGGTGATCAGTGCTGTGTCTTGCCCCAGTTGCCATCACTAGACCTGATCCTGACCTGTAAGAGTTGACTTACCAGTTTGACCTTGGACCTGTTTCATCACCACAAACTTGTCTGGTCATCTGCACTATTGTTTGACCCTTGCTGCTATTCCCAGGCTTGCCTAGGGGTAGTGGGTTGGTTGGGGCACTGGCTGGTGAGGCCCCTGCCCTGCTTGCTGTGTTATCATGCCTGACTGCCCATCCCCTGGGGAGCAGCTGGCTGCACTGGCTCATCTTCACTTACCTAAGGCCTTAATTCTGCATTCCGTGTTTGTAAAAACTCAGCTGAGTATGAAGATTTTTGCTTTCAGAAGTGCCACAAAGATCAGATTCATAGCTGCGCTATGTAATTTTACAGCAAACTGTTAAATAGATCCTATGAGAACTTCATGATGTGAACTAAAGCATTTAACTTTAAAAACAAACAAGAATAACCTACCAAAATCTATTTGGGATAATTCTAGGAAAGAAAAATGTATATCAACATGTCATATCAGCTCACCATCATTTCTTCTGAACTGCAATTTGCCTTGCCAAAGTAAATGTTTTGTTCCCTTCTACTCTTCTGAACAGTTTTATACATAATTCATTGGTTTTTTCTGACAGAATTGTCAATTCCCTAAACGTTCATTTTCTCAATGTCCTTTTTCTCAATCTCTTTCAAGTACAATGTTTTCTCTACATACTGTTAACTGCTAATTTACCTTCTTTTCCATGTTTTTCACCCCAAATTTTTTAACATAAGAATAAAACTGGTAACAATTGTAAAGTTGACATAGTTGTAAAGTAGAGGCATATAACAAACCCCATAAAAATCTCTTAAACTTCAAATTCACTATATTTATGAGACTTAGTATTCTCCAGCTCTAATTGTAAACTTTGTCTATACTTTTCCTGCTGTGGAGAGCTACTGCAACATTCTTTAAAATTCTTCAGAAGCACTTTTTTTTTTTAAAGTAGATTTTGAAAGAACCACTTCTATAGTTCTAGACCACAGAAGATCTGAAGGAAAAACACATTTGAGAAAAGCAAGATAGTGGAACTGAACTTGGAAAGGGCAGAAGAGCAGGAAGGATCGTAAATGAGCATGTTAATTTGAGTGACAGATGAGAATTAAGCCTGGGGAACAATGGAACGATCTCTCAGCACTACAGTGCTGTTCAAAAGGGCTTAATTTTATATGAGACTGTAAGCCACTATTACAACAATTTTCTCTTATTGAAAAGATCTGTGCCTTACTGTAATAAAATAAATTAATAACATCATTTATTTGCAGTTTTAAATGACCAATCTATAAAACTAAACCAAACATCACCTAAAGCAGAATACCTTTCTACCCATGCTGCTTTCCATAAATCAAGTAGAAAACAGCTGCCCAAGCAGCCAAAGGGCTTAGAGCAGTGCTCTTTAATATGTGAAAACAGTTCATATTCAGGGAAGTCACTCAGTTGGTGGGTGTTTGATGCAAACAGCCATTTTACCTTGCCTTTGGAACACAGAAGTATTACATGAGTTAAAATGTTATCTAGAGAAAAAACAAAACAGCTCTTTTAGAACAGCAAATCAAAGAAGAAATAGTTGCAGCAGCCGCTTATCAAGATTGACATTCTCTTCTTTTGAACTATTCTGGACATCAGATGTTGTTTCTTACTTTTTTCGACTCTGAGGGTACTTTCATATAGCTGGTGCTTTCAGAAACTGCACCAATGAGTGTCTAATACTACAATACTAGCTCAGAGAAAGAATGCAAGTTTAAAGTAGATGAGTTTCAGCTGAGATGTACAACAGCTTTTGCTAATATTAGGTCTTAACATGGCCATTTAGTTAAAAAATTCTGCTAATTGTCCTTTATATACTTTTTCTATAGCTAACGAAAGGTCAGGTTGCTTTACCTACCTTCCCATTAAAATAAATAAATAATGTTTACTCGGTATTTTTTATTTGCCTTTAAAACAAAGACTAGAAACCAGTAATTTGTGCTGTAGGAAATAACCACATATTCTAAAAGCATTACTCATATTAAGTAGTACACAGATCCCAGACAGAGATTCCATCACACTAGATACTATAGAAATGAGAAAATTATGTTGGTTTCAATCTTAAAGACCTGTATATTGTGCTATTTATGCAAACTAGAAGGTATCACGAGAAACTAATTTTCTCTTTTTAGGTACTGTGAAGATTCATGTGTATGAGCTAAATTTCTGCATCCAGGCTCAGTCATTATCTTGAAAATAGATTTGATAAAGCTCAATTAGTTATAATTGTTTCATCTAGACTATTTTCCTCATCAATAGAGGGTTTGAGGAGGAATAGGAGACTAAGTATTTAATATTTTTTTTCAATCCTGAAGGAATTACAGGAAAATTTCAAATGGCACTGGACACCTATGTTTAGCCAAACTGAATTCTACCCAAGACCCTGCCTGAAAAGTATTCCTTGGAGGCGCACCCACACGCCCCCACCCCCCAAAAAGAAAAACCAAAACCGAACCACCACAGACCCCAGTAAGTACAGTATGTCTGAAAGTGCAGTACTGCGCTGACTGGAGCAGCTTAACCACTTAGAAAGAATATACACTTGTATGAAACATCATACTATGTGATGTTCTTCACAGTTTTCCAGGACAACTGAAGCTGCTGCCCTGGGAAGTAGTACTGCCCTTCTTCAGATGTGTGGAAAAGCATAGTATTAGTTATAAGAAAGTAAAGCACAGTGATACAACTGGAGCTCTCTAAGACACCGGCACAGGGACTGCAATCATGTAACACGTGGCTTTGTTTTAGAGAACAGCCTCAGAATAATAATTAAATGCGAAAAACCTCTAATTACAATGTCAACTGCTTTTTATATTTTAGAAGTAATATGCCAGTTCTGAAAGGCTGGGAGCGGTGAACAGTCATAGCCAAAAGGCTTATGTGTGACCTACATTTTTTGTTAACCTGCTTTCTCCTTTGCTTTCTTTTGGACCTTATTTCTTTTTGGCAGTAAACGTGAAAGGAAACAATAACACTTCATGGAAGATCGGTTATGCTTAGCTATTCCGTAATATAACTTTGAGGAACAATCTGTCATTGAATGATCACAACAGTAAACAAACATATGGACAAACGTTATCTGTTTAAACAGCTATGGCTACGTATTGGAAATATGGTTTTAGTTTCAGGAGTTCCTGACCTATAGCCAAGAGGTGGAGGTGGAAATTTTCATGGTTTAGAAATAATTTTATGCCTGCCTATCAACTTTTCTGTTATCTGGGCATGAATAATTAAACAGATTACTGGACAAATGGCTGTAAAGTGATCACTTCAAATGAATTTAGACCTTAGCAAATGTTTGCTTCTCTGTATTCAAAAACAGGGAAGATTAATTACATTTTTAAGAGGCCATTTAACTCTCAGGATGTTTCAAGCATTAAGGAACTTTTAAGACTATCACATTTAAGCTTTCTTCTCAGTTTTCATCTGTTTGAAAAGATCTGTATGTTGCTGTTATACCCCATTAATTTACTTTAATTAATATCAGTTTAATGACTATTACATTAAAATCAACATTGCTAGCAATTGCAGATCATGAAGTCCAATTTTAGTAATATATCTCCTTTTAACACTCGGCGGTTACCATCACCCAAAACATTTGATTGGAGGAAACGCTGTCAAAGCCAAACACTTTAGAACCAAATACTTAAAACCAACTTTGTCCATAAAATCTATATAGGTCTAGCATGGTTTTGTAGGCAGCATATCCCTCCTTCATTTCCTGTGTGAATACAAGGATGTACGATGACATCTACTTATATGGCCTATGTAGGTAGAAATAAGTAAACCTGAAGAATGGATTTTTTTTACGTAATCAAGTCTTTTTTTCCCCTTGTCCAATGATTGATTTATAGCTCTGCAGAGAAGACAAGTATCACAGGACATATCAATATTATTTTTAAAAGAAAGATCCTTGTCTGTGTTACTATTTCCTTAGGTTTTGGGTTTTTTGGGGGTTGGTTGGTTGTTTTTTAAAAGAAATCTTCTATTTAATTTTGCTTGGTTTGGAAATGCCCCTAATCAATCAGTTTAGTTTCTGATTGACAGGCCCTTGCATAGGACTGACTTTGTTTAGGTGATTAACTGTGGACCGCAACATTAATATTTTCTAATTATTGTAATTAATATTGTCAATGTATTTGATTGCTGTTTTCAAAATACAGCAAACATTTTTAAAACAAGACTTTGAGAGTAACATTTTCAAAAGCTGAGTGACTAAGTTCCTTTGAAAATGGAACATAAGAGCTTACCTTTTTGATGTGTAATTTTTTTTCTTTAGTGTACGTTTTCAGCATAATCCTTCTTTTGTTTCAAACAGTAGTTGTAGTTGTTCAAAACAGTAGTTTTATGAAACACACTTTTTTATTCTGGTTATTCTGAGATCTAGATTAATGGATTGCTTTCAGTCGTGAAGAGAATTTTCCATTTTAATTTTCCAGTTAAGTGAAATGTCTCCAGAAGAAACACTAAACTTATTGAGAATACAAGCATTAATTGTACTATTGCAGTATTCATGTGTTTCAAGTTGCAAGTATATGAATTGCATAGATTAATTCATTTTTGTGCTAATGTAACTTGACATAGTTAAACTGTAAATAGAACATAGTTTTCATTTAAAGCTTTTTATCAACATTAACATTTCATGTACTATTGTATGTACTTTATTCACTTATCTGCTGTTCTAATTCAAATTATTGTAGCTTAAGGCAATTATGTCATACCATACTGCTAATATGATAGATGTATATGTTACTTCCTCAGTACGATGACACGCAAGAAGCACACGTGAAAGGTACGATTTTACTGAAGAGTATAATTCAAGTACTTATATGCATATTTTTTCCTGAAGAAGCAGCATATAATTATATGAAGTACTCATTAATTATGTCCTTCTCCATCATTTATATATTTTTAAATTATAAGGCACTTTGTTTTCAGTCATTCTGGTGTAATATCTGTAAATTTCTGGCTATTCTGGATATACAGCAACATATTTGTACCTGAATGGTACCAAAGAGATTAACCATGAAATCCTTATTCTTGCAAGTAGTAGCAATTAGCACTGGATACTAATAATGCATACAGAATGAACCAATTGATTTATCATATGGTTACTATGCACAGCTGGAATGAAGTATATACTGAAATACTTGATTGCTGATTTTTAAAAAAATTAGTAATTTGTTCATTAATTACCTTCATCGGAGTTTTTTTTTAAAAAAAAACCAACATTTTCCCCTTCTCTTTCTCTTTTTTTTTTTTTTTAAAGACTCTGGGGGAAGATATTTTTTTTTAATAAA
>NW_008795035.1:353802-364313 GCF_000699145.1 Aptenodytes forsteri
CTGCCATAAACACCATTTATGTATATAACCAAAGAATTGACAAGTAAATATCAGTGTAAAGAACAGATTAATGAAGAAATTTTGTACACATTAATACTTAAATATTTACAGGATAGTTAAATTTGGTGTTTAATACAGCCAAAACAAATAGTCTAATCTACTTCCCCAACTTCTCAGATTTTTCTGATGTATTTTTATAGTACAAATGCAGTTATTTTGAATAAATACACATTGCTATCTTTAATTAAGCTTTAAAATAATCATCATCTTTCTGCTCATAATCTTTGAAAATACTTATTACTAGATGAAAAAGCTTCCCATTTAAAAATACTACCTGGTGGTGACCCTCAATTTAGTAATATAAACTTTTACTTAAATTCAATAAAATTATCTGGGACAAAGAGACAAAGGAAAGAATTCCATAGTCAGGTTAGGTTAATTTCTTATGGTTTAGCTTAACCTGCTCAGAGGCTCGGATCTCTGTTGAAAAAGACATCAACCCAGATGATATGCTAATGACTGGACATGTGCTTAGAAAAATATAGAGAAATAGCTCTTGAATACTGCCATTGCTGACAGCTCTCACCCTATGGAAGCGCTTGTACTTCTCTGTAAATGCCCTGCAAGAACTTGCTAGTAAATGTATACAGGCCAAGGATCACAACAGCCAAAAAGATGCTGTAGCACCTTGTATATATACAGTCTACTGGCTAACTGCATCCATGAACTTGATGATCTTTTTGCAGTCTCATTTATTTCCTAGTAATTTTGTGTTGAAGCTACATGCACTAGGACTCCGCTTTTTTACTGTACATGAAAAGGTCATTTAAGTGCATACGCAACATGTTATCCCCTCAGAGAACACATAACTTAATAATGTAATAGCTTTTATCATCTTTTCTCTTGTGTTTGAGCTATTTTTCTGGTACCACTGCTGTTAGACATGGCTTAAACATGAGTCAAGTGTCTGACACTTGCTGCATTTCCCAAGAGCCTGTTCTATCCCTCATCAGGACAACACACCTTTTTGAGTGTCAGCTGCTCACAGACTGTCTTTCCTGAGTTACTATAGATAGAGGACACCATGTATGAAAAGTAATACAGTCTGTGACAGCTGATATGAAAGCCAAAATTAACAGGAAAGAGAGATAGCTTTTTTCCCCCCAGTTTGCCTTTGCAAGCAGAAGAGAAGAGAAGTGATTCTACCAACACATAGAAAGCTCTCTCTGCTCAGAGACCACTGCTGAGTGATGTTCTTAGAGGCTGCCTGGACCTCTTCCTGAGCATTCAACTCCACTCGACAAAAGGTGATGGCGGGAAGTAATACAATTGTCGCCACTTCATTCCTTGCCCCTTGCACCCATTATGCATCATCATCTTCCACACTCAGGGAAGCAGAAAGACAGCAATTATCTTTCCCTTATCTTTTTTTCCACAGCATTGTTGCTTGTTCAAAGCAAATAGATAAAAAAATTAATTCCCTTCTGGAAAACTTCCAGAAAGCATGGTAGCCTGCATAGGTAAATACTTTAGCTTAAAAAATGGAATCAAATGCCTTTCCTGCTCTCCAGATGCAATCTATTAGTTACAACACACAAACCACGCCAGGACTTGCTTCCCTTCCTTTCTTAAGCTTTCAGAAAGTCACTATCCAATAGCTGAACCCCACGTAGACACATGCCCAAGGGTGAGAACAGGACAGACACACAAAGCCTTACGGGTCAACACTGTCAATAGGTCCAATTTAACTTAAAAGAAGTAGTATATATTGAGTTGTGAAACACACTACCTTTAATCATCTGTTGTTAGAGTTAGTCACAAAACCCCATGTCACTTAAGACCTGTTGGATAGAAGCTTTTAAGCTTTTCCCCCTGCCCCCCAAAAGGGGACATTTATTTCGTCATACATTACCTTTTTGTTCAGACATTCTTTTGATCTTCTTACCCTAACCCAATAGCTGATTTTGCTCCAGTCCAGCTTTCTTGGCACAGTCTTGGACCAGATTAAGCTGATCACCTCACCAAAGCCTTAGGTTTGGGTATCAAGACTGGTGACTAAGAGAGCAGCAGCTACACTGAACTGCTCTCTGGAGTCCTCTGTCTCCCCTGCCATACAGAGGAAGCAGAGCTAACTGTAACCCCACTAGGCAAAACATTCATCTCCATGAGCATTTATGAATCTATTGTTTTTCATGGCAGGCTATCAGAGATGAGAAATATTGAATGACCAGACAGCGCTCTAACAGAAGATGATAGTCTGCTGGCTGTCATCTTTCACTTACCCGTATCTCTAGTTCCACACTGTTTACTCTCTACCTCAAAAAAGCAATAGCTAAACATTTCACTGCTCCAGTGTTTTAGAAAAACAACAATTCCTGTGGTTAGCTTCTAAATATGGGTGATAGCTCAGTTATTCCACTTAGATGAGAGGCAAGCACTCACCTTATAAGCACTCTTCTGTCTCCTTTAAATCTGCAGTTCCACTATACAAAGCTGTTAGCAACAATTCTAACCTTTTCTTTCCATCACCTGCCCCTTGTATCTGTACCTATTCAGTGGTGTACTACAACAACTATTTGCACTAGCCACTGCCAAATCTGTAAAATGATTCAGGCAAAAGATTTGCCTTTAAAATAACCAACCTTACAAAATTTTTTTCCTTTTTTTTTTTTTAAATAGGATTAGGACAAAGATTTCTACCACTGTACTCAGGAGGACAGTGAGCTGAGATCAGGGTCAAGCAACAGAAATTAAGCTAATTCTGCTTTTGAACACGCTGCACTGTAAAATTATGGCCTAAGAAGATACAGAGACAAGAGAGGATACAGTGAAACCTGTCTCCACAGAAGCAACTATCCGCTGGTGTAGGATCCATTCAGAAACCAAAACCACTTATGGAACTTGCAGCTTACTGAGGAGTCCAAGGAACTGAATGTAACAGTTGAATGCCATTATCCCATCACTTCCCTCCTTATACCCCCATTCACATACCTGAACCAGGAAGGCATTTTAATGTCTCAACACAAACAAGGCACACAGAAAATCTTTGTAATACTTAAACGGCAATACACACTGCAAAGGTATATAAGACTTCAGGATTTGTAAAAAGTAGCTGGAAATTAATCGATATTATCTAAACAACAACATAACTACAAGTGTGCATCAAGCATCGTTTCATTATGCCATTCCCCAAGATCAACTGTAGTCCGAAGAAACAGGTTAGAACAAATTTGTGTGCTTCTGCTCTTTTTTGCCACTTTTCAATCAAGCAGGATTCCTAATTTCTGAAAATATGTAGGAATATAAATCCATCAGTTTCATTTGTGCTTTTCAATTTTATGCTGCTCTGGGTATTATAATTTAGTGTTATGAGTACTCCTAATATAAACTGCTGTCACATACAGTAGAGCATTTACGGAACGTATAGCTATGCAACAAACATTTTCACATCTCACTGCTCCTATCAAGAATTTTCCTTTGATAGGTTGGCATCTAGTTTTCACTTTGTGGCAGGGTCCTTGAATTCTTTACCTTATTTTTGGTTGTAAGCAGTTCTTCACATTTTGTATAGCATTTATTTTAACCTTAGGTGAACTGGGTTTTGTTGCATGCATGGCACATGATCTAGGCAGGGAAGAAGGAGCCTTCCTGCTCCACCTTGTGAGACATGGATGAAGGCTGACTCTCAGGGAAAAGCAGGGCCCCCAACGAGCTGCTGAGGTGACTCTGAGGTGACACAGTTCTCAGCCGTGTAGATTTTCCAGAGATGATTGTTTAAAAAGTAAAACAATCTAGACCCCCACAGTCACAGCTACAGATAGTGAACACTGCAATTCTTTGCACTTTTAATACCACTGAAGCGTTCTCAATATTTAGCCACATAGAACTTGTATGTGAAATCTATTTTCAGAAAGACAGTAACAAGGAATCTTATAGACCTCGTCTGTCAATTTTGCTGACCCACTGAGCACTCTAAGAAATGTTATTTGTTCTTCTTATTGATCTCAGTTCTAATTTCTTTAATGTCTTGTGGACAGTAAAATTAAAGTATCATGCAGGCAGCACACTGCTTGTGAACGACGACCTGGAAAGTCATTGTTAAAGGTAATGCAAATAGCAGTAATATCAGACCTTTCTAACGCCTCCTGTTGCAAGATGGAGTTCTGTTGTTCGGACCTCTGTCAAAAACTTTACCTGTTCCATGCTTCAGTATGTCTCATTATTTAGACTGTTGATCCACTAACACTTTAAACTGGAATAAGCTAGAACTGCCCCTGCTCATTTCTGCTCTTCCTTTAACCTGACACAAAATATTTGAGCATCTGCTCAAATGGACCACAAAGCTGAGATAGCCTAGCAAAATGTTTCAGTTTTTATTCCAGATCAGTTCCAAGTCTGGTTCATTGAATGGCGAGAAAAACTCTTATGATGACCCAGGGAGGCAGACAACACAGGGAAAGCAGTGATCAGCTGACAGTGGGAGGAGCACTGCTTCTTTCTTTCAGTGTCCTCCATTCATCCCTGAACCTATTCAATTAACTAAACACGCAGAAAACTAAGCCAAAGAGTGGGGCTTCTTGTTTCTCAATTCAACACAGGGTTCAAGACAGCCTGTTTCAACAAAGTAGAGTTCCAGAAGAGATGGAAAAGAGATGAGAGCAGCCCCACAGCTACAACAGGGGGCTGGAGATGAAGGAGTAGGAAGGATTAGAGGCAAGGATGGATGGAGAAAGTGACTTTCAGTTCTGGTGAGATGTTCCTTTTATTTGAAAGAAGCTTACTTTACCATGCATCTGCCATTAATGAACATAGAAAAGCTAATAAATACCTGCATTGTCTTTAAAATATTATCCTTTAAAACATCACTTTAAATGAAAGCCAATCAACCAACACGTGCACTTCTGAAGCCTATACATAACAACCTGCTGCAAAAGATTCTAGAATGTTATTTACCCCTTTTGCATTATTAATAGATTATATTCTTGTTTTGTAGGAATTTGCCAAAGATATTTCTGGTTGCCTTTAATATCTACATTTTTTGTAGGCTAAAATCCTCTTTTCTGACCACCAATGATTCATTGAGAAGGCACACATATTTGCAAACTGGTTTGGCAGGCTACAGTATTCTTCATGTTTTTTCTTTCAATAGAATAAGAAGATTTATCATGCTCTGTACCACCACAATAATGGAAACATATGTCTTATGGTTTTACATGTTTATAAAACTTCCAGTCACATTCTTGCTTAAAGTAATTGTATATGTATCACAATGTCATTCAGAAATTTTAAAAAAATTAAAAAAAAAAAATCAATAAATGTTATGAACATGTGTGATATGACAAATTAAAATACCTTAGTTTGCTTTCTTGTATGCTGAGACCACTTTCCATGGATAACAGACTATCATGTGAATGTCTTACACCTTGGAGAGGTGTCTCTCTGTGCCAGCCTCTGCAATCTAAATCTTTGTGGGCATCTGCAGAGAAAGAAAAAGCTGCTAGAAATCTTTCAGTCCATTTTACAGAAGGAACTTCTAAAAGAGGAAGTACACATTAAATTAATGAAATTAATTCATTAAATTCATTGTAATAGGGAATTAATCAAGTCAATCACAAAACCTTATTAGAATTAAATTACTTTTACAAGAACAGCAGAAATAGAGTTCCAAGATCACCTTCTGATTGTTGCTCTGAAAACTTCAAGAGGCCTAAACCAGCTACCTTTTTGTTACACAAACTTGGAAACAGTTCATTTTACAATCAAAAAATGAGCTATTGCTGAATTGGGAAGAAAATGGATCTCTTAATTTTCCAGTCCAACTTCAGCTCTTAACTGGCCATGTATTTCTTACGTGTCCATGCACAGCATTCCAAGATGTGTGGGGGGGTTGTTTTGGTTTCGGTTTTTTCTTTGGGTGATTTTTGGTTTTGTTGTTGGGTTTTTTTGTATTTTAAGTAAGGAATCAGGTTTTACTGTAATTCCACATGCTATTGGCCTAGAACTGACCTTTTTTTTCAAGTTCTTATCTCTTTGGAGAAACCTGGCAAGTGTCATCTGCAATTGCAGGTACAAACTGATTTCCTGCAGAACATTTTACTCTATAAATCATCCTATTGGCTTTAGTGAGAGGAAAGGGTTCATGATCTGGCCCTCAGTGTGAGGAAATTTTCTTCCATACTGGTTAGAAGAATTTGTGTACCCATCTCTTTTCTTCCATTTTTGATGTTTTGGTTAAATATTAGGAACTATGTTTTGATTTATTTCCTCTCACACTGTTTACTCACACCTGGTTAGCTGCCAAAAAAGTAAAATTTATGTTGTATCTTTTGCTCAAAATAAAAGCAACACTGTTGAGAAACAAAGAGAAGATAAAGATAACACTTTGGAAAACAACAGGATCTTGTGGTTTTCCTACTGCATAAGTTAATGCCAACTTTTAGGTTGTAAGTATATGTGAATTATTACACTAAGGTGCTCTGTTCTTAGAATTTTATACTCTGGTGTATGAGTTTTCCCAATCACTCTGCTATGATTTTTCAGGACCTTGTTTTAGGCTGATCAAAACTGTATCAGAACAATTCATTTTCTCATTTGCTAATCCCTTGGTGTATCAGTGAAATAGCATGGTGACTAATGCAGAAACAGGGATTAATCTAATCATTGTTACTTCATTCTTGTTAACTTCATATCCTTATTTGCTAATCAATGTATATGGCAAAAAGTGATAGTGAGTTGAATTTCAACCAAGCCTCAGAGGTGAATACCTCCATGGCATTTTCCAAAATTACTCACCAGGTTAAAGTCCTGTTGACTTTCAGTAGGCTACTTGGCAAAATGAGATCTTAGTTCCCAAGTCACACAAATTACTTTCAAAATTATAGCTATTACCAAATACATTCCACTTAAGTAAAATAATCTTCCATTTCTTTAGCTTACACTTTCTATGTAAGGTATAACTGAATGTTAAGGAACATGATATATGTCTCTCAGGCTGGATTTAAGAAAAAATAAGTGATGTCCTTTGAATTTTCTTGTCTTCTCTTACAAGAATGACCTAATAAATTTGAAGCAAAATTACTGTATTTCATAACAAAACCTGACTATCCTTTAAAAAACTTGACTCTTAGAAACATTAAAAATGTTTGCAATTCAGCTGTAGTATTCATCTAGAGTCCGTATTTTATTACGGTGAATTTGCTTGCAGAATTTTAAATATATGAGAACCTCATTTTACTTAGCGGCCTTTTAATGGAGCTCATGGAGCTTAATGGAGATAGCAATGGTGAAATGACAACTTTGTTGGTACCACAACTAACATTAGATGATACTTCTAGAAGAAAGCACTCATGAATTAACTGATGATATGAACACATTTCCCTGTTACTACATGCAGTGCTTCAAGCCCAAATGAAGCCATATTGTTAAAGCAGGATGGAAGGCTCTTATATTTCTGCCAAGTATCTGGCATTCTCAAATGGACATCTTTCAGGAAATGTGAAAAATAACTGCAGTCTTCTACCTTTCCAAGGTCATTTGTCATAACAAAGAGGCTGTACTGATTCCAATAGTCAAGGATAAATTCTCAGCTTGTCACAGCTGAGCTGAGAATTGTTCAACAGAATAAGCAATCAAAATGTAATGCCTTAGTCAAACTCCAGGCAGAGGGTAAAGATAAACATGTGGTAATGCTTTTGAATTCCTCCCTCCGAACAGAAAACTATAGTGTCAGAGTGACCTCTACAGGATTTCCACAGCGCTCCACGACTACAGTCCCAGGGACTGTCTTTAAAACACTCTTTCAAATATATTTATTTGGAAACAGAATACAGGCATCAACCTGCAAACTGACACTCCCTCCAGCAGCAGCCTGAGATCAGTAACAACCTGAATTTACAGCTTATAGAAACTCTAATTGTGTGTTTACAACAGACTTGCACCAGGTTTCTAGATATGAAAACTATGTAAGGACACACTTTAAACATTCTGCTGATTCAAAAGAGGTTTCAAGAAGAATTTATCGCACATAGAATAAATACAATTTGTACCAATTTTCGTCCTTTCATAATGGGTATTCCACTGCTACTGCACAAACTGTTGTCCTTTTCTGTCATCTTTATAAACCGCTCCTTCTTTGTACTACTATTCTCTTTTTATACTTAAGGACTCAGCCCATTTGACATAGGTACACTTTCCATTATGCTTAAAGGAAATAAAATTATCTCATAAGTGAGAATAATCTAGATGGAGGCACATGTGAATAGCAAGAAAAAAGTTCTTCCATCTGAATTTTTACTCAGACAACTGCAAATTGCTTGTGGCTGCTGGGGAAAAAATACCAAACAAACAAAATACAAACAAAAAACAGGATGTGACTAGGGCTTAGGCTATCTTTTAAAATGTTTTATTGGCTAAGAAGTAGTAAATAATGAGTAATTTTTGTAAAAAAAAAACAAACAACCAAACAAAAAACCCCACAAACAAAAGGATGTAGGCCCTGTTGTGACTCATAAGATTCCACAACAGTCCACGGTTACCCTGTGAAAAGGTAGACATTCTACCACATGTATTAACAGGAGTGTAGTCATGTAGACTACACCCAGAAACATCAGAAATAAGTAGTCTGCCCTAATCAGCATTAGCTGTATTGCCAAATTCCGTTTCAGACAATGCATTTCAGAAAGAACACTGAACAGCTGAAAAGCATATTTTTGGTATGACTTCTATTCCTCCCTTTCAAAAGATAAATAATGTTTCTCATTCACATCTTCACGTTTTTTACTTTTATTCTTGTATACATTTTAGGATTATTCTTTTTAGCCATAGTTCATTAGACTGTTTATTAAGCTAATATTAAGCTAATTTATCTTTGTGAACTTATTTGGCATATTGGACCATGTCATATAGATGGACTGATAATCTTGATAAAGTCAATCTCTTTGTATTATATCTGGAAATAATGTGAGGTGATGCATTATTTAATGTTCAGTTTCCATTTCCACCTTCATATACACTAGTTTCGTACACATATATGCAGCTTCCATCTTCATATCTCCTATTCATAAAGGCAGACAACCTTTGCTAATAAGATAAAAATGCTGTGAAGCCCTAGATTTTACTAAAAGCTGGTCAAAGCTGACGTGATACAGAGCTATAACACACAGGCTCTAGCAGATTGAGCCTTAAGGAAGTACTTCTTTCTTTAGCTCTACGATCCACATGTGGATGAACATTAACCAGTAAAATAATTCATCCAGCTCCTCATGGGAAGTGGCTCTCAGTGATTCTATTATTTACCAATATGAATTATACAAATGCTCCAGTGATGAATAAGCATTTAAGATTCTATACAAAAATTACTATTTTCCACTGTATTTCAGGAAGTTAAAGTGGAATAGAATGGTTGGAAAGCTGGAGCGAGACCTCAATCCATAACTCACCAAACGGTAATGCAAAGTAGACATCCAGTAAGATCTCATGTGAAGTTGGTGTTTTTGTGCCTTGAATCTCACTCCCGTTTTTTATTACTTCAGAATGCAATGTCCACCAGGAACCTGGACCTTCCTAGGAAAAAACGTTCTGACAGTTACCTGGGTAGGATTTATAGCATTATCCACTTCTTCCTGAATGAAGGTTCCCCTAAGTCAATAGAAGTTTCTTTATGACACCAGCAGGCTTAGGATCTATCCTAGATTCTTCCAACTTTTGTTTATGTTAAGTAGTAGTTAGGACTTCATGAAGTTTTTTCACAGGCATGGAATTTGAAACCATAAAATATTTGCTCTACTATGTAGACAAATACACATTAAGATGGTCAGATGATTAAAACGCAAGAAATATGAATATTGAAAATTACTCTTATGGACTGAGATTTTCCACTTCCCCTTTGAACTGGTGCCAAACATGTACATTCCAGCAAGGCTGAAGCAATCAATATATGCTAATAACCAAGCCAGAAAAGAGCTTGCGAAGTAACACTCCCTTTTAGGTTATTTCTGAGTTATATAGCCCAGAGCAGAGCTGCAGGGTTAAGAGGAGCAGGATAAATAACTAGGAAAGTTCCACAGTGGCCTAATTATAAATGAAGGCTTAGAGGGTCTGAAGAAATTAAGAAACAATCTCTACTCTTGCATCTTTGTTTAAAATTTCAGCATTTACTGTTAAGCCACAACCTCTGTGTCAGCAAGTTTTAAGTCAACAGCAGCTAGGGTAGCAGAGCAAACCAACTTGCTTTGGGGCCTGAAATAGCGCTTGGCAGCTGTGATACAGAGCAACTTCTAATTTAAGCAGGAATTACTTTCTTCCCCTGCTTCCATTCCGAGTAGAATCATTGAAATGTCAGTTCAATAGATGAATATTTATTAGTTCTGTCCTGGTTTCAGCAGGGATAGAGTTAATTTCCTTCCTAGTAGCTGGTACAGTGCTGTGTTTTGGATTTAGCATGAGAACAAAGTTGATAACACACCGATGTTTTAGTTGTTGCTGGGTAATGCTTACACTAGCCAAGGACTTTT
>NW_008795035.1:364653-386691 GCF_000699145.1 Aptenodytes forsteri
CAGTTGCTGACTGAGGTTAAACCACGACAGTTCCTATAAAGAAATGGCTATAGAGACTGATGGGAGGTGCTGTAGGAAGAAGTTTTCTGATTCTCTCCCCTTTACCTCATCATCAATTGCCTTTTTTATTTTTTAGAAAATTTAAAGAAGGCAAACTTCATTTTATTTGCAAAGATTAATTTAATCTTCTCTAATACTTTTTTAAAAATAGACTGCATGGACTATGCGTAGGAAAGCATATTAATGAATGGGAGAATTGTGGAGTATTAGAATAAGGTACCTCTTAGTTTTTCCAATTTCAGACAATTTTGCAGCACTTGCAGGTTGCTTCAGTATTTCCACACTCCCAGAAACCTTTTTTCTTTATATTCTAGCCTACTGAGAGCAAGCATGCTCATTCTGGTGGCTATGACTGTGCTGGGTACATGATAACTCTTGGGATTGACCCGTTTTCTCCACTCATCCTTCTCTATGCACTCGTTGTACTGTTAATTTCTTCCATAGTACCACAGGGCAAAATTCTGTTCTCCTCTTTGAGAAAATGGCCAATTCTCTTGAGAGACAGAACAACAGTATTTTGCCCATTTCAATAAGAGATTTACCCAAGGTCACACAATGAAGACCCAGGCCAGGAACCTCAATTTGAAATTCCCTCACTCTAGTCACATAAACCAAACGGTCCCTGCCTCCCTAATAATTCATGAATGCAGATAACTCTAACCCACTTACTGAATTATACCTGACACAGTACGTGAGCCATTTCTCCAGGGTATATGGCTAATGCATATCAGTTGTCACTTTGACAGTCACATGTGCATTATGCCTCAATATTACAGACTGAAACAAATGAGAGAGAAATATACATCAATCATAAATGTCATTACAGTATTTGGGGAGGCTAAGAATGAGAAATTAATTGGATTTTACTCAGTGTTTTATATCTCCACAGAAAGTCAACTTACATCTGTTGCATGTTCCACAGTTGCAAGGGGAATCCATAAAACTCCTAAAATGCTATCCCAGAGCAAGCCTTTCTTCCACAGCTCTATAATGAAGCCCCTTCCATCAGCACAGATTTCACTAAAAACAATGAATACACAAACCATTAAACTGAAAACGCAGTCTCAACTGCTCAGTAATCTATCATAATAACTTGAGTTAGTGACTTACAGCAGATACAGAGGTGTTTTGTTTTCAGTATACTCATAAAATGCAAGATAGAAGGCATGATACAAAAGGTTAGACTGGACAAGCCAAGTCTCAAGTCTTATTGCTCAGGATTGCTCTTACAAACTGATGAGGACAATTCTGCTGAAAATGTAGCACAGAAGTCCCAGCTGTCAGTAGCTTTATTTTGCTACAAGACTTGGCCCTATTGGATATAACCCAAGAAGAAACCAGGACCAAGAAGTGCCTTTAGTTCAGCTTTAGCTTCTTCTGAGCAGCTTCTGCATATGGAATTCCTCAGTTGCCTCCTCAGGACACTGGTCTCCTCAGGACAGCCCTGAAGAACCTGCATTCGCAGGTTCCACTGTAGCTAATTTTTTAGGTGCAGGAGTAGTATAATATAGCTAGCCTTTTGTCAGGTGAGTTCTTTTAGGTAAAACTGGGATCCACAAAAATGATCAGTCTTTTAAACATAAAACTCAAAGGAACATTTTCAATGAAACAGTAAGAGTTGGCAACGTCAGCTATGATGGCACATACTGTCAATCAACATGGACCATCAGCTAAGAATGATTTATAATGGTATGGGAAAAATTCCATCTTCCCTCACAAAAATCTAGAAGGAAGTGCCAGACCATTTCCTACAGGAAACTGAATCAGTTTCTTGTTTTCATTGTAAAGGAGGCCAGGTATAAAAGACATTTGAAGCTTCTTCCCTTCATTAGAATTGAGAAGTTGCACTACACAACAAAAATACAATGGGAAAACAGCTCTCAACTTCAAGAGTTGCAGATCCAGGCTCTGTTTTAGTTCTACCTGTAGGATGCATGCATTTTATTACTAACTGGTTTTGACCAAAAAAATACCATACCACAACCTTATTTTGCAAGAATTTAAAATAAAATTTTGCCAGGCCATATGACTCACCCATGACATTGAACTAAAATTAAGAGAGAAGTTATTTCTTCATGGAATGTCTGGCATTCCTTTATATATTACTATAAGCAGTTACAGACCAGTTCTGAAAATATGAACAATATAATAAAGTAGGCATTGGTGTGTCTGCTGTGACTGATTGTGTGTGATCTCCATTTGACTGAATTAATTTTAAGTACTAAAACTAATCTTCAACTGATTTGTGTTGTGTACCACAGTGTATTACTGTGTACTTAAAGTTACCAGGAAAAGGACAAGTGAAATCTGAGAAGGGCAAAGGATGCCACCCCTGAGACGGGTACTGAACCCATCACATCGCTCTCAAAAAACATTGTGTTGGCTGCCTCAATGTCTAATCTTCCCCTGTACTCATGCAATTGAATAGATATAGTGAATTTTTGTTTTGTTCACCTTCTCCCTTTACAAATATGTTATGGAAGACAGATTGTAAATTCTTATCTGCTGGTATTTTCAGACCCCAACTTTGGAACTGTTGCACTGATAACTGAACAGTGAAACTGCATATCGAAGGTTTAAACAACATGTAATTTTTAAAATGCAAGCTGGTAATATCTGCATGTGATGGAACAGGGTTTTTTTTACAGGCAGAGATGGAGAGAGCCCTTAAGAAAATGAACTAAAGCATGACATTACAACATCTACATAAATGTATTTGTAAATGCCTATTTATAATGCCTTTTAAAAGTCTGCTGTGTTGTATAGTTGAGTAGGCAGCAGATGGAGCTACAGCAACCTCATAACATATTTGCTAGAAAAGTGGTTCAGTATACTTTGGTAACATTTAAATTGCAAACTAAGAAAATTATCCTAATAAATTGCTCATTCTCGTTGATGTCATGGAACACTCATTTACATACAATATGATTAAAAGAAAAGCATTTATACAACAGAAAAGCAAATGTATTAAATAATATTTTAACACATTCCTCAGGAAAATTTAGAGGACAGGTTACACACAACCACTTTAAAATATTTTTTAATTGCCTCCTGCACTAAAGGTAACAGACAGGGCAAATGCTGAAATTTAATTGATCTACTTCCTGATATACTATTACACTGCCATCCAATCCACGTCCAACGTTTTATAGCACTATTATGCCTGGATCAGTAAAGTGCCAAAAAAATCATGTTAACACAGTATTATCATACAGCAATGATTCCTCTACACTGAAACATGACAATCTTTTCTACAAGTCAAAGCTGCAGTATAAGAATGGTATTTATAAAGGGTAGCTATTGATAGTAATTTTCCTTAGCATTTTCAAAGACAGATGAGATCCTCCTGTTTGGATAATTTAGGCTGTGGCTCTGAACAGTCTGCTAGAGAAGCCTGATGACTGGAGAGTGGGGGAGGAATTAGCCCCAGATTAAGATTAATTTTATATGGTCAGAAGTCAGAATTTTTGATTACTTCTTTGATATGTCATTACATCTATCCATAAAATGGCATGTAAAGAAGGTATATATGTTGGCTTAATGTAACAGGTCCTTCAGTCACTCAGAGTCTTCAGTTAAAGCAAGCTAGTAGGCTGCTAGTTGCCTAAGAAATCAGTTGCATGACAAAAAAAAAAAATTCCAAATTCAATTAATAACTTTAGGAAAAATTTGTGATGAAGATGAAGCCCTTAAGTGAGATTAAGAGCACTGTGAAATAAAATTAATTTATGTGAAATATCTGTGAAGAAAAAAATTGAGATTTTTAGAAATGCTGCTTTTAATAGAGAATAAAATTAAATTTGGAGGGGTTATTTCAATCAAAATGTCAGTTTCAGCATACATAGAGCCTGTCAAAAGATATTTATAAGTTTTGATAACTAGAAAGTATGGAAAAATTATTTAAAACAACTGATTCTTCTGACAAAATATTAAAATACTTGGATTTAGAAAAAAAACAACATTGAAAAAAGGACATTTTTCATAAAAATAATTAAATCCAATTAACTGTTTAATTCTGTAAAAATATTTCAACCAACACCAGACCTCAGGAATAAAATACAAGTGTTTGGACCCTCCTGACCAGTGAGGTGTATATAAGGCTCTAGAGAAAAAGAGGAGAACAAAGACTGAATAACGAGGTGGAGAGTTGAGTGAAGCAGACAAAGATCTGCAGACAGAAGTGAGAAACAGTATGGGTCAATAATAAACAAACTACCTAAATTGGCAGTTAAGTAGATAAATGAATGCATAAAACATGAGTCATACAGAAAGGAAATTCAGCAAAACAAAAATCAAGTTGCATGAGGATCAATTTGAGTTCTCTTTCTTTTCATTCCTGTATTCCCAAAACATTACATGAAATTAAAGATATTGGAGACAAATATTTTCTTCCCCTTGTTGACTGCTGGCCTTGATCTGCAATATGGCTTGCAAAATTAACTTTTGTTCTTTCCCTAGAACTAACCTGGCACCTTTTCTCTGATATCTCTGTATCTCTGGATACTTTTTCCTTGCTTTTGTGGTCTGTATGTGGTCTCAGATATTATTAATTGCTCTAAACTATCCAAATACAGCAAAGATACAACAAAACCAATTGATAAGAATTCCCTGTTACTTACAACATGAAGTCCTGTTCCCAGCAAGGTTCACTTCCTTTTCTGGCTATTGTAGTGCTTTTTAAATTTTGGACTTTTAAAACAACATAGGTTTTGAATGCGTCTGAAAAAGAAATAACCAGCACATTAAAACCCACTTTATTTCTTCCTAGAAGCCGTAAACATTCAACCCCATGGCAGTAGGGGTTTAACTCTTACTCCATAGAAAACATTCAGAGGTGTGGTTCAAATACGTGGATGTGAACAAGGAAATTCTTACTAATTCTAATGGGATTATGACAGGAAAATCCCTGCCCATTATAGGTGGGAGAGAACATAATCCTAAATGCGAGCAAGTATTTTAAGGATCAACTTCCAGACATGGCTTCTCACATTATTTATCTGTCTCCCTGACAGATCTTGCATGAAACCAGTACGCATTCCCTTTCTGCAAATTAGGATTTTCTTTGCCTTTCAATTGGTATGATAATATTGGTGACTGGCTAATGGGTTTTTATGTCCAATTAAGGCAAGGCCACAGACTTGTAACATGTAATTCAGTCTTGTCTTTGTGTGTGAATCTAGTTCTGCAGCAGCAAAATGGGTTTCAGATGCAGTCCCAAATGAACTCAAACATTTTTGTAAATGTCTTTGTAAATGTACAGTATAAGTATTCTTAAAATTGGACCTCATCAGCAAAAAGAATAAAATTAAAGTTTTCGAAGTGCTTGAAAATATCACTGACAGAAAAAAGCAAAAGAACTAAGGGAAAGCTCTACCCTTTAGGGCCTCACACAGGAATCTAAGGCAGCAAAGGGCATATGATATCATCTCGAATGTGGCTGTTCAGAAAAGCTTCTCAGCTTGCATGCACGTAACACATCCTTCATTAGCCTCCAGCATCCTATGTGAGGGTCGACATTGACATATGGTTAAGAATTTTTTTTTTTTTTTTTTTAAAAACAGAACTACTGCCAAAATATACATGTGAGATGTAGCCAAGAACAGAAGTAATTTTTGAGCTGCATTAGCACTGGTCGGTCAACCAGTCTGAGTTGGAGGGAAGCTGTCACTGTCTACATAGGCTGTTGAATAGGCTGTATCAAATTACACTGCAGTTAACAAAAAGTGTGAGGAAGAGTTAGCTCTGTACATCCTATATGTAGATCTTATCAATTAGGACTGATTATAATGTTTAACGAAAGGACTAAAGGATGTTACATAATGGGAACTATTTTTTTCAATAAACAAAAATCAACAGTGATCAATGTTATCTATTTATTTTCTGTAATTCAGTGCACCAGTCTTCTCAAACATGTCTTTGTTCTTACACTGAAAAAACTTGACAAAGTCAATATAGATTTAGAAGTCTGGTGACTTATTTGTGAGAAATGTTGTCAACAATGCATGATTGACATACCATCCTATTGCTCATTCTGTGTAACTGAGGCAAACAAAACATAAAATTTGCAAAATGTTTTGTAGTTGCAGAATTTGTAGTTTGGAGGCTTGCAACTCAAGGTTGGAGAAACTTTCAAAGAGAACCCTCCATTAAATCACTTGGCTAAAAAATAGCAGCCTACAATGTTTAACTCCAGCCATTTTGAGCACCCACATCTATACATTTAAATCAAAAATACAACAACCAACCTCCCCCAAAATTAAAACTTATCTCCTTTAAATGAAGCCGTAACCAACAAGATAGAGACTTTTTAAGACACATTTTTAGTGGTAGTCTGTTTCATTGTTCTATTATCTTCATATTCAACTCTACAACTTCTTTCCCATTTGAAAATTTCATGTTCCTATGCATCATGCCAGGTGATCAAAACTAATCACCTTCTATCTTTCCCCAGCTCCTTTTCTAGCACAAAAATGAAAGCAATTTCAGATTGCCTGTATTATCATTGTCTTGCCTGGAACCCTGTCATCTGCCTTTTAAAATAGCTGTTTCTCCAGTAGTTCCTTGACTTCTTTGGATCTTCTCTGGATCTAAATGTTCAGTACTTTACCACTAATTCACCTTCTTCAGATTTCATGAGTTATGTCAAGTAAGAAAATAACTGCGAATATGTAACCTCCTTGAAGAATAACAGTGTCAAGACTGAATAGTATTACAAGACCCTGGCAGTGGAAAGGAGCTGTAAGTTTTGCTTAATGATAAGAAGCTTTGTTTCCACAAAGCCATTATTGCAGCTCCCAACCCTTTGGCTGTCAAAAATGGAGCCATCTAGTGCAACTTTTTGTGAAAAGAAAAAGGGCAGGCTATCCCCTTGCTCATACCTTCAGGTTTCAACCCAAAACAGAGCACAGCAGCTTCATGGCAGCCTACACAAAGTAGTAAATTAACCACAGGAGAATGCCAGAGTTTTGAGAAACATGCAGCTATCTCAATACTGCTCTCAGTCACCACCTATGTAATTTTTCTGCCCACGAAAACATGGCCAATTATCAGAGAATACACCATTCGAACTTTATTGCCATTACTTATGGCATTAACAAGTCTTCAACAGCATTCAAAGGAAAATTAAAGTTACTTAACTTTTATCAGGTAATTCTGTTTGATAATCATCTTTTGTAAATTATCACCTCTTTTGAGTACCAACAAAACACAAGATTTGCTGAAGCCTGCAGAACATTTTTCTGATTGCATTAGGTTTTCAATGAAAGAAAGATGATTCTTCAGTCTATACTTCATACGCATACTTCACAGCCTACTGTGAACTCTCTACTTCACAGAGAGTTAGAAGAATCATGTTCCCGGAAAGCAGCTTAACCTGTGCTAGTTCGGGTTACCTTTCTTTAATCCAGATAACTTTAAATGATTTGCAGAGGTTGCTTAAATGTATTAGCCAGACATCTACTGGCAATTTTTGCAGCACTGATTAGGCTGTACACCAGCTTCTCCTGAGAACTAGTAATTACAAAGATCTTGAAGGCCTTAAATTTACAGTCTACCTACTTGTGAGAAATCTCTGGCTGAGTTTGGACTTTCTTTTCCACTCTGGCTAAATCTTGGTCCTGGAAGCAGACTTAAGAGTCCTGGGCAGCTTGATTTTGCTCATGTTTATTGCCTAGGGCCTATACCTGGTCTCTATAACTGTCCATCAGCATCTCCCATCTGTATTTCCTCACTGGGAAAATTCAGACGCCATCTCCTCCCTGCCCTGGTGAAGCTAAAATCCTGCACTCTCTTTATGTAAAAAATAGTTTCTCTTGACTGATGACCCATTTAGGTCATCAAATTATGTAAAAATTCTTTTTAGTGGAAATATCCTTTAAATACCAATAGTTTGAGAGACAATAAAGATTAATAACTGAAAATTACAGATTGTCTGAGGCCACAATCTTGTTTGTTAATTTGGTTTTTAAAATATATACATATATTTTTTAATCCTTTCCTTATTTGTTTTGTACTGAACTGTTGATGAAATGCATGCAAGTAGTCCCAGGCTTAAATGATTCTTTAGTGTGATACACACATGCATGCACAAGAAATAAAAAAAGTAAAGCAGAAATTAAAAAGGAAATCAGACTTACCAGCTGCTTTATCCAACCTTCCTTTTTTCACTATTAAAAAAATAAATTGATTATATTCAGATAATACCTTAACAATGTTTGCCAATAATTTTAATGGAAAAAAAAAAAAAAAAAACAAACCCTAAGGGATTTCTGTGGTATAAAAAGCCTCAATCAAAAATGAAAACAAGTACTCTTAAAAAAAAATGTAAGCACCACTGTGGTAAGATAATATGATTACGCGGAATTCTTTGGGAAAGAAAACCTGTGGGAAGTCTTTGCAGCTTACAGAAACTTAGTAAATACATTGATACAACACAAAGGGCAGAATGGAGACCAGGTGACCAAGGAGGGCAGTATACTATCCATCACCTCATAATGCTAGTTTGAAATTCTTCTCAATAATAGTCACAGAAGGCTCACAGACTTCGTATAATCTAAAGTAGCTTCTATCACACCTTAAAGAATCCTTTATTACATTGTATTTACTCTGCCTGTTAGAAAAGACATACTGCAGTAAACACCTTACCAATTAGAAAAGTCAACATTTCAAATCCCAACTTTGTTCAACAGCCTTAAGTTCCATGCTACGGTATCACTTCCATTAATGAAAAATGCCCTGAAGCTAAAAGGATTGTGATTCAGATAGTCATCATAATTTTGAAAAGCTAACCTGGTATTGTATTTACTCTGCCTGTTAGAAAAGACATACTGCAGTAAACACCTTACCAATTAGAAAAGTCAACATTTCAAATCCCAACTTTGTTCAACAGCCTTAAGTTCCATGCTACGGTATCACTTCCATTAATGAAAAATGCCCTGAAGCTAAAAGGATTGTGATTCAGATAGTCATCATAATTTTGAAAAGCTAACCTGGTCATCATTTTGTATCAAGTGTCTGACTACTTAAGTTCATTGAATTTAGACTTTTAAACAATATAAGTAAATATTCTTTAAATTTTCCTGCCATATCAATACATGTAAGACAGTTCAGTTCAATCTGAATGAAACATCACTGCAGTCCTACAAAAATTAAACCTGCTCTAATATATTTATGTATATCATATACTTCACTACTATACTTAGGACCTAGTAATTGCCAATAAAACAAAAAGTTGAGTTCACAACTTTACACTGCAAAGGTTCCCAAAAGCTTACCATTGTTTTCCGACTCCCTTCCTACTTGCCTAACTTCACACCTACCTTCCTTTTCCTTATTCTTGCTTTCATCTATCCCTAAAAATCCCTAAGTATTCTATGGAATTGCATCACATTTGCAGAATGTTTATCTGACAGCCTGAATAATTCCATCATGTCTCACACTGAGAAAGCTTTCACTTTCAGCGCAAATGAGGAGACGCCAAACTCTCACTGAGCCACAAGCAGAGTCCAAACACTGCAGCAGTTCAACTGCTGCAAGAGTGCAGAATTTACATGCTGGGCTTACTTGAATTCCCTTGAAGGAAGTACTTCAAGAAATATTCCCATCGACTTACACGAACAATGCGCATCTGCAGTCTATGAAGTTGCTTTTTATAGCCACCTACTAAATATTTGTCACATTGGTGAAGGAGCTTGCGCAATAAGAAAAACCTACCTTTTACAGAGAGAAGTTCCATTCCAGTAGAAAAATATTTTAAAAGAACATAAACTGAAATTAAGCTTTTTTTACAAACAGGAAAAAATTAGTTTGGCTTGAAGACTAAATTACTCTCTTCCTCCTGTTTCCTCAGTGCAAGTGTGTTTCACTTTTCCTGCACGCTCCTCCCATGTTTCTCATGGAGAAAAGCCAGCCAATTGATGGAGCAGTGAAAGACCAACGACAAATTCTTTCTCCCTCTATACACACTCTGAGATGCAAGAGGAAAGGAGAAATATTACAACTGTTTCCTCACCCTCATTTCCTCAACTTCTATCTGCTGTATGCAGCTGCCTCTAGTCTAAACACATTTCTGAATGCCATCTTTGCCAGCAATAATAAAATATAGTTGCACTGAGTTTGTTAAGAACATACTTTGGGAGTTCTTAAACTTTGATTTTAATACTTGCAAAGCATCTGAAGTGTAATACAGAAGGTTTAATTTTTTCTTTTTTTTTTTTTTAACACATTCACATAGTCAGAACTCTTATTTTACTGTATTAGCTATAGCTAAGCATAAGTAGGCTTAATTTTCTAAAATAAAGTGTGAATAAATATTGCACAAAAAGCCAAGCCGAATTTTAATATACTTCATGAATTTCTAATTCTATTGCAACACTTTGTTGGATAGTAAATATTCTCATGCAATGTTAAAATATTTTACAACAACACTGAAATCATTACAAAAACTGTGGTGTTTCTGACTACTTGTTCAGATTAATACTGGCGTTTATCTTTTTCATTTTTAATTGTGGTTAACAGCATATATATTTCCACAGACATACAATATTTTACTTTTAAAATTTTTCGATGTCCATCATATTATAATTGTAGCCTTAGGTCTTAAATTCAAGTAGGGGAGTGTCCTTAGAGCAGAGGGGAGTGCATATGTCCTCTGAGTTCAGGAATGGCTGTCTGCAGTTCCAAGAAACTGGCTCTGGATGATGGCCACACCTCAAAAGAGAGGTGAGAGCTGAGACTCTTTAGCCTGGATAAGAGAAAGTTTGGGGAGGTAGGGTGGGTTTATCAATGTTTATAAATACCTGATGGGAGGGTGTAAACAAGACTGACTCTTCTCATTGTTGCCTAATAACAGGTGAAGAGGCAATGGGCACAAATTGAAACTCAAAGTTTCACCTGAACATAAGAAAACTCGTTTTTACTGTGAGGGTAGTTTAACACTGAAATAGGTTGTCCAGAGAGGATGTGGAGTCTTTATGCTTGGAGATACTCAAAACCCGACTGGACACAGTCCTGGGAAAGCTGCTCCTGCTAGCCCTGTTTTTAAGCAGGGATGTTGGACTAGATGATCTTGAGAGGTTCCTTCCTTGTGATTCTGTGATAGCCCGCAAGGTCAAAAATCTACTAAGTGTGACATTGAAAAAAATTCAGTGCAGGATTTCATGAAAGTCTACAGTCACTCTGCGTAATATGTGTAGTCTTGATTTCCCCTTCCCCCCCACCCCCCCAAAAAAAGTTTCTAGTACTTATGTTGTTTTAGGATCATGCTACTATGTCATAATGTGAAGTTGTTAACATATTACTTTTTGGTCTTGTGTTTTAGATTAATATATTTGCCTATCTCTCTTACAAATTCTATTTATTCTGAACAAGTCTCCCACAGCAGCCTGATAGTCTTAGAGCCAGGTTTCCACTGAAGTTAACAGAGCTAGTCTGCTACGTACTGGTTGAGAATCTGATCCCACGTGTGCATTTGGGTCAAATGAAAAAATATTTACATGGAACAACAATCTAATCACTGTTGACTTAAGGTTCAGTAAACAGAGTCCACAGAAAGCCCTAGCATGAGTCAAAGTTACACAGCTGCATCTCTGTATCCTTCTGAAATTGTGCAAACTTGCCTCCTCTTGCTTTCTTCCACTCACCTTCTCAGATATTGGGGCCCTTCATGTGGAACACTGATTTTCTCCTTGAATCCTTGGGTTCCAGCAGCAACAGCAGTCATTGTGGTTCATTTACTTTACTGCGATGTCATGACTGTTTCTTACATATGCAACTGGGAAAGACATTACGACTTTATGGTAGGAAATATGCAGAGAATACTTGAACATAGGCAGAAGGTCACTGTGGACTGAGAAGAGGGCACATGCAAATGCTCTTTCATTTGGAAAAAGCATTTATTATATTTAACAAAAGAGTAATGAAAAGCACTGAGCTGGAACAAGCTGTCAAGATGGTGTTTGGCTAAAGGGCATAAGAGTAGAAGCTGCAGTACAACATGCATGTTTCACAAACTCATCATTTCAGTACCTCAAGTAATTACCCTACTACTTAGTCACGCCTTCCCCAATATTTTCCCTTTTCCATATTACCATTTCTTATTTAATGCCTGATATTACATTTCAGTTCTATAAGTTGACTTCAATTAAAAGGTCCCAACATTGCAGATCTATATTCAGAATCAGTAATTTAGAAAGACATTGAAAACAAAGAAACAAAAGGAATTGTTCACATTGCATTTTTATCTAAGCTGTATCAAAACTGTCTATACTTTCACTCCACTCTATTCAAAAGAAGAGAGTAATTAGGTACAATGCTGTTATTAAGGATGTATCACCTGATACCTGACACTGTCGAGTGATCTGCTTCCAGAAGATGTATGTAATTATTTTTCAATCCAAATTCTCAACTGATAAAAGGACGATATGATTCTTCTCATTTGTGAGCTTACATTTTTTTTTTTTTACTTCTCTTTCTTTCTATGAATTTATATAGCACATATTAGCAAATTGAAGCCTGCCAGCATCTTCCAGTTAATTCATCAAAAGCAAGGAGATTTCAGTCTGATGATTTACCTACTTGGCATTAGAACCACATATTGTTCTTCTCAGGAAGTTCCTCCTCTACAGGATACTTGTAATGCAACAACTATGGTCATGAACTCATAGCTTTTATTATAATATGGCGCATAAGGGAAACAAGGAACAGGGCACATTTGAATATTGATTGCAAAAACATGTGGGATTCAACCTCTCAACTTTCACAGGAAAATGAAAACACAGCCTATTGCTGTTTTAAGATATCTTAGTTATAGAAGAGAATACTAAAAAATAAACTTGGTGGGAAAAAAAGTTAGCCAAATTTCATTTGATATTACGAATATAGAGTGTAGGAGCAGTTTCCTTGCATCCCTTACATTTCTACCTGTGAACATTACGAAGCCATCTTTTCTTGGCTACTTTTATGCTGACCCATGTGTATTTTTAAAGAACTTTTGACCTCTTCTGAAATTCTCCCCTTGAGAAGAAAGGGAATTTGCTCCTTTGCAAATTAAGATAGTGAGTGAAATTTTCAGCTGATCAACATTTATCAGTATCTCCTTACACTAGCACATGAAGAAATATGCCAGGCACCTCAGAAGACTAGGACATAAACTGGGTTTTTTTTGCCTTCCCCTTAAAGTCAATCATTGGCTTAAAATGAGAGCTAGTGGGAGAAGAACATTTTTGTCTATTATGGGAAAAAATTACACACTCTTCAGATCAAATTCAAAGATAAACAGCTATGTTATCATTATTGTGATCATAACACAGAAAGCTGAAACCAATGAGAAGGAATTCAACCAGGAAAGCAAGAAAAAAAAAATCATTTTTTCCAGCCAGTTCACATCTACCTTTCAGAAATATAGATTCTGCATCCCCAGGTGGATACTATAATTTTCAGTAGACTCCGTAAGTGATAAAAGATAGAAATAATGAACTCTCTAACAAAATATGCTATCAAGAGATACATCATCAAAGTGACAGGATAAGCAGAAAATCAATCAGCTGATTTCTGACCCTGAGAAACTATGAGCAATATTGAAGATAGGAACTACAAATTAGATCAGTTTTGTCCTTGCCTCCAAAAGATAGGCACAGCTATGGCTAGGGATAATAGGTGACGTGTTCTGGGCTTCACAGGAATCACCTTGATAAATGAGTTCAAGGCACTCCATTTACCCTTTTCCAACAGGAAACAAAGGAAGGGCCCTCCTTCAAAATGTAATGTGTTATTAACCATCAAGTACATAGATACAAGTTTTATTGAAATATCTATTCACTACAGTTTTGGAGATTAATAACAAAAAGTCAAGCCACAGCAATAAAAAAATCCTGAAGTTTTAACACAAAGAAAAATACAATAACTTGTCATAGATTCATATTCCACCTGTCATATTTGTGATAGTCACAGGAGCTAGTAGGTTATTAGACTAAAAATAGACATTTCTCACAGGTTTTTTCTTATTCTATTACAGAAAAGTGGTATTTCAACTATAAATAAGTGCCACAAATTTCTAAGTTTTGAATAATTGAATACCTGGAGTTAATGAGAAAACTGTATCATTTTTAATTTGGTCCTAAGCTTTAGAAAAAACAGATTATTCAGTCCAGATTAACCTTAAGGGTTTTGTGTACAAATGTTGCATGTCACTTCACATCTCTCCTTCCTTGACTCCAATTCATAAAGACCGAAGAAACTATCACTTACCTGCCTTACGAAAATAGTGTTGGAATTAACATCTGTACAGCACTTTGGGATCTTCTCATTAAGAATGCTATGAAAAGAAAGATAAGTATTTTTACTATTTTACATAAACAGAAACTGAATATGTACAAACCAGTCATTGTACCACTACACTAACTGGGAAGAGGATCACATACTTCTGATTACGGTCCTTAAGCTTGGGTACTATTCTGCCCCCACTGTGACCTCTGTCTCTTCAGTGATGGAGTCAGTTGGACCACTGAAGTCACATGCCCCAGAAAGCGTGCCCCCTTTGTATAGCAAGACAGATCAGAAAAAGCTACCTTAAACAACGCAAAGAAATACAAATCTCGTAAACAAAAACGTATTTTCTTTTTAGAATCTATTTTAAGCTAAGCAAGATTTTCTAAAGTTTTTATTTCATTGTTAGTAGCTCTGCTAATTAGTATGATTTCTGTAAAATCGCTTGCTGCCACACAAAAATTAAACTGTGCTCATTATAATTAAGGAAGAACAAGTTTCAAAAGAAACTTAGCTCATCAGAGGCCAAATCAAACATTTCTACTCAGTAACTGATAGTTAAAAGTGCAGGTTTGTTCCCTATGAAAGGAAATGTTTTCTAGTCTTGCATCTCTGTTCCATGTGTTCTTATGTAGTCTTAGCTGCCTTCTTGACTACTTTTATTTTAGAGACACCTAGTGGCTCGAGTCTGATCTGCTCTGGAAAACAGCAATGATTTCTCATTTCCAAATGAACTTCAGATGTTTTCAGATCTCATTTATCTCTTAAAACACAGCACAATAAACATTTGACTTTATAAAAAAAAAAAAGGTACTAAACCACATTGTTGTATTTCATAGTACAAATGAAAAGTTTGAGATGACAAAGTATTTCGTCCCTTTTTTCTTGATTTAAATACACACCTGAAGAGTAAACATATCTAGTACTTTTTTTTTTAAATTACCATAAAAATGTACCTTGATTTTGTTCTTCAGAACATTCTATTTTATTCATCTTATGCACCAGATTTGTTACTTCAGCCTCTGTATCTCTTCCTAAACATAAATCTCAAACAGATGCCATTTTTCATCGTTTCACATATGTTTGTACGCATACCTCTGAATTTGTGATTTAGTGGAGTGCTTGGACCTAGCTGGCTTTCTTGGTGTCAGTGGAATTGCTCTACATGCAAAAAAGGTGGCAGAATAAAGCCCCTATCAAGAAATTAGGTAAGGCTCAGTAATTCTTTCATCTCCACTCTTAAATGAAAAAACTGTTTCTAAGCAAACAGACTAACAGTCTGAGTCTGACTACCCTGTGATTTCGCAGAGTGTTTTCTAACCCAGTCAGCCCTGGTAATCTTATGAGTCTACAATTAGTTACATATGCTGCAAATTGAACGTGCCTTTTCTTAATGCTTTCAAAAATTCTCCATTCCTGGGACACTCAATGATTGCATTTAATCTGTATGAGCTCTGTACACGTATTTTTAAAATTGTAATCCTCTCTTCAGCTCACTTTAAAATATTTGCATTCAAGAAAAGCCATGGAACCACAGTGGAAATCAAGAAGTATGAGATATCTTTTTTTCCTGTATCTGTTTAACAAACGTATAGGAAGTGCTTAAATGAATATTTCTAAAATATCTGTAATAGCTCAGCACTTTCAGCCTTTTCTTAAAAAGAAAGAAGAAATCACTTTATACCCTAAAGCCACATTAAATACATAACTGCCAGAAACCCAAATATTTCCTATCCTGCTTCTGTAGAAAGACAGAATAGGTAATTTCTTTCTCCTGGATTCTCATGTGCCACAAAAGTAAGAAGTGAGGAACTCCTAGGAACAAATATAGCTGCCATAATTGCCTGCATTATATGGTCTTACAGGAGCAAGAATACTGGAAAAGGTGTGGTCATGATGCTTATTATGAGGAATTTTAAAATTGGGAAAAATTGTTACAAAAATTCCCTATCTTTTTCCCTTAAAAATATATAGTATACCACACTTTTTCTCAGAAAAACACAAAGAACATCAACTAAACCCATTTTATGCAGATAATTTTGCAAGGCAAAAGTGTGAAGTGAGTAATTATAGCAAGGAAAAAGCCTTTAAAAATATGTACGAGAAGGACAAAACAGGAAGGTTACTTCTACAAGCTTAAAACGTAGTTAAACTGCAATTCAACAACAACAAATCACGTTTTTGCATTCTGAGCAAAATTAAGCAGTTAATAGGCTTTAACTTTTCTCCCTGCTTTCCCTTTGCTCCCTCTAGCGTCTCAAAGGATATATTACACTCCTTTATCGTCACAATAAATAAGCAAAACCGTACTTCTTACTCATATTTTAAAATTAATAATACTGTGAAACTACCCTATTGTTGGACCTAGCGGCTACAGCATTATTATTTTCTGGAAAAAAACGCAATAAAGTACAGTTTGTAAATCCAGTAAGAAAAACATTAAGAGATTGAATTCTACATTAACAAACACTGCCTTGCTTTAATTCCAGAATGTAACAAGTATAGACTTATCTCACCCTTTTATCCGATAGCAATTTGTGAAATTGCATTTATTCTCATAAAAGCACTGATTTAATCAACAGCATTCTTAAGTCTCCAGAAGTCTATCCAATGGTGAACATACCCATAGCTTATCTTTGCAAAACAATAGCTCCATTGACATGAAATGTGACATTTTTTCATCAATATTTCATCACATTATACGTAGGATAATACAATAAATTCTCAGTACTTGACAAGTACCCCCTAATGTAATCTAAGCTAATGCTGTTTCATATCTCAGTATGTGACATCTGTCAACAATGTTGTTAACCACTAATTGCTCTTATTCATCTGAAAAACATGCCTTGATTGCTAATTGAGGCCAGATAAATATTTTAGTTTATTGAAGCTACTTTGATGCCCATTCAGATAAAGAGGAAAATCCTTAAAAGGAGCTGAAGAGAAGAAAGCTGGAGAAATTAATTATTGGATGACAATAATCACAACAGAGACTGAAATTATTATATGGTCTGAATGGTTAATAAATTAGCGAGCCAACATTATTTTTAGTGAGAAATAGGAACATACAGGTCCAGATCATAAGAAACAGGCCCAACTTTTTCATTTATAAAAGTTTTTTCAAAGTTTTTTCAAAGTTTTTTTGAAGTGCTTTTCATTAATAGATTTCAAGGCTTTTCATAATGGAAGCAAATCCCACTTTTGTTAAATTATAGATGAGGAAAATAAAACACTGGCAGGGGAAATTAGCCACACAATGTCTCCAAGTAGACCAGTACCCAAGTCTGCAATGCAACATGGCATTTCCAAATCTAGCACTAGCTCACCAAGCCAAAATAAATCCTCTTCAACAAAAGAATCAAAAAATACTTCACGAAACCTCATTTTACCCCTTCTGCCACAAGCAATTATGTTTGGATAAAATGACATGAAGCGGTCTGCATGTCAGACCAAAAATTAGGAAAAGAATTAGAACGCAAACCTTCTGTAACAGCACGTGAAAGTAATGCCCAAAGAATACAACTAGCAACTGATGACCGTAGCTTTGATGCACAAAGTTCACTTCTGAAAAGAAGTCTTATTTCTCTCCAAAGAGATTCTTCCCATGCCTACATCATTCACCGTCTACACCCTTTTCCTTTGTGTACATACTCATCTGTGAACTGCCCTTGCAGATCTCCCTTGTGGGGATCCAACAGGCCAGGGCAGATCTCCTTTTCCTCCAACAGAAAGAAGTGATCTCTGTTGAGCTCGAGAGTGTGACCGGTTTTAATTACTTTTCTTTGTGCATATTCTCCCTTTCCTTACCAGTTGTCAGGTGTGATATTTCAACTTGGGATACATTTAACTTGGACTGTGATTAATTATGGATTTCAGTTCAAGAATATTCTGTAAACATCACAAGTTATTCATAAAAAGTATTTTGAGCCAATGTAACTCTTATAGTTTGTTTTCGTAAGCAAACCCAGCTGATATCACAGCAGGTAGGTTAAGTCTGTGTTCAGTCTGTTTTTCCCATAATGCAGGTTCTTGCCAAGAACGAGTGCCACAAAACAGGGAAATATATACAAATACTTAATGTCTGTAATTTTACCTTCGTTTATGGGTGTTGTCTTTGCCACAACATTTTCAACTTAATGTGTATATGTATTTTTACTTATATAAAAAATATTAAAGTTTTTACATAAAAAAAATCACTGAACATCATAAAAATAATTAAAGGATCAAATCTTTAACCTCATCTAATTACTTTTCATACTACTGCTATGGCCTATATGGGATTTGACAACGGCAGAACAGCAGCATCCAGTGATTGCCTTTGCTCAAGAAGATAATGAGATGGCTAAACCAGGGACAGTGAAGAAAGGGCCACAGCGAGGGAGCATTTCACAGGAAAAGGAGAGAGAGAAACCAGAGTTCTGTGAACCCGATCATCATATCAACACTTTCAGAAATAACATGCAAAAGTTATGGTAATGATTCCAATAATTGGTTCACTCTCATACTTAAGGCAAGTCCATTTTTTGGCATTATTCTTAAAATCCTAGATTCTGTTCTTGAAACATAGAATCATAGAGTCATTGAGGTTGGAAAAGACCTCTAAGATCATTGAGTCCAACCGTTGACCCAACACCACCATGTCCACTAGACCATGTCCCTAAGCGCCTCATCTACACGTCTTTTAAATACCTCCAGGGATGGGGACTCAACCCCTTCCCTGGGCAGCCTGTTCCAATGTTTAACCACTCTTTCGGTAAAGAAATTTTTCCTCACGTCCAATCTAAACCTCCCCTGGCGCAACTTGAGGCTGTTGCATCATCAAAATTCTCACTTTCTAATTTCTTAAAAGAAATTACAACAAAGAATTCCCAAACCTTGAACAATGTTATCTTAAAAATCTGTGATATAAATCATGCAATTTATTTTTAGAACCAAATCATTATTTTTAAAAGAACAGCGGTATAAGAATAGTACAATTTTCAGCAAAAGACTTTTATTGCCTACGTTGTGATTTGAAACCTGTCTTATCTAAGTACTTTTGACATGTTACATCAGTTTAGCTTGAGATATAGTGGTAAATCAATTTGGCTATTATGGTACCCATTTGTATGTGGGCATTTTATACTGGCATACATCTGGTTTCTAGCAGTTTGGTACAAGTTAAATTATTTTTAAGCAAAGTTAAATAGTATACACAAAACTGCTGTAGGTTTGGGAAATCTGTTCAACATCACCCCTATTAAACTAGTGCAGAAAAACATACTTTGTGTTAAGCCACTACTGTAAAAATGCTATTTTAATGATTCACCTATGTTAGCTCTGTAGCAGTTCAATCGCTCTTTCCAAAATGAATTATTAAAATGAAAACTTTACACAAATATTATACAATGTATGGGAGGTTTTATTTTTAGGTAGAACCAGTGCTTTAAAAAAAAAAAAAAAGGATAATTTGGGATGCTGCTTTAAAAAAAAAAAAAAGTATAATTTGGGATGCTACCATATCCACCTTATATTAAAACTTTTATCATCTACAACAGATGAAAAGCTACGTATTTTTAAACACAGTGCTTCATATTGTAGAGACTGGGAATGAAACAAAATCACTTGGTTTTTTTTGATAGTTCTTAATATCTGGAAGTCTAAGTAGTATATATGATACATAGAGCTTTCATAACCAGTATTTTTAATGTGCATCTGTAAATATATTTAAATGGCATGGTATTAATATGTACTACTTTTATGGAATGATTTATTTTACCAAAGTAACAAATACGGTGTTGAAAGACAAAATAGAAATCACACAGTTTCATGACCCTCTCTGAGCATAAGATGCAATTAAGGTCATTGGAGTGCCCTTCCCTTTGTGTCAAGTTGTGCTAAAATGTATGTGACAGTTTTTCTTTTGGAAACCTCCATCAATGATTAAGGAGAGGCTGTCAAAATTATTTATTTAGGTTCACAGGCATAATTCACAATTCACACGAGGTGCCAAAAAGCACAAGCAATATCTAGTTTATCCATTAGGTTACTTGGTCTCACGCAATTATTTCACTTTCCTGATAAGCATCTTTTGACTACAAAAACTTTAGCCGATGTTCCAGTTATCACTATGAGCTTTAAAGGGCCTGCGTTCATCTTTTTCTGAGAAAAATAATATTATAGTTTTTAAAGTAAGTTGACTGGTATAATCTCATTTTGCTTTCAATATGATTACTACTAAAATCCCCAGAGGCAAGCCCAGAAAAGAGGTATCTTTGTAAGTTTTCACCTAAGATACCATATTTCAGTGTTTTTCACTTGACCCGATGCAATCTAACCAAACATCACCCTTTCCATTAAAGTTCTATTTTCAGGGTTTATAACTAGCCTACCTAAAATCATTCATAAGGTGAAGTGGCTTAAGAAATGTCATCTTTAAAGGTTTTTATTTTATTGCATTAAAAATCCTCTGAAACCTGAACTACCAAACTGCTAAAACAAATAAAAAGAAAAGTTTAAGAGAAACGTGTTTCAAAATGTTACAAACTTTACACGCTTTTTGGTTTTTTTTTTTCCAATCGCATTCACTTTCCTCTAAAACGTAGCCCATAGATGCAGACTGTAATTACATTAACACATTTTAGAATATTACTATTTATCTCAAGGCAGATGCCTCAGGGAAATACTTAGTGCAAATGCAAACTCAATAATGCTAAAATAAAAACACCGCATACTTTAGCTACCGTACATATTATATTAAGATAGGAGGACCATAGGCACTAAAAATACACTTCAATCTCTTAACATCCTTCCAACTCCCCATCCATTTCAATGTCATTTCAAAAAAATATTAGGCAAACATTTAGAAAGTCATGATTTTAGAGAAAAGACCTTTTTTATAACGGCGAGTCTCGTAATTTTGTTTGCAGCCCTACGTGTGGCTCTAAGTATTTCAGCAGTTAAGGTGAGCTCACATGCATGCTGTACAACCAGTTCAGCTCGGCGCCTCACAAGAACCTCTTGCAGACCTCCTCTGTGACTGACCTTTGAACAAAGAGGGGACGGACTACTGAACAAATAAACATCACGCTTCTATTTCTTGCTGTATTAATTCACTATAGCTTATTTATTGGTTTCAAAGAGAAATACCTGCAGTTAAGAAACCCTCAACGAGGCATACCCCTCACACCGAGAGGCGCCCAGCTCAGCGGGTTACTGCCCTCAAAAGCAGACACCACAGCTGCTGCCGCTGCCCCCGCACCTGTGAGGAACCGAGCTCCGCCCTCGGAGCACCCGGCCGGAGGCTGGCAAACGCCGGCCTGCACCTGGTCCGCCTCTGGGGAGGAGAGCCACCGCCACCCGCGGGCGCAGTTCAGCTCGGCGCCTCACAAGAACCTCTTGCAGACCTCCTCTGTGACTGACCTTTGAACAAAGAGGGGACGGACTACTGAACAAATAAACATCACGCTTCTATTTCTTGCTGTATTAATTCACTATAGCTTATTTATTGGTTTCAAAGAGAAATACCTGCAGTTAAGAAACCCTCAACGAGGCATACCCCTCACACCGAGAGGCGCCCAGCTCAGCGGGTTACTGCCCTCAAATGCCGACACCACAGCGCTGCTGCCGGCCCCCGCACCTGTGAGGAACCGAGCTCCGCCCTCGGAGCACCCGGCCGGAGGCTGGCAAAAGCCGGCCTGCACCTGGTCCGCCTCTGAGAAGGAGAGCCACCGCCCC
>NW_008795035.1:386960-418206 GCF_000699145.1 Aptenodytes forsteri
CTCCCCGTCCCGCCGGCAGGCTCGCTCCTCGGTGGGGAACCTCGGGCCGTTTGCCGGGACGGTCCTTGTGCGTCCAGGCAGCGGGTCTGGCGCCGCAAGGCTCCGCTTCCTCGGGTGCCTCGGGAAAGCGGCTGAGGGTGGGTTTGGGCTTTGCCGTGGCCAAGCGCAGCGGTGGTACCGGGTACCACAGAGCTCTTCTGATGGGCGACGAGCCTTTCTGGCTGTTGTTCTTTCTTACTTGGGCGAATTTCACCCAAGTTTCTGGGAGTTTTGGTCCCTTGTACGTCTAGCATCAACTATATCATCACTTCATCATATTTCAACTTTGATGTCTGATGTTAGATGCCTGAAACTTCTGATTCCAAGATAATCTAGTGAATTTTGTATCTTCCATCGATTGTCTTAGAGTATACTTATTGACTGGACTTCTTGGAGAAAAGTAGTGATGTGGGGACACATCAGAGTTCAAAATATTAGCTCTTTGAAAGGTGAAAATGCTTTTGTGTTATTTTAGTGACGCCTTATTGAGGAGATGCAAAACCTTAGAGTTGAAATAATTTTATATTTGTTTTACAGCAGTTCTGTTTTTGCTTGAAAATAGTTCAATAGAGTTATTGAACTATTGCTCAAAAGCTCTCAATTGAGGAGAGAGAGAGAGACTTGCTCAATTACGAAATTAATCAGCATGGCTCACTTAGAGCCTTGTGGTGTTTCTGTCATGATTACTTTTCTAGTCATTGCTAGGAACAGTAGTAGTGTTTTCTTAAAATATCGTGAAATTTTAGCATAGCTGTAATGCCACTGGTACAGAACTACGATCTTTTGGAAATACTGCAAAAATGGCTGTCGTGGTGAGCTAGTTCTGCTTGAGAGGTTTGTGTCAGTTGGTAGGGTTGATTACATGGCAAGAGCAGGTTTTTCTCATTAAAATTTTTCAGTGTTAAAATTAAAAGTTTACTGTAATGAAAACTGCGATCCATGCATTGCAATGCATTGAATCAGTTCTGGACTTTGATTCTGCTTCATAATAAACAGTGTCTTTTAACATAAGCAGATTTGACTGTGTATATATAATAAATTGTTCCGAGTTGTTTACACTAAACAGCTGCATGCCCCATAGCGAAGAACACTGCATAGAGGCCTGTTTGGTAATTAAGAGTATTCAAAGAGCAAAATGGAAAAATAAGGATTTCTTGCTGTCAGAGTTTGGAAATCCTCATTATGATGCAATTGATTACACCACTGATCAGTGATTATTACATCACTATCCAAAAACTAAAGGCTGATGAAAAGTTTTAGTTGTTTTATTTCCAGCATCTGATTCCAATTTTGTTTGTTATTCAAACATTCCAGAGTACAGTGTAGCTGAAACAAAAACACCATGTCTCTGATCAACGGGGTTTTTTTTATCTTAAGTGAGTTCAAGGTCACTTAAGGAAGACAAAATGAGTGACTTAAAGCTTTGATGCATATTCCCTGCCTCTCAGTTTGAGATTTTTGTAAGTCTTTTTTTACGTTTCGTGTGTCTTGACCTTACCAGATTTTATATCTTTTGTGTTAAAGCAGTGTAAATAAGAATGAGTTCTGTAGGCTTAATTATGGCTAGTTCATTACAGAATCTGTGATATTTCATTAAAAAAAAGTCGATCAAAGCTCTTGTAGATTACATGTGACTTTTGCTTGCGTCTGTGGGAAGTCTTGACACAGACTTAAAGTTTATTACTCTCTACACTTTCCAAGTTATGTAGGCCATAATCTTGGAGTTGACACCACCTTAGTAGACCTTTTGATTCATGTGGGATTATGTTGGGATCATTGACTGTTTAAAGGACATAAATGTCTCTCTGCTCATAAGACAGTTTATAATTAAGAAAATGTAAGGCGCTGTCTCTACTAGCATAAGGAAGCAGCACTTTCTCGCATGGAAAACTCTTACTTTCAATAAAGGTAGGAGTAACTTAAAGACAGGTTTTAACTTTAGTTTTATATACATTAAGTCAGTAAGATGCAATTTTGTGGAAATCAAAGCTTACATTCTGCAGAAACTGATGGCCCTTTTCTGTCATGTGTGCTTTCCTGTAAGAATTGATGAGTGAATATCCCAAGACCTGATTAAAGCTCTGCTTCAGCAAACCATTTCACCCTTTGAATATGAGTAACTCCACTGAAGATGACTTAAGTGATACTATTTGTATGCTTAAGGCTTTGGAAGTGGCAAATAATTTGCATATATGTAGTTCTGTATAGTGCTTAAGCAACATTTCATTTCCTGTAGATAACTATTCTTGTGGTTGATAGGACATTCAGACACTGTATTTCAGACAGTCAAAACAAAGATGGTTGTTTTTTCTCTAAGACATCTTTTATGGCTCCAAACACACTTGTATAATGTATTTCTTTTTCAAATAAACTTTGTATATATACAAGATCCTTGATATATGTGATTTAAAACCAAGTTAGCTAGCTCACATGCATTAATTGTTTACTGTGTTTAAACAGCTATTATATCATTGGTTGTTGTTGTTGAAGCCTTTAATGACAGTGAAAGAAAGTGGGAATTTTTATTTTTGCAGGCATTTTTAATTTTTCTACTTAGCAAAAGAACATCTCATGACACTTTTCTAGCAAGCTTAAAATAATGTAACAGTTTCTGGGCTAAAACTAACTTCAAGGAAATGAAGATTATTCTACTGTACCCTATGACAGTGTGCAAAGCACAAGTGTTCTGAGTTGATGTTTTCACTGCCCCATTTTCCAGCTTAGGTGCAACATAAACTATTTTAATTAATACTGTGTCACAAAGGTTTTGAGATGGCCAATTGAATTCTGCCAAGATAGAGTCTTTTGATGAAAACATATCTTTATTGATTGTAGAAGAAGAAAATCATTCTTAAAATGAAATCCAGAGAAAAATCATATCCCTTAGAGCAAATTTCTGAGTGGCAGGCTGAGATTAACATCATAAAATTGAATTTGTGCTGCAAACCTTTGATGTAATCAGCAGCTGGGAGATGGTGTTGCCCTTACTGTGCTCCTTCTGATTGTGGTGAATTATTGTGTGGAATGAAATAAGTGTTTCTTGTGTCACTCGTTCAAGAAATACAAACAAGGTATTACTAGGTGGTTCTTGCTAGTTAAAATGGGTTGTATTGATTCCTGGTCCCAGTCTCTTGCTCCCTTGGACTGCAAAAGCAGTAGGTTCACACCCCAGGGCAGGTCTGGATGTCACTCAACAGTGACTCCTCCGGCCGATTAAGGTGTAGCCCTGACAGGTCTCGAGGGAAGTCCCATTAAATCTTAAACTGGAAGTGCAGTGGCAGGCAGGCAGGGTCTCCAGGATGGAGCCGCAAAAAGCAAAGGAAAAGGGGTGGATTACTGAGGGTTCTGGCAGAATATATTAAAACACGAGGAGGTGGAACATAGCATAGAAATGTTGATTACTGGAATACTTTGCTTGTTGCCTGCTCTCTGATTAGATATATCAACTAAAATATTTGAAATATAGAAATATTTTTGCTGCTGTACCCACAGAGAAGCAGATTCCACATCTTAAAGGAGCCAGTTATTGGTTCTGTTGTACGATATGCTAAATACAAACTAGTTTTTAATTATCTCTTTAAAAATCTCTTGATAAATCTTTCATTGTTTTACTTTTTGCTATTAATTACTTCAAATGTCTTTTTGTTACCTTTGTCTTGTCTTGTTGTGTTAGTGTCATTTCTTTGGTCATCATTCCCTTTTCACTTACCTAGCCTCATATATCTTCTTTGTCCTTTCCCTGCATTACACACCCTGCCTTCTTCCTTGTAGCCTCTATATCTCCATTCTATTTCCATTTCTCTGTTAAGCATCTTTCTCACCATTGTATTTCTCTTTTCTAATTTATTCCATTTTTCACACCTACACAAATGTGCATGTACCCCGCTGCTTCACAAACTGCAAAGTATTGTTGACCTGTATTTTCAGATTCATGGACACAATAAGCTTCTGAATAGCAACTTATATAAATAGCAAATCTGTGAGCAGCATCACGAGCATCATTGTGGTACGTCTGCAGGCTTACAAAGACAGCATTACGTCACTTCTGTGTCCGTAAATTTTGTACTTTAGATACTTCTATTGACTATTTTGTAAATGTGATATGTTTTATTATTTATGCCTCTTAGATGGACTTGCTATATATTGTGGACAGTGGGCGAATATAGTTTTTTAGTTCGGGAAAGGTTATATATTTGCTGATTACCAGAGATAATATACAACATCCTTAAGGAGAGTGCAACATTTACATCACAAAGTAAATTGAGAAAGTTGTGAAAGCAATATAGAATGGATCAGTAGACTGCAAGTCAAAGCTATTTTTAAGGAAAATAATTAGCTTTTTACTAACAGTACAAAAATATCGATAGAACTTTTGTTTTCTTATATAGACAGTAAGAGAGAATATGTCAGATAAAGCCAAAGAATAGATGGGAATAGGAGAATGAGATTGGTTAGGAGCACACAAACCTTAGGAATTTGTCATGAAAACCTACCAGGCTCTGCCTAAAATTTACTTCCGAACGGTTTACTGCAATGATGAATCTAAAGGGGTGGTGGTGGGAGAATTTATATTATTTTACTTGACCATCAAGAATATTGAAGCCTGGGCAAATAGAATTTTGCTAGACTAAGAAAACATTTTGCTCTTATAAAATTGTCAATAATTGCTTTTAATAATTTTGGCCCATCTATCCTGTTTTGTTTTTTTTCCAAATATTTGTATTTTTAATCCAATACAAACAGTTAAATTCTGCCAATCTCTTAATATTTTCAGGACTGTAAGCCAATCTCTGCATCTTTTTTGTGCCCGTGCTGATTGCCATGCATTTAACTGGACTTTGAAACAACTGATCTTGTATTGATAGGTTTTTTGTCAGGTTGACTGTTACCTGTATAGTGATATTCCATTGCACAAAGTCTTTTCTCCTTCTACAAATAAGCTGTAAAATCCTATTTAGTAGCTTTTGTTATGGGCTGTAGCTATGAGAAGGTTTCTGTCGCAACCAGTGTTTTATTATGTGAACTGTTTGAGATTAGGTCTCTGGGAAGTTCAGTTCCTAGTGTTAAGGACCTTGATGTATGTGAGAACTGATGAATTCTGAATTAATTTAAAAATCAGTGTTTGTATTTTCTTTATCAAGAAATGTGATTCTTATAACTGTAGTTAATAGTCTAATATTGTTCAGGGTGTTTCATACTGGAAAGCTTCCTTTACGCTTTTGAGAAACTCTGCGTGGAAACGTGAGGACCAATAGGGAATGTGAGCCGCAGGCTTCAGCGGGGGCAAAACGGAACCCAGATTTTTGACTTCAAATCACTGTAAGCATATGTGCATGCATGCTTCTAAGCCCTAAACAACTCTTCTAAACTATATGTTCCCAAACTTCCTTAGGATTATAATTTTTATCTTGAGAAAATGCAGCACAGGGATGTGTGCCTGAGGTTAAGCAGTAATTATGTGGCAGTGATTGGAAGGTCTGAGATGAGGCTAATAGAGAAGCTAACTATTTTTTTTTTAAGGTCAGTAGAGGAGGCAGAGTCAAGATATGCTTACTATATTGGAATTAGGGCTCTATAGGGAAAGCACGTGTTGAGTTACGATGGCACTGTTTCTTTATGGTATAATCTGACCTTTTTCATTCTACTCAGTTCATGACCAGTCCCAGTCAAAAAAGCCGAGTGATGAGGAAAAGCCCTTGCATTAATATGTGCTTAGAAAGGCGTTCAAGGTCAGACCTCCTGCTCTCTGGCCCCTTAAAGCTTTTGACTAGACTTTTAAATACCTCACGGCTTCTGTAGAATAAAAGGTGGTGTACTCAGGTTTTCAAATGGAACTTTCATACTGTACAAATGGTGCAAAGTTGCTAAAGCAGTACAGCCAAAGTTCTTGAAGCTGTGCAAATTGGGATAATTTTCCAAGTTAACAGAGGTTTGTGGTGTGGTTTCAGTGTGAAAAGTGTTTGTAGAACTAGAGACAGGGCGGTAGAGATGAGACAAGTTAGTTGTGGGATGAACTGGTGTGGTTTTAACTAAGAACAGGGAAATTAATTTTTTTTTTTTACAGACATAAGGGACTTCTTTTTGACAATGTGATCATAAGGGCAGGACAAGCAAAGAAGTTTATTAGGTTGTAAACAGGGAGAAATGGGGAGTAGGACAGAGGAACTTGATTTAAAGTTGAATTATGGGTTAATACTGCGAATCAGACATGCTTGAGTGGACAGAGCTGGAAGAATTTGACATGTGCTGATAAGCTACGTGCAGCTCAGCTATGCCTTGGGCAATATTTGACTTTGGAAACAGTTTTTGCCTTTTTTAAAGGAACAGTCTGATAAATATCTGTTGATTTTCTTAAAGTTTGCTCTAGGTGCCATCAGCATCACTAAATAGTTTTGATAAAGCTAAATATTGTCAGACAAAATGTGGATATGTGCATGTGAGTATGCAGTATTTCTAGGGAAGTCGTGGTATTCTTAGAAGCAAAGCTTTCATGCAAAATACTTACCTTGTGTGTCAAAATATTTTAATCCAAAAGAAAAGTTAACCAAGAAGCAAGAGGAAAAAAGTTAAGGACTGTTATATTAACATGGAAGTTCATATACCTTCTGTTTTCTATTTCTCTTACACTTCAGTCGTAATATAAAGGAAAAAGTATAAAATGTTCTTGTAACATTTCAGTCTAAACTAATTCTCTTATATAACCAATGTTTTGTGCGTAGTAGTAGCTGTTTATTAATTCGTGTCACTCATGAAGATCTAAAATGTGTGCAAATAGATCATCTATATATTAGCAAATTCTAGCAATTTGTTTAGTTTTCAATGTCTGTTTCAATGTCAACTCTTTCTGAGTTCTCTGTTACTCATCGCTTGCTCAGCAGTAGGTCTAAGAATATGGATCTTGATTCTATGCTTCTTTTACAAGAAAATGTAATTTATAACTTCATATTCAATGCAGTACAAACCTGAATTCTGCTGCCTTATGGTGTTTTACACTAATTGAACACTCCCATGGCACAAGTATAAATGAATACATGATATACAAGAAAATGCATTTTAAAGACTCAGGATTTGGTTTATCAAACTGTTAATTTGGCAGCCACCATTTTATAAGCCCTATGAAATCAGTGAATTTTCTTTGCTTAGCTGATACCTAAAAACCTATCATTAGAGTTTGGCTCGAACAACTTTCACTTCAGGGCATAAACTGGAAGAGAAAAGGAGTTCGGTGTTCACCAGTAAGCATAATACTTCATGTGACTAGAGATTTAAAAAATAAGTTTTAGAAAAGTCAAATTCTAAAGCTGAGATCAATAACATCTCTCAGTATTTTGATATGCCCACAAAGAGCTTTAAAATGAAACTAAATGTGATTTAGCCTAATAAACTCGTGACCTCAATTAATACTCTCTTAGATTCCTCTTCCTCTGCCTTTGACGTTTTGGCTGAGGTTGTATGGCAGTACCTTGGTAGTCTGCCATACCAACCTTTTCAGCCCTTTTTCTCAGTAGCTGAGCCCTTCATCTCATGTTCTTGTCAGGAAGCAAGACCATTCCTCTAGTTCTGTGTCACTTAAAACTTTTATTAGTAGTAACGAATATACCTCTTGTCTGTGTCCCTGCTTTCAGATGCTACTGTGCTGGATTTAGTGACGGTTTGTATTACAGTTTCTTTAAACATAGCTTAAAAGGTTGCTTCTGTGCTCTGTTTCTGTCCTGTGCTCTTTTCTGAACTATCACAGGAACTGCTCTTCATGTCACTTTGCATCATTCTTGTATTACTTCCTTTGCCTGGCTGTTATCTGCTGCCATGCATTTTGTTCTACCCAGCTCCTGTTTCTTCTCCCAAGGTTTCAACTTTAATGTCATGTCTTTTGGCTGACCTCTCCCAACTGCACTGTTCTAGCACCTTGTTACTGGCACCAGTTTCATTTTAAATATCTTTGCTAAGGGCTCTGTTGTCTCCCCTTTCTCCAGGACAAATAGGAGCACACCTCTGAAAGGTGAGTTTTGCTTAGTGGCTGCCCTGAAGTATCTCTTCAATGGTATTATTGCTGTTTGGATAAAAAGTAGGTGACATACAATATTTTGAAAAGAATAATTAAAATATTTGTTTATTTAAATGACCCTAGACAATGGTGCACCTGAAGAGCTTAAAATCTGTTCCTTCTTGTTCATTCATGCTTGGGAATAACATGTTGATGTATGCAAACATTTTTGACATTGCTCAATATGTCAGCTGTCTGTCCATCACCTGCATGCTGGTGGTAGTCAAAACTGCCCTCACTAAAGTTTAAGAGAGTTTTGGTTTTCAGAGGAGTTGCTTCACAGGCACAAGTCAACTTCATACCCTTCTCCATCCCTGACAACAGTTAGAAGCAGGTGACAACAGTCTTCTGGCATTTTCTCCAGAGAGCTGAAAGGGAAGGGAGGTAAACAGAGATGCTTCAGTAGCATCTGTACAGGCTTTCTGGAAAAATGAAGGAGAGAAGAACCATCATAGGATGAAGGGAAGGAGTGCTGGAGGCTGTTGTATACTCAAGTTAATTTGGGAATTTTGATGCAGCTGACTTGTATATATGGGAATTATTTGCATTTGGGCTATGGTAGACACTAGCAGCTTAGTGTAGGGCTCTTTCATGTAAAGACACTAATGCTAAAGATGTTGCTCATCTGTGTCTTTAGCAATCAACCGTTTCACATAAGTTGACCCAAAGGAGACGTACTTGTTGGGTGTGTTACTAGGTCCCCTGAAAAGTCTTAACAACAGGACATATATGAATTTTTTTAGGTGAGTTGACTAGCTAAGTGCCAAATTATTTATAGTCAGATACTTACTGTTTTTTCATTTTGAAGGTATCTTTGGGAATACTCTAGAAATATGTTAGACACTTATGAACATGGGAATTTGAACAGCAAACAATGTGACAGAAGGCTTGTGAGGTGACTGGGAAAGCAGTTTTCTCAAAGCTTTTGTCTGAAGCAAAACAAGTACAGAATTCAGCTAGCAAGCAGAGGTGGTTTTAAAAGGAACAGGCATCAAATTTAAAAACAAGCAAAGTAGAACTTTTTTAATAAGGAGAATTTTAGGATATATAGTGTTTGAACAGACACTGAAATAGCTTTCTGGAAATGCAGTTCATAAGAATCTATATTGAATTAACTAGTGACCAGTAGTCATTTTGGACAATTCCATTATATCAATTTTTCACAGTAGTGACTAAAATCTGTCATATGATAATTTTTTTGGACAAGAGACTCATGAGTTGAGCAGCAGAAAGAGTCTGTTCATTCTCCCTGCTTCCCAGCTTGCAACTCTGCCTCCACCTTTCTTTTGGGCCTTATCTCTAGGGGATGCCACCAAATGGTTGAGGGTATAGTGCTTTGCTGTTCTGGGCCTCGCTTTTCTCTTCATCCCTGACTCACCACCTGTTCTCTTCTTCCAACTGTATTATCTCTTTCTCTTGCCTTATCCTCCTAGGAACCACAGATTCTTTATTGCCACCCTGCTCCTGTGCCATCTCCACGCTGCAGCAATTAGCTGCTAAGAATGAGCAGCAGTGCTGGTTGGAGGGAATAGGGGAGGCATGGTATACTCCACCAACCAAAATTCGGAAGAAGACAGAGTGACATAATACTGGTCCCTGGTAACTCTGGTCCTGTTTGATACTGCCTAGTTTTAAAATAGTGGCACATCACTGTCCTGCTGTATATTTAAGTGATTAGTGGATAGCTATCTTAATGTAAGTGTTAGTGTGATGTTGGAAACAGCTAGAAAATGTTTCAATGCCTCATTGACTTTTTTGCAGCAGTATTTTGTAGCTCGAATTTTCAGATGTTGATTGCCTTTCTTTAAGTTGTTTTTTCTTACGTTTCATGTTACTTAGAATCATCATGACTTGTTTCTGTTTTCAGGTGCTGGCCATGAAGGTATCGGTACAGGCTGTGGCAGTGTGGGGGAAAATAGCTCCCTCTCACAGCATCACTGCTATTATGATTACAGATGACCAGCAGACTATAGTTACGGGAAGTCAAGAAGGACAAATATGTCTCTGGGATCTTTCATCAGAATTAAAGGTTTGTGTCCGCTGTGCTACAGTCTGCCAAATAGACAGATTGGAGTTTTATCTTTTATTATTAACAATGGGATTATCTAGACTTGCACTTACTTAGATTAAGTTTTAGATAGTGTGATATTTGTTATAGGAAACTCACGAAGAAAGTGTTGAAATGCCTATATGAGCAACCAGTTATTTGCAGACTTTGGAAAAAATTTTTTTATAGATTATTGTGACCTGTGGATTATAATTTGAGATTGTGTACTGTGAGTAATGACAGCAAGTAAACATACACAATTATCATGATTCCTATCTTGTAAAGTCTTTTTTTTTTTCTTTTTTTTAAATCCATTGCTGAGCATGGCATGTCGTTTAAGGAAAAAATATCTATTTGTAAAACCAGAGCACTCTGCTAGGTTAACAATGGAAAAAATTGTGGACAGGTGGAAGAAGTAAGATGAAATATATGTTTTTAGTATAATTAAGGTGCAAACCTCCTGGCATATTATTGCTATTGCTTTGACTATTTCATATTTATTTTCCTGAGAATGGAACTGAGTCAAAGCAGTTCCAATTTTTTATTCTGCATTCCTAGAACTATGGTTTTGTTCTTTTTTTGATTTGGCTGCCCCATTTGTGCTCAAATATAGCTTGAAACTTTAGTTTGCGCTTTTATGGGGCTACCTTTTTCTGTTAAGATCTTTGCATGCAATGAAGCTAGTCAAAGGGATTACTTAAACACGTATGAAACACATGCTTAAGATCTTTGCTATATCAATTCCCTACTTCACTCTGCCACTTTTGCTGCATGCTGTAGGGTGAAGGCCAGAGATACTCTGCACATTGCCTGTTTTATAACATTTGACGCTCCATAAATTCTTCAGAGGGTGCAATTTTTGACTACAGTGAATACAAAGACTGTACTTTATGCAAACTGCATAATCCATCCACATCTTTGTACATTCCAGAAACATGACTGAAGAACATAATAATATAAAGCAGATTGACAATTACTCATTAATAATAACATCTACAAGTAGCATTCTCTAGCTTTTAGATCTCCTTAGTTTATACAGAAAATATTATGTTTAAGTTAAACCATTGTATTATTCTCCTAGATTTCATCTAAAGAAATTCTCTTTGGCCACACTGCTTCTGTAACTTGTTTGGCAAAAGCAAGAGAGTTTGAGAAACAGCCATATGTAGTAAGTGCTACTGAAAATGGGTAGGTAACTGCATATTCAATTATTTCTTAAATCATGAAATGTATGGCAGGTGTAGGTCAGATTCTGTACTTGGCAGCAGGTTTTTAATCCACTTCTTCCATGATATGAAAAGGATAACAGCTACTTAGGATAATGACTGTCTTGCTTATATACAATAGTCTAACTAAGAGCTCATCTCTTGGACAACAGAAGGGTTTGAGGGATTCAGATATCCAGTGAGTAGTCAGGAGAATGAATTGTTCAGATGGTCAGCTAGGCCCCATTCAAAGGGAAAATAACAGGCTATTGGAGGGAATCAGCAGGTTCAGAAGCATTTTAATATCATGGTGCTTTTTTCTGTTCCTTCCTGAGCTCGGTCTTGAGAATTGAATCAGTGCAAGAGGCTAACGTACTCTGATCCAGGTTATGCTTGCTCAGTAAGTAGGTATGGAAGCACAGAAAAGACTGCCCTTGTATAAAAGGCATATATGTTCCTTGTCTTTGTTTAAATCTGACTTGCTACTTTGGAGTACATCCTTTTAGAGGCCTCTGATCTTGCAGCTTTCCTCCTATGTGTTTGTTGTGACTTGGCCCATCACTTGAGTCAAACTAACTTCTGCAGTTCTGCTAGGTTAGCATTCAAGATTTTTTTTCTCTCTGGATATTTGATAATCTTTTCAGTTGGGGTCTGAAGTCCATCTGTTTGGGATTTCAGCTGTTGAAAGTAGTTAGGGCTAGCTTCTTACTTCCTTAAGGGCTTTCCTTAAACAACTTTGTCTTGCTGCTTAATGATATTCTCCTCTCATTTTGGGTTCATCTTTTCCAATTAACAGGACAGTTCTGTTAAAGCCTTTTCCCTTGAAGAGTTCCTGTCAGTTGCCCTTCACGCTACACCTTCCAGCATCTTAAGGCTACTACTTCCTCACTGAGGAGCTTGTTTATCCTTTCCAGCTGCTAGGATCTCTGTCTGATTCTCTCACTCAATCATGAGTATACAAGAAAGGGTTAACTTGAACAAACTGGTTCAGGCTTCTCAATCTTCAAAGGTTACACTGGCCCACTGGACAGATAGTGGTAAACAGTTCTCATTATGTGCAGAAAGGAGGGTGAGAAGTCTGCAGAACTAGTTTTGTATTGGCATCCTATAACTCTACTCAAGGGTTCAGAGGTGAAACTATTTTTCACCTTCATTCTGAAGTTTTGTTAGTGCAGTACTGTTTCCAGATCATACTGGGAGAAAAGATACTGTATTTCCAAAAAGCTGGGGTGAAAAGCATTAAGAAACAAAGGAGGTTTTTGCTATAGATAACCATACAGAGAGATGTTCACAGCCTAAAGGTTCTGCCTCTGAAGGGATCATTGGGCTTGCTTGGAATGTGTATAGGTAGGACTGAATGGTCTTCTGGCCCCTTTAAATGTTCACTTTTACCAAATTACTGCTGACTTCTCATTTGCCCGTATTGCATAAGGGCAAAGCATCCATCACTGATCCCTGGAAGGCTGCAACATGAAGTTGAGATAATTACAAATAGGAAGCCTCATCTTTAGGAGATGCAGGGTTTGTCGAACTGCATTTTCTGGCTTGTGAATCATTCACTTCTGCCACTTTCAAGCTTCCATCTCCATGTATTGAGGGTGGAAGAAATTGTATGGAAGATGATACTCTCCCCCATTCCCACTTAGAATCTCATTTGTATAACTGACGTATCCCAGAAGGATGAGTATTGAAAAGTATTTTTGTATTTTTATATGGAAATCTATAAATTAATCCATAATGATTCAGAAGTTCTCACTGATGTCCTGTGCATGTGTATAGCATATGCTGTAGGGCAGGTTTATCAACATGTGGTATCACTCACTCCTTGTTAGTACACACAGTAAATTAAGTGCAACATGCAGAAGCTGAAGTTATATTCTGTCTCATTTGTGCATGTTTGCATGTATATATCAACTTTACTGCTTTTGTAACGTTACTGTAATTGTCATTCTGATATAAACAAGGAGAAATTCACTGTCTTGAAATGTTTAACAAACAGCATAAGCACTCTGTTTAAGTTTTGACCTACCAACTACCAACCCACACGACACACGAAAAATGTATACGCTACACTACTGCTCTTGCTCACTGAAAAATGTAAATTAAGTAATATCTTTTACTGCTTTAGTGACGTTACTGTAATTGTCATTCTGATATAAACAAGGAGAAATTCACTGTCTTGAAATGTTTAACAAACAGCATAAGCACTCTGTTTAAGTTTTGACTTTTGGTCTACCAACTCTGATGCTACACTACAGATGTATACGCTACACTACTGCTCTTGCTCACTGAAAAATGTAAATTAAGTAATATTTTTAGATTATCATAAAATGTGGAAGTGTGTAGATTAAAATGTAAATCACTATTTCTAATATAATAAAGAACAGATTTGGAAAAAATATTTTAAGTCCTCGTACAGAAAATGTCTTAATGTAATTTCAGAAATCATAAAATGATTGTTTCAACTGTGGAAATAATGCTTGCTGTTTAAATAAAATCTAAAAGCGTCAAAGTTTAACATTCAGTTGCTGAGCTATGACAACATCCATCATACAACCTCATTTACAACATTTAATTTGATTGTGTTTCTGTTGAACTCTAGTCCCATAGCATGTTGAATAAAGTCTAGATGAGGAAGACCGGCTAACACGTCTTTCTCGAGCGTTAACTTTAATTGTAATTAAGTGTAGGTAGAATGTTGCACAGACATTTAGGTTGTCAGGAGGCGAGTGCTGTGTTAATAACAGATTTCAAGAATAGCCTCATGGTGGCACTGTTTCTTCTTAACAGAAGTTGCGGTTCCTCTCAAGAACTGAAGTCTGATGCGGCGGAAGGTGCATTGTGTTTTTCAAAACGTGTGGTTTAAGTTCAGTGAAATTAATCATTTTCAGGAGGATGTAGTTCCAACGACAGATAGTTACAGTGACACGTTGACGAGCTGTAATGGCAGTATACCTACAATTTGTTGTAGACCAGAGTTGGCCTTAAAGTCAGGTTTGCTGCAAGGCAGCAGGGTGTAATTACCAAAACAAAAAGAAACAGATACTGTATGTCATCCCCTGCTAATGACCGCAACATTTTCTTACCCAGTAATCTGTAACAAAAAGCCACATAAACGACCAGACTGCACTTAAGTACAGCACTAAAGAAAAACTTGGTGGCACAAAATTATTCCAGCCAATTGAGTGGAAATGACAGAGAATAATATAAAGTTATCTTTGGCAGGGAGATGTGTGTTTGGAATGTCACTAGTGGACAGTGCATTGAGAACGCAAAGCTTCCTTATAGGCATACAGCAATCTATGTAAGTATAGCAACTTTTCATGGAATATCTCTGCTCGTTACAAGAGGAGTTTTGCTTTATTAACGTGATATTTTTCAGAAACATAGAATTTTGAATGTATAGCTCATAACATACTTAATAGGAGAAAAAAAACCTGTTGCAATATAAGTAGTTTTATATCTGTTATATTTCATTTTTTTACTTCCTTCTAAGAAAAGAACTGAGACTTTTATGTTCCTCTGAACTCCTTAATCAAATCAAACTGTTTCTTTTTAAACTGCAAATGTCTGGAATGCAGTATCAATTAACTTATTGTAAAGTTTGGGCACTGGGTAGCAAAGTGAAACTGTCTTAATCTTTACTCTTGTCCTGTGTTAAAATTGCACGGAAACTTCAAGTTTAATGCTGGCTTTTTGATGACATATTTTAGAAGTACAAGCAATCTAGCCAAACATTGTGAGATAGTCTGCTGAAGATCTTACTTTTAAACGTTTGAAAGGTTTTGATGCCTAACTGCTGATCTCCAAAAGACTGCTCTGCCCTACTTCCGAAAATATACTTTCATTCATTACGGAACTTGGGACAGATCACTTATTTTCAGAGGCCAAATTGCTTTAAATATTACTTCAGATAATTTCAAGTGTCTGCTTTGAAGTCTATCCAGGTACACTAAGTATCTAGATGTTGGGAGTGTGAGGATGTGTTTTAAATATGTGTGTGTATATGATTGAGGAGCCCAGCATGTATGGATTTGATTCAGAGAGATGGCTTATTTCTGGATATATTAGTAGAAGAGCAGCTCAGGGCTCCTAGGTTAATTAAAATGCTGTTTTTGTTTAGTGAGAAAGTCTAGGGTGGAGCTAAGCCTCCAAATAATGGCAGTCTGAGACCTCATGTGACTCAAACTATGGCAAAATTCAGAATCCAAATGTTTTAAAGCTTCTAGAAGAAACACTGTTTTTCATGACGCTGTTCTGGTTAACATGATGAATTAAAACATAGTTGTTAATGACAAAGGGAAGAGGAAAAGCCTGGGTAAACTACCAAATAAAAATTATAGAAGAATAAATAATATATGCTTTTACATATATGTGTGTGTACATATATATAGATCATAGAATCATTAAGGTTGGAAAAGACCTCTAAGATTGAGTCCAACCATCGACCCAACACCACCATGCCCACTAAACCATGTCCCTAAGCGCCTCATCTACACGTCTTTTAAATACCTCCAGGGATGGGGACTCAACCCCTTCCCTGGGCAGCCTGTTCCAATGTTTAACCACTCTTTCGGTGAAGAAATTTTTCCTCACGTCCAATCTAAACCTCCCCTGGCGCAACTTGAGGCCGTTTCCTCTTGTCCTAGTGTAAAAAAGCATAGACTATTAAGAAGTTATTCTTCTATAATTTTTAGTTGTGTATATGTTTAAAGCATATATATTCTTTTTACATATGTATGTATATACATAATTGAGGTATTGTATTGTGTGTAATAGAGGTGTGGTATGATCTGCTTTGTGGTATTGCTTAATTAGATTTTAATAGTTAAAGTTATGGAGGAGTTCTGCAGAGAAGAAGACAGATCTGCATTGTGGAGATTTTTGTGGAGATCAGAGGCAGAATCTTCATTCTTATCCTTCAAGTAGGAGAAGCAAATACTTTTCTAATAGTGTTACTTCTCTATTAGGAGAAGTGAGCTAAGTCCAATTTTGGCTAGATAATGATTTTTGTTCTCTAACTTGGGCAAGATAGCTAAAGGAAAATAGGAACATCTAAGAGGAAAACTTTCTTAGCAAAAATAATAGATATCGCTAGGAGGGGAAACTAGTCTTAAAATGCAACCTTCATATATATATAATTGATTTTTTTTTTGTGACTTTTTTGGGGTTGGAGTTTTTTGTTGTGGTGGGTTTTTTTGTTTTGTTGTAGGTTTTGTTGTTGCTGTTCCATGGGGAATGATTGCTTGTGGCATAATAGTACCTGAGAAAGTATAATTTCCTACAGAATGTTATTGTCTGGGAGGTTTAGTGCACACTGATTTTGATAGCATCACCATTTAACATTGTTGCTTTATTTTTGTTAATGTTTTAGTAGGTTTTAATTAAACTACTAATCTATCTGGTCTAGTAGGTTCCTTTTGTTCAGTGTAGATGATTTGGCTATAAATGGCAGATGTCAAGCAGTGCAAACTGAGTATTTGCCATTTGAAATGAAGTTTAACACCAGGGTCAACTCATAACCATTTGTGGATCTTAACCAGTGTGGGATTTTCTCGGAGGACTGACTGACTATACAAATCTTCTAGTTCAAGCCTAATTTAAGAGTAACAGTAATTACAAATGGTTCCTACTGCTAAGCATTTCTGCTTCTGATCATTCAGAATATCTGTGGTAATACTTATCCTATTTCTGTTACTTATGCTTCTTTTGTTTCCAGACTTCAATTAGTTAACTGATAGACCAAGAATTATTATCTAAGCAAAACTGAATGTACAGAGAACTTGTAGTAAATGAGGCACGATTTTGTGGGTCTATCTGATATTTTTCTCTGACTACATGATCGTTCCCTTAAGGATACTATTTACTTGTAAATTCCATTTGAGGTGACTGCTTATGCATTTATAGCAATTATGTCTACAATTATGGATAGATATTACACAAAATGCAAATGTCCTTGCACATATAAAACACCTAGCAAAAAAGAAGTCTTCATAGTCACTCTGCACCTCTGTCATCTCTGTTCCTTGGTACTTTGCTATGTGTCTGTTCATTGTTTTCTTTACATGATTGTTGAGAAAGAATGAATCTTCTGAACAGTAGGGCATTTAGTGTCATAATGAAGGATATCTCATGGAGTAGGAATTCTTCCTGGAAAATAATGGAAAATTCATTATGAATCTTCTGCATTTTCACCTGATTTTTTTCATCTTTATGTACTTCTTGATAAATGAAGCTTTATCAAATGTTTGGAGAGAGATGAGGCCTCTCAGAGAAAAAAGTCCCAAACTGTTTAGCAATTTATAAGGAAAATTAACACCTTGATTGATTCTAAAAATCCTAATATTTAGGCAGAGCAGGTACTGTTTTCAGTACAAAGTGCCTCTTACTAAGCTGTATGCCTATATTAAATTGAAATAAATGTGAATGCTTGTGTCACTAGCAAAATTGTGTATGGTCTCACATATGCAGTACATCTTTAGTAATGCTACAAGTGTTGATTACAATTCCAAGCATGACATGCTGAATGTGAAAGATATGCGTGCACATTTGTGTAGCTCTGTATGCTGACTCTCTTCTTTCCACTTGTACAGTACTACCATTGCTCATTCCGAATGACAGGTGAAGGCTGGCTTCTTTGTTGTGGAGAATATCAAGACGTTCTTATTATTGATGCTAAGACTTTGGGTGTTCTTCACACTTTATCATCATCTCAGTCTTCTGATTGGATAAATTGTATGTGTATTGTACACTCTGCAAGAATTCAAGGTATATATGGTAGATGTATTTATGTAGGCCAATTAAATCATGATAAAATATTTCTGTATAGATAGTACAATCCTACTAGATTTAATATCTAATCATGTTTTACACAGCTGTTATGTACAAGATGTTAACATTTCATTGATAGCACCAAAGAAGGTGTTTTTAATACTCCTAATGTTGGTCATGTTTCATTTAATATGTTTCTGAAAGAGAAAAACAAGCAGTCTCTACACTGGTTGTAAGCAGCTCATTTCTTGGATATAAGTACAAATTAATTTTGTAATATCAGGAAAATTAAGGGCACAAACCCACTATTCTATGACTTCTATCAAAATATATCTGATTGGACTATTTGCTTGCATGTTTTTGTATAATTTGTACCAATTAGTTATTTTTGTGTAAAATTAATATTTAGTCTAAACAGTGTGCTGCAGAATCCTTGTTTTAGTGTTGTATAGAACACCACTGTCTACGCCAAGGTTCTTTTTTGGTGTTAGGCACTGTTTGAACTTGGTTTCAAGTTGACTGTCTCACTGTTAACTTTTCACAGAAGACTCATTGGTTGCAGTGTCTGTAACTGGAGTTCTTAAAGCGTGGGACCTATCTTCGTCTTTGAATAGCATACAGGTCAGTTTGTATAAGGTGTGAAACAACAATTTGAATGATAGCATGAATGTAGTAATATTCTCAAGTAAAGGATACATTGAAGCAGAATATGAATAAATCAATCTTCTGGATATGTATTAATTTTGTCACAAAATTCTGAAAACATGCCCTCATATCGCTATTTAAAATTAGTTGGGCCATTGAACAGCTCCTGCCTTGACAACTGCAATGCCTTTTGCCCAGGCTTCATGTCTTTCCATATTCCATGATGCTGAAGTTGTAACGCTTTCCTTCTGTCCTGATAATGTCACTCCATTCCATTCTTTGAACCCCTTCACTCCTTCCTCTAAACTCCAAGCTCTTCAATATTGGCCTTTGTACTCGCTCTTCACCCTTGTTACGTTCTTCAAAATGGTCGTTTAGACTTTGTTTTCCTCTGTCTGCCTCCCACAATGCTGTCTTCACTTGGAAAAGACTCTTGCTGTGTCAAGTGCCCTATCTCTCCATCTTCAAACTTGCTTATTCTGTGCAACTTTTCTGTGTTAATATTCTCAGCAGCTGTCACTTGACGTGCCCAAGTGTTAGGACTGGAATACAATGTTTTGATTGAATTAAACTCCAAGAGCTAGATCACAAAGGGACTTCGGTATTGCAACTAAATACTGTGAATCATCGACAGAAATGGCAAAATGTCAACAGTCTTCTCTGAAGATCCGTAATACATTACTGCCTTGCTTGACAAACTGCAGAGCATGCCACAGCACTAATTGTTAATGGGTAGAATCAGGCCCCTCAGGAGAGTCTGTCAAGTTTGATACCATACTGGTGTGTTTGGTTTATTTGCAGTGTTTTGGAGGTGGTCTTTTCAATGTTCCTAGGGCAAAAAATACTGTTGTGCTGTAGAAATTCTGGGGCCTGTAACAACTGGTTACAGATATCAAAGAAGCATATACAGTATGGTGCCATCCTTTTACTGCCTGGGGCCTTCTTTTGTGAAGGGAGGAGTGCAGAGTTAGTAACAATCCAGCTACTTCATATGTTAAAGAGCAGTATTTTAATAAATATTGTTGGATTTAATTGGAATTAATTGGAGATGCAAGGTGTAGCGAGAGAATGGTTTGCAGTTTGATAGCCATGATTCCATGACCAGCATACCCCTTCTTTGAAAGGCTTTGATACTGGTGGTATCTTTCAAAACAGAAAACATCAGTTTTCAGTGATTTAATCAATAATTAATAAAAATAATTCCAATAGAATAATTTTGAGTGTGATGGCCTTGGTAAGTCCAATATTCACAAAAAAAGGGTGAAAATATGTATATTTTTAAACCATCCATACATTCAGCAATACAAAGCTACTTTTCCACTACTTTTTAGAGGTGTTAAGTTCAAACAAGACATATGACAACACCATATGTCTGAGACTGTCCTGGTTGCAACAAGGATGAGTGGGAAAGCAGAATGTTCAGCAGCCATTCTGAATCTGATACTGTCAGTTTATAGGTTGTTGGAGCTATTTTTTTGACTGAAGAATACTTAGCAGATATTCATTACAGCAGATGCTATTTATGACCTGCCTTTAGTCCTTCTCCATATTCATTATCACTTCTTTAAGTGAGATCAAGGTCTGAGCCATGCTGAATGTCTTCTGTTTACATGGTACTTGTTGAACCATGCTGTCTTCCTGTCTCACTTTTAATTAAGAATTCTATGTTGCTTTGCATTTTGAAAGTGTATGTTAACAAAATTATTTTCAGTGGTTTGTTTCTATCTTAAAAGTAAAAGCTCGGATATCTAGAATAAATCTTATGGCTTTTTTCCTCTGCTGTAAAGGAGAGACAAAGTGTATGCGAGAAGGAATCAAAATCTCTGGACTGTATAAATTGTCAAGCAGCACGGTTTTGTACTTACACGGAAAGGCTCCTTCTAGTTGTGTCCTCCACATGCTGGCAGGTACATTATCGAGCATTATACTTTCTTTTTAATTTTGTTAATAACTTTGAAAAGCTAATGTGATTTTTACATGCAGATACTTGTTTTTCTCCTTAGCTTAAAGAAAAAGTGTTCACTAATTGTCAGGTATAATAGTGTGCTGTATCCCTTCTCTGCTTATCTTAACTGCCTGACTGAGATGAAGTGTTTATTTTTTAGTAATGTGTTTCTGCTTTAAAAGTTTAACATGAAATTGGCTAGGTAGAAAGGGAATTACTTTAAGTATGAGTCAGTTTTAGAGCACTGGGTGCATTATAGTCCCCTCCACAGTGCATTTCAAAAGGAGACAAAGATGCACAAAAACTGTTTAATTATGACAGAAGTAATCACAGTTCGCAAGTCCTCCGTAACCAGGGACCTTTGTTCCATCAGGGCCAATAGCCTGGCCACTAATAGAAGCCAGCAAAACTGAAGACCCCAGACTGTATCGCTTTTTCTTGTAGCTGTAAGAAAATAAATGCATCATGTAGTTACTGAAACTGTTATTAGTTTATTTTAAGTTTTACTTAAACTGAACTTTATTGTAAAAATTCTGTATTTCTTTTTCCCAGTGTTACGACATTCCTCTTAAAATAATCCTGAGCTATTAGTGCAACATATGTACTTGACCCAAACACCACTGCTTTGGGGGGGCCGGAAATGTCACGTACACCTCAGTCACCTTACAACTGCATTATTCAAAGTTATCCTTGAGATTTCTCTTGGGCTATTTTAAAAAGTCTGTACAAAAGTATTTATAAAGAAATTCCATGTATAGAATGGATAGGCTTTTCATGGAAAAATCTGTGTAACATGCATTGTTTTCTATTAATTTCTGTAATGTTTTTCCACAAGGGGTGCACGTTTCTTGTAGTATCTCCATTATGCATTTGAATACTTATATTTTACTGCTTAAAGTAGTTTTGTAGATACATAAGTCATGTTGGATTTTCAACTTCTATGTTTCAATGAATATACAGCTTTAAAATAAGACATCATGATGATGCTTTTACTCCTTAATTAGGAAGATATGTGATATGTAGCATAGGAGAGATTCACATGTGTGTTTAGAATGGCTCCTTAACCCACTTCTGTAGAAATGAAAATATAGAGCAAATTAGCTAGAAATTAACTAATGAATAGAAATTAGCTAGTTAACTAATGAATAGAAATTAGCTACGAATAATTCGAGAAATTCTCATTCTGAAATCTATTTCCTCCTACTGCTGGAATAAATTATAGAAATGTGGGTATGAATACTCTCTCCATGAGGCCACTAGGAACGTGAACAAGCAGACAATATCCTAGGTTGCCCTAGTCATATCCTCTTTCGGCTTAAAATGGGAAGGTCAGAGGAAGCAAAGAAGTCATATAATTTTTTTTACCAGCTCTAGAAATGGAAGAGAAGAATTCTTGCATGTAAAGGGGATTATATGTTCTTTGCTTTCAGTCAATTTGTGAAAAAGAAAAAACTATTGCTCCTCAAAGAAGAAAAGAAAAAAATCTGCTTTGTTAAGATATGTGCTGTGATTATGCCAGCAGATCATCTTTTAAAGAATACGGACAGAAGCATTTATAGCTTCTATCAAAGTCTTCAATGTCATATTTATGTGCTCAATTCATTACCTACCTCTTTATAAGAAATTAATAGTCCAGTAGATATTTATAATGAATGCAAGGCAAAACAAAGCGAATCCCATCCAAAATCCCCTAATAGAAGGCTCTAATGCTGTTTTTTTTTATTGTCAGTTTCTTTGTCTTTGAAATATATGGTTTGATTCTGACTTCACAGTAGTTTGATAATATGAAAACTGCTTTAGCTTTAAGAGTCAAGCTAATGTTCTACTTATTGATCCATTGCTCAAAACCAGCTTGAATTAAAATTAGTGTGCCAATACTGTTTGTATCTTATTGTTTTTCTGAGCTTAGGTGTACGATTATTGCGATTTCTCCTTGCTTTGTACTGAGTTCTGTAAAAGTGGTCAGTGCTTTGCTGGTGGAGAAGTACTGGCAGCTTACAGACTTATCATCTGGACAGAAGATGGCCACAGTTACATCTACCAGCTGCTAAACAGGTGGGCTCAGATGGGAAATTCACACAAAAAGTTCAGGTACAAGATGAACTTTGGGAGGTTTATTATGGAAAATCTCTGCATGTTGCAAATGATCAAAAACCAGAACAAAACCACTTTGGCACTCAAAGATTTACCCTGAGTTTGACAGCTCTCAGTCTTTGTTTGACACAGCAGGGGACACAGGAATAAGATTAGCCATGTAGAACTTGAGCAGCTGGTGCTGTGATTTCAAAAAGTCGCTTGTAATTACTTGGTGACTTTTAACTGAACTTGTGAATCTTGGATGTTACTGTTCTGCTTTCTAAATATGACTTTCTAAAGCTTTTTTTTTCTTCAAATTTATGCAGCGGGCTTTCTAAAAGCATATATCCTGCTGATGGGAAGGTGCTGAAAGAAACTGTTTATCCTCATTTACTCTGCTTTACTGCTGTGAAGGAAAATAAGGTAAATTCATAAAGGTTTACAGTGAGCTTCAAAAGTTCATTATTTGTTTGCAGGTACCTGAATGATCCCTAAAATTGTTGAATTCATCAACAGATTTAATTGTTCTATGAAAACAATGAGTAAGACTTATTCCTTCATTTTAAAATTTTTACTTACAAACTTGGAGATGCTTATAGCATATTTTTGTCTTAAATTCTGGAAAGATTTACTTTTTTCACAGGGAAAAATACTCCTGTATTTTCAGCTATAGGCTTATTGTTGAAGTGGTTTTTTTTTTCCCCTAATTTTGGCAAAAAAGGGAGAGCTGTTTTTAAGTTAAAGGTGGTCTAAAAGAGCTTTAGAAGCTTTTAACTTCAAATCTGTTAAAAAAAAAAAAAAAACCCAAAAAAAAAAAAAAAAACCCCCACAAAAACAAACAACAATAAAACCAAACCAGAAGCGAAATGTAAGCAAGTTGCCTAGTTCTGGTTTTATTAAGAAATGTATGAGTGTTTCAGTGTAACTACATAAATAGGTTGTTTCCCATGTGTATCCATCCTAAATTGAGGGGGGTTGAATCTGTGACATTTTATCCAGAATACTGTTACCTTGAGCCTTCAGAGGCATAATCACATGCCTAACTTTCTTACACTGTGAGCAGACTGGCAGTACCCACAGTGCATAAAATTAGACACATGTGACTCTCATCAGAACCATGGTTTTTGCTTGAAGAAGCCTCTATGGTTAAGAAAAGAGGAAGCTAAAAAAATAGGTGATCTTTATACTTCTGTTTGAGAATTCATGTTTAGCAGACCACATCATGCCAATTTCAAATTTAGAAGTTACTGCTTAGACAAAGTAGCTCAAGTGGATTCAGCTATGTTGGAAAACTTGCATCTTGACTCAGTTTTTGAGTAGTGCTTTGTGTGACCACAAAGAAATAGGTAAGGAAAAAGAGCCGATTTAAAAAAGTAGAAAATTGGTTAGAATTAGGAAGGGGGGGGGGGGGGAACCTAAGGTTCTTATTGAACCAAAACAAATATAAAAGATTTTTCTGTGTAGCTTTGGCTCTGGTTTTGTTGCTAAGTCTTATTGCTAATACTGTTTATGAAATAGCAATTGTTGGAAGATGTGGATTTAACTCCTGCCTGCAGTTGCATTAGTTTGTTTGATGTGTATTTGCATGAGAACTCAAGCAGGTCTTTAAACGGTTTCTGAAGATATGCAAGGGAGACATAGTTTTATTTGTACCTGACTAAAAACACTAAAAGATATACCTATGTGAGGTTTTCTAGTGTTCTTTTCTTTCTGTTGACAGCTATAGGCTCTTAGAAAGCATTTTTGTTGCATACTCTTGCGAAGCCTGACAGATTTAATTTTCAGTTGAAGGGCAATAGCACAAGCCATTCAGCTTTTCCCCCAAACGCTGTGATCTAAAATCAGATAGGATAACTGCTAAAGGATGCCAAAAGGTCAGATGATATGAGGGAAAAGAAATAGCCAAAACACATGGTTTAGCAGATAATAGGGTTATAGCAGTGGTAGAAAGCTTATATATGCTTCCCCCAAAAGTATGCATTTTTAAAATAATGTCCCCTGCCCTTTTCTAATATTTCTGCTTTAATATTTACCTTACTACCTGAATAACTTTTGTAGCGGATTTGTGAGACAACAAAACGGCCGGTGTGATGATCTGTTTTGATCTCGATTCTTAGATTATAACTGAACTACATTACAGTACAGTTGCTTATTTTGGAATTTACTCCCAAACTTCAATGTTGTAAATAAAATATATCCGACATATGGGAATGTTAGTAAAATGTCTTGAAGGAGCAGAGTTAAGCTGTGTCTACATTATCTAGGTAAAAGTGATGGGTGGAACAAGACAGTTTGGGCTGATGACCTTTCATCCACACTATCTGCAGTACAGGGTGTGCTTTTGGGGGTGTGTGTGTGGGTTTTTTGTGTGCTCCTGCACACATCTCCCAAGTTACTTTCATGCAAAAAGAATCCTGATTTGGTGCTCCAAGACAGCTCCACAACACAAACCTAAGCATTCACTTCCAAAGTACATGCCTGGTGTAAACTCAAACATACTACTGTAGACCTGCCTGGAGATTCCTAATTTTCTTGACTTTTGCGAGGGTTTTGAGCAACTAGAAGCTTCCCCTTAAGACACCTCACCTGTTTTTAATAGTTTCATACTTGAGAATGAAGCTTACGTAACTACTAAACAGGGTGTTCTTGGCAAGTCACCAGTAGATTATCACATAGTTTGGGTGTTACTGGTGTGGTGATACAGAATTATCTGTGGTGTTATACCTACAGGCAAAGAAAACCTACAGACTTCTAGTCTTCATGGGAGAATAAAAACATGGTTTTTGTCTGAGATAAATATACTGCAATAAGTTTTAGCGTTGACTAAATGAAACTAGGTAGATGTAAGTCTGTTTATCACTTATATTATACCTCTGTAGTATCTAACTTTTTTCCAGATGACTGAATGATAGTGTTACAGACTATTACCTGTCCATGTACAAGCATAATTCTTACCTTTCATTATTTGTAGAGCTATCATGATTGAAGCTTTACTGAATTTGTTTTGATGTGGAGTTTATCTATGTTTCACTGCATTTTTTTCAGCCTGATCTTGGTGCTTATACTGCCATTTTTTTAATATGCTCGTGATACTATTAATAGATTCTCCATTTAGAGACAGTAAACCTAGGGAGCCCTCCCATTCCACTTTTCCATTTGGGATGTGGGCTTAGCCAAGGATACTGGCAAAGCAGAGGTGATCTTCGAGGGGCTTGCACCAGGCAGAGTAGAGCTGGTCTGACCAGAACTTAGTGACAGGTGAGGGTTCAACCATTACTTGTTTTATATTTCTACAGCTTTTGATGTAAAAAACCTTTGAATTTGCAATTAATTATTACATTATTTTATCAGCTCTTTCATATCAGAATATTAATTTACTGTTATTTTTGGCAGAGTTTTCCTTTTGTCATGGGCTTCATGAATGAAAGAAAGGAGCCTTTCTATAAGGTTCTTTTTTCTGGTGAAGTTTCAGGAAGGATCACTTTGTGGCATGTTCCTGATGTTCCTGTGTCAACATTTGATGGTTCACCAAAAGGTTTGGCAATTCTGTGTTTCTTGTGTCTTTTTAATTATGTCTTTAAGTCAATTTTCATGAAAACTTAAATTCTCATGAAAATATTTTCTCACTAGAAAGTGATGCTCATTCATTGTGTGATGATTGCCTGTAGTTAGAAGGAGCAAGACACTAACAAAGATGAGTGTCTAGAAATCTTCATGGAACTGAACAAATAAATGTTTGTATTTCCTTACCATCTGCCCATAAACACTTTTCTCCCAAATGCCATGAAAATTTACTTAGTTGGTCCTGCTTATGGTTGTTCATAGGGAGGTATAAAAGAAAGGATTTAGTGAGATGTAATCTAGTGATGGAATAGCAACTGCTAACTTTCCATTGCTAGGCTGCAGAAAGGATAAGTTAGGAGAAGTGATGAAGAGATGAAAATGTATATTTTGCTTTGTTTGGATTTTTATATTGTTTGGAATAAAAAAAAAAAATTTAAATTCCTGACTCTTTTCCCCCACCCTCTAGAGATCCCAATTACAGCAACGTGGACTCTTCAGGATAATTTCAATAAACACCATTCAGTGTCGGAGGGCATTATCGATCATCTTTGTGCATCTAAAGATGGAATCAAAAGTGCAGTTGTCAGTTCCTCTGTATACATACCCAGTCTCGATAAGCTCGTGTGTGGATGTGAAAATGGGAAAATTTTTGTAACGCTAGGTTTAAAAACTGCAAGAGCAAGACTTTTAGAAAACATATCTTTGCTGAAAGGTAAGTTTTAACAATTTTGTCCAAATTCATCTCAGTCAAGCACAGAAGACTGCCCAGAAGACATCCCCTCCAGTGATCCCTGTAAAAATTCTCTGAAAAAATAGGGGTGATGGTCAGGGATTGAATGAGGAAAACGGAAGATTAGGCTCTTTCTCCCTCTGTAGCTGATCTATCAGATCACAGCTTAGTGCTACCAAGGTGCTTTGCACTGTTAAGAGTACTGTGGGGATGGAGTCACCCGGAAGTGAGATATGTGGGATGTCACTATATGGTTAGTAGTTATCTTTGTCATTTTCCCTCTAAAAGATCATCCCGCTGAAGCAATAAGAAGGATACATCTCAGTAGATGAAGCTCAGAGTGCAGACCTTTGTTTTCCCTTTTAGGAACATGTCCAAAATTCTTTGATCCCATATAAAGGATTGTTGTATTTAGTCTTTTGAATTTCCTGACTTTTAGCAAATGTATTGTAAAATGCGGAACCTCTGTTCTTAAAGAACAGAAATAATTTATGTACCATCTTGTTTCAGATAATCTATCTTACAAGGTTCTGAATGGTCATAGTAGCAGAGTCACTTGTTTACTTTATCCACATGATAAATCAGCAAGATTTGATCCAAGCTGGCTGTTGTCAGGGGGCCAAGATTCTATCGTAATCTGCTGGGATATATTTACTGGAGGCATCTTACACCAATTTAGTCTGCAGTCTGGTCCAGTGACAGAGCTCTTGCGATCTCCAGAAAACTACAAAGTAAGTAAAAGCATAATAAATGAGGTCTCAAAAAAAAAAAAAAAAGTATCTCTATATACATGTATGTATGCATGTGTACATATATATATATATGAGAGGAAAAAAAACATCTGGCAATACTTTTATCCTGCAGCACTGTGTCCTTAATGTACATTCATTTAATTGTCTTGTTTGAAAGTTGCTTTTAACTTCAGGGGGTTTATTTCTTGTTAGTTTGTAATTTCAGTGATTCAGAAAAATGATCCTAAACCAGTGACATATTAAATTCAAGCTTTTAACGTTCTCTTCATTTTTAATATTATGATTGTCAATCTATATGTTAATCTGATTATCTCCTAACTTCTGAAGTTAAAAAGTGTAATCGGTAAGGCTAGGGGTTTGAACATAGTAAGAAAAGATTTGGATCAATAGTATTTTAATCTAAATGTGTATTTTGGTTCCTGACACATTCTTGTGGTCCTTTGCATGTATGCTTTTGTGTTTTATGAGATTAAGAATAATTTCATATGTTTTTCTTTAAGTGAATTTTGAAGTAAAAATTTAGAAGATGATTTACTGTACTGAATGCTGTATGAAATCTTGTTGAACAAATTCTGTCCCCATTGTATTCCGTGGGGCTGGGATTTCATCTTTTTCTTCTTAAAAAGCCTGTGAAGACATATTTGATGCTTATGGTTGACTTAGAGTTTGCTTACGTGCCAACATTAAGTAGTCCAAAAGATGTTTTGCAATGACATAAGTTCTTAATGCTTGTAAGGCTCTCTTCAGCCCTTTTTCTGGAAACTAGGTAGGATTTAATGCCTGCTTGGATGGTGTTGCAGTTCTCTTTACAGGGCTGAATTTTTCCATAGGGTGAATTCCTTTGTGTGTCACAAAAAATTACTTGCAGGAAGGGGAAGGCTTTGCAGAATCAGATCCATACAGTGTGAAATGAAATTGTAACATACCCAGTTTTTTGTTAGAAATACATTGCCCTTGGCTTTTGTGTCATAAGACCTGACACAATTCTATATCACACGAACAGCAGTTTGGTTTAAGGTAGTTTTTACTACTTTCTCTTCTAGGACAAGTGTTACGGTATATTTGGTTATATAATCACTGCTTTGATAGGCTAAGTATTGTGAATGAATGGTATTTAAATTATTATTTTTTTAAAAATTGAAAAATCAGAGGAGATTGTATGTTTTCCTGTCAGGACATCAGTTGTACAGCTAGCCTGTTGAAAACAAATTGGAGATGTAGGCTGATAAAACATCATTTTCTAAAATGAGTATGTTCTGGGAAAGAAATCACTGGACAACTTTTACCAGGCTTGTTAAATTGATGTGGTTATGCTGTGGTTACAGTGTTGAAACTGACGTTCTTTCTGTTTTGCAGTTAAAAGATCACAGCATAGTGTGCTGTGTGTGCAGTGATCACTCAGTAGCAATTCTACACCTTCAGAAGAGAGTACGTCTCTTACATGCCAGAAAGCATCTGTTTCCTGTGAAGAAGATAAAATTTGACCCTGTTGAAAATCTGCTAATTGTTGGATGTGAAGACGATTCAGTTTATATTTGGGAAATTGAAACAGGTAATAAGAGGGGTTTTTTGTTCACTTTCCTTAAGTTTTTTTTGTCTGTCATGTGGTGTTATGCAAACCTAATTTATAGAAGACCAAAGCAGCAATACTAACACATGGAATATATTAATGAGAGTCTAAATGTTTATATAAACAAGTAAGAAATAAAATTTTTGTATGGCTCAAGGTATGTCATTAATAAAATACAATAGCTTAAGTCAGATCCTGACAATCAGATGATTAGCTGACACTGCAGTGGATTGAGTAGAATATTTCTGGAAGCTATAAATAAACTGTCAGTTATTCTCTTTAGTTATTAAAAAGAATGACACTTTGTCCTAACAATCCCAAGTTAGAGCACGACGTTCTGCTTTCTTCAGCAAAATCATAATCTGAGAAACTTTTTGAGTTAATTGATAATCAGTTAATAGTGGAAGATAATTGCAAAGCTCACAACTGTGTAGTCAGGAAAACTAAAGCTGAGTGTTTCAGCTTAAACTGTAGATTCCCAGGTGATTTGAGTGTGATGCTGATTCACAAGGGTAGTAAATGTAGTTATTTGAACTTTGACAGACAGAACTATTAGAAGCTGTGATGGTGCTAGACGTTACAATGCAGCGTTTCCATGCGATTCAGAGCTGTGTGTCCTGGGAGGGGGGAAGTGCATAATGAGTCTAGAACCACTGAAATGCATAGCATATTAATCCTATATGAAAACAGTTTTACTAATGTAACACTGAGATAAGAATTTACGTTACAAGTTATTACAACACACTGTCTAGGCTATCTGCTTTGGACAAAAAAAAGTCCCTTGTTTTTAAAGTACAAAATATCTGTGTTTAATGAAGGACTTGGCAAAATGAGTACAGTGTAAATTACAAGCCTGTTGTGTTAGTAAGCTCTTTAATATCATTAAGCTACTGGCATAGGAAATGCCTTCTGGTACTTACTCTTTTCCCAAATGTACTGCGTTGCTTCTTTAAAAAGGTTTAGAATAAAATTAAATTGAACTAACAATTATAGTCAGTTAAAACCCCTGGTTTTACACTGGTATGTTTTTCGTACAGCTACTAAAAAATATGAAGTTCTCATAATTTTGCATTGTATTTTGAGACTTAAAAATTCTTTTAAATATTTTTGTTCAAAAACATCAATAAAAAATTAAGAAGAAAAGGTGTGACCTTAGGAGACTGTTAGATTGTATATAGTGTTGTACTACTTTGCTGTCTTATTATTGCTGAATGACTATATGATGGTTTTGCTTAGAATTTTAGCTTTAGTTGCACTGCTGGGAAAAACAATACAAGGTCAAATTTTCAAAAGTAAATACTAGACTCTGAGTTAGGGTACTCCTAAACTTGTTATCCTGCTTTTATTTGTTGTTTCCTGCATAACTTTAGATATTTACCAGAAAACAGAATTTAAGATTCTTCTTATGTGTGTTCTGCTATTTATGTAGATGCATGATATTGCAGTTTTCACTGCATTTTCTCCAGTCAGGATGGGGCATGGGTTCTACCCTTCTGTTCAATCCTCTTTCTGGAGGTTTGTGGAACAGTACTGTCTTGGGAACCTTCTTTTTGTCTTGTCATTTCTCTAATCCCTTCATTTTACTAGTCTCTGTCAGCACATCTGCAATATTGCAAATTGTTACTTCCATCTCTTCTTTTCTCCTCTCTGTAAAAGGAAAGAAAAAGAAAAAAAAAAAGCCAGCACTGTGCCCAGGCGGCCAAGAAGGCCAGTGGCATCCTGGCCTGTATCAGAAATAGTGTGGCCAGCAGGAGTAGGGAAGTGATTGTCCCCCTGCTCTCGGCACTGGTGAGGCCAAACACAGTATTACTGTGTTCAGTTTTGGGCCCCTCACTACAAGGACGTCGAGGTGCTGGAG
>NW_008795035.1:418489-438855 GCF_000699145.1 Aptenodytes forsteri
GGGACATGGTTTAGTGGTGGGCTTGGCAGTGCTAGGGCTAATGGTTGACTTGATGATCTTAAAGGTCTTTTCCAACCTAAACCATTCTGATTCCTCTCCAATGTGTTCTTTTCTGTTCCTAGAGGTATTGCTAGATCTCATGATTATTTCTCCCCTGTAATGGCAGTGTGCATTTTGTCTATGCAAATAGTATTTCTGTTAACAGTAAAAGCTGTAAGCTATATCTGCCCCATGCTTTAGCATAAAGTAAATAAAACAGCAAAAATGAGAAATTAATTTGATTCTTATCATTGCCTAACTGCTTGTTTTGTAGTAATTACCAGAAAGTCACCTTTACTAGTGGTAAAGTATTAAAGGTAGAATGGAAAGATATTGTACTAATCCCTGTTGTAACTAAGAGAAACTAGAGCAGGCATCTAAATGTTCAGTAATCATTAATAAATACACACGTTTTCAACTTCTCAAGAAGTTTGTGAAGATGCTACCAGTCTCCAGCTGTTCTATCTACATCTTCATGGCTCTTTTCAAACTAATGTTGAAAACAGTTGAGAAATTTAGGTGGGGGAAATCTTGATATAGAATGTTTTCTTTTATTTCACAGCTAAAAAGGCTATTTCTCAAAAACATGTAACTGTAGCTAGGCTGTTTCTGAAGACATACCAATTTGAGAGAGAGACATCCTTGAAGGTCATTATACTTAAATGTTTATTAGCATTCCTTGTAGAGTCATCTTTTAACCAAAGGATTAATGTGCATTTGAAACTCTGCAATAAAATCGAGCAAACAAATGTAATAAAGGACCACAGAATATTGTTTCCTTATAAATCTGTTGTAGATATCATTTTTAATGGATTTGCATCAGTTATTTTCTATCAGAACTTAATCACTTTGTTTAAAAAAAGGAAATAGATGAGATATTAAAGCTCTAAAACGCTGATGTTGAGCATGCAATGATTATTTTTCATACATACTTTTGTGATGTATTTGTTATGGATCCATCATAGTCTGTGCTGTTGTTATATTTGTAGGATACAGTGTAAGAGCTCCTCAGGTGCTCCTATGATGTGAATTAAGGTTAAAGCTCACAAGGTGGCAAGTCTTAATGTGAGATTTAATAGCATAGGACTGTAATAGTACCATAGAGACAAAAATTGGAGTATATTTTTAACTGTCTCTCCTTTTAGCTGTAAAAATGCTGCCTATTTCAAAATTAAAAATGAAGCAAAATTGATGTCACTGCTCATGTATATTACATATTCAGAAAGGGTGCAGATAGTTAAAAGTGTGGTTTCTATTGCTGTTTCTGTATCTCTTGTTACTAGTATCAAGCAAGAATGAGAGCTACAATTGCCACCTCTTAAGGAATAGCTGGAACACAAGAAGGAATGCAGTTATTTGCTACATTAGCAATTAACGAATTAAGGTGTTTTTTTTTTTGTTCCTGTTAGGCATTGGTAACTAAAAGATGCCATCTAGGGTGAATAACTGGGAAAGCCTACTAGGCTATACTGTAGTTGCTTTAATGTGAATTATATCTGTGTTGCAGGAGAACACAAGAGGTCATGGCGTTGATCCTTGAAATTGGCCTGACCTAGATCAAGAGCTATGTAGATACTTCAGTGCCACTCAGGCAGACAAAGCGTTGTTCAGATGTATGAGAAAGATGTATACAGCATCACAAACAAACCTCTGCAGAAACACAGCAGCCTTTCATTATGATTTTCATCTGTTGGCAAATGAACAGGCAGCCATGCATAGTACCACTTGCCCATACAATTACCTGTGAGCATGTTCCCTGACTCAGTTAAATAGGATGAAGTTTAAGTGGTAGCCTTGTGCTTGGATTCCATTACGGAAATGGACATAAGATAAAGTTTTTGTTGTTTCTATAGTCAAAAAGTGTTTTCTCTATATTTTTCTTCTGGCTATGCAGTTAGCTTCGTGACTGAGGCTTTGCCTCTTTAAATGAAAGTCAGTGGAGGACCTGATTTTGTGTCAGATTCATATATCACTGTTTGCAGTTTAAAAAAATCTGAACAGTGTTACTGTACTAGAGTTAATGGATAACTGGGAAAACAGCCAGTCTGTTTATAATTTCAGGCTGTGGATTAAGAAATTTCCATGAATATTTCAATATTTACACTGTTGTAGAGTCAGCAATAATTCTGTTGGATTTGACAGGTGACTTTACAAAAGTTTAGGGACACCTATTGACTGTCTTTCAGTTATACCCATTTAGCTCCAAAACTGTCCTTCCGCCAGGTAATTAAGAGGATGACCCCTTAAGCATATGAAAGACTTCATTATGCGTAACAGTTCATCGTCCAATTTCCTATGACAGAGGCTGACACGTTTTGAAAAAGTATTCTGAAGTTTTAAAAATATTTAAGATGTCTTTTAGTGGGCTTTCATAGTAGGTTTTTTTACACTTTATGGGGTGGGAGAAACATTGTCACACAGATTAAAATCTAAGCCAGTACTACTTCATGTACAACTTGTTGCACCCTCTCTTCATGAGGTTGCCAAAGATTCCTTATTTTATGTTGTCAATGGGAAGTTGCCTGAGTACAATGGGCTGCCTTTATTCCAAAAAATAGGCATTTCAGCATAATTTATGCTGAAATGTGTTAAATACCAAGAGTATAGTTAACTTCAAGTGGAATTTACCTTATCTAACTTGAGACTTCTATCTATACTTAAGTTCTCTACCTACGAGCTAGTAGTTCATGTTGTTTTTGTAATGAGCAGGAGGAAGTAGGAATAAGTAAAAGTCTATATCTTTTCCCCACTGACTACAAGGGGAGCCTAAAGAAGAGGAGGGGAAAAGCAAAGCTAACTGCCTGCTGCTATTACAGGTCTAGAATAAGATAAATTGAATCCCATCCTTTTAGTCCTTTGGTTTACAGAACAAAGTAAAATTATTCTAGTCTAAGTTTAAATGTTGTTATTGCACATGCACATGGGTAGTGATATTAGTTCATGGCTTCTGTATTGTTTTCTATATCTGGGTAGCTTAATGTATTTTGCCTAAATTTTAATATATGGAAACGGCAACTTTCCATTACAGTGGAATATCTTTCCATGACAATAAATATTGATCTAATAATACATTTGGAATATTAATATAGCATGTGTACAGGATATGTTCCAAACTTGTGTGCTAGATGACAAATATGATAATCAATAACAAATTCTATTCTAATTAAACTGCAGAATATTTCTTCCAATAGCTACCACTTGAAATCCACTTTAATAAGGAAATTAGCTGTTATCTATATTGCTTTTACATTTTCCTAAGCAGTTGGTATATTTGCTTTTTTAAAGAAGGTAAATATCAGTACAATAAGATGTAGTAATAAAAGGATCAGTGTTTTTTTCTTGCTGTGTACAGCATATGGCAGCACGTCTACCGAGCCACATTTCTATCTAATATGTATTGAGAGCGAGGAAAGAATGGGTAGACTTTAAAGAACAATCTTCCTTGCTCAGAGGTAGCAATCTTCATTTATCAGAGGTAGATTTAGTCTTTCAATTAGTACTAGTTTAACATAAATTTATTCCTTGAAGTTCATCATGCTTGCAGAATGAATCATCTACTAATTTCCTGTTATTTCCTTCTGCCTTGCAAGTCTTGTTCTGTTTTATTGTTTTACAGCATGCTTAGTGTGAGTTTAAAAATAGAATAACATCACTTAATAAAACTTTTTGTTCAATTATCATAATAATACGCAGTTAATGTTATACTGGCTACATTGTATTTTTCATACTCACCCAGGGAATGCAAATTTTGATAACTCTTGCATGATGCTAGACCCAACACAGGAAAAAAATTGAAACATATGCCTAAAGAGTATTTCGGCTGAGATCAGATCTCCTGTATAGTCAAAATTAAGTGTATGCTTACAGTTCTTGCTAGAAAAGGTCAAAATCATCAATAAATAATAGTTTGGATTTGTGTAGTTAACGATGTTTTTGGAAGATTGTTTCCAGTTAAGTGATTCAGATGGCAGATGAAATAGTTTGAATGGAGAGTATGTAAGGTATTAAGGCAAAGGAATTATGAGATGTGCTGGTGCATTACTGCACTTCAGTTTGAGAAGACGTGGTGGCTTAGTCATCTTACAGGCTTCTTATCTGAAGGCACTGGGGATTGTCTTATTGCATTGTCGTCTATGACGTGGTCACTACTGTTATTGCTAATGTGCTATATTAGAATAAATTCAAGTACCGACACGGCTCGCTTGCATTCATGGTATCAGTGTGAACAGTACCCCATATGACAAGGGAAATCTGTCCAAAATGCAGAAAACCTCCTCCTCTGATCTTTTTCAGAGGACCGGTAAGGGTGTTTTCACAGGTTATTGTAGTAGTGCCATTATAATTTCTCACTACTTGTTTAGAAGCTGTTTTTTAAAAATGGCTCATGAGCTCTAAAGCCAAAGTTCAAAAAACTTTGTGTCATATTCTAAGCCACTCGCCTGGGGGATCTTGCTTTTTACATACAAAGGGACAATTATGTTTTATACACAAAACCTGATTTCTTAATTTTGCAAAAGCACTGAATAATCTGAAGGATGATCCAGTACTTCAGGAACAAGAAACTCCATTAATTTTTCTGATTGAAACTATCTAACACATTTTTACAAAACGCTTTAGATAAATTATTCATATATCAATTTCAGATTTGATACAGTTTTTTCCACATTGTGCTTGCTATCTGTACAAAAGCTGTGGCGATCATGGTGATTTTTAGTACATAATCTGTGTGTCTGTTAATGGCAGTGGTGATTCTACTGTATCTGCTTGAAATGTGCACTGCTGGGAAATATAATTCGTAAGATGATATTTGATTATAAATGTTATAATAAGCTTTCTATTAAGTTAAGTACCTGCTTGATGTTTTACTTTTTTGATGACTATCCTCACCTCTGAATTGTTTATGAATCCTTATCTTTTACTTGTTAATATTCTGTACCATTTAATTACATACAGGACAATTAAATTAATTAGAAATAGAGGACATAACTAAAGTTTTCTACATAAAATTGAATTGCTATAGATGACAAAATAAAGATAAAAACATAGAGATTAAAGTACGGTTATATAACTAACTACACTTAAGATATGTATTTGAAGGAGAAGTAGTTTATAAAGTTAAGCTTTGAAAAGCTCAGAGATGTTAAGTTTAAGACCATTTGTGCGAATCTAATTGCACAAATTTAATTTGTGCAATTCTGAATTTAGCTTTCTTTTCATGTACCTCTGAACTCTTGAGGACAAATTACTAAATAAATATCTATATAATATTTTGTTTTATCCACACTGTTTAATGTGTATTTCTTTCCCTATTTGTGCCCTATTTGAATCCTTTTCTCAATATAATACTTTTTCTTGTATTTTGCCATCTGGGTATCTGAGTGCTTAGTAATAATATTTCTGCCATTTTCCTGTCAAGTGCTGAAGCATTAAGATTGTCTCGGCTTCCAACTTCTGCATCTAAGCAAAGCAGGAATCCTAAAAATGACAGTGCTTTCTATAGAATTATTCTTGGAACACGCGAGGTATTATGTAATTTTAAAAACATGTTTTAATGTATAAAACATTAATACATTATACTCTGTTTTTATGCAGACACTTGCATAAAAGTGCCTGCTACCTCAATTCAGAGACTTTCTTTGCTATTACTACTTGTCTTTGCAAACTTACCATTATGTTGATACTTATACATAATTTTCTACATGTGTATAGCTTGGTTTTTTTAGTAGAGATAAGTGAAAGACTGTCAATTCCGTTCACTGTAAGATTGACTCCCTGTTGTCACGTGGGATGGATTCTGTATAGACCTCTCTTGCTTGGGCAAACAGAAAAGGTAAAGGTGCTTCAGTTAAAATTGTCTTTGGTGGGAACAAGATGGTGTATTTCACAGAAGTGTAATGTTCAGCTTTGAGTCCATACTTTAAAGCATGAAGATTTTATGAAACACCCATGTGTTTCATGACTTTAACATGAATGATAAATGGTTTGAAACACTTTTGCTGAGAAACAAAAAAAAATACCACTACCTTAAGGTAGCTGTCAAGCACAGAAAACTTAAGCATTTAAAAACTACACAGGTATCAGTAAATTAAAACAAGCTTTTAATGAGATTGGCAGCCCCCATAAAATATGCAGTGTCTAACGTTAGTCAGATCATACAAATCCATTTGTATGATCACTTCTATCGCAAAAAAAAAAATAAAAATAGACAAGAGTTCAAAATACTCTGAAAGTGTTTCTTGCAATGTTAATGTCACATTGAGTAATTTAAACTGTTACATAAAACCTCTTCTATTTCAGAGGCATCCTTGCTGTGGAGAAAATGAAATTACTCTGCATGTAGTGGTGTTATAGATCAAACCTTTGATCATATTGATGGTCAAACATGCTGGAACATTTTCAAACACTCTTTAAAGATAATTTGTACGTAGCTATATATGCACCAATATTTTTATAATTGGTGCCAACAATAATAAGTCTTCTAAACCTCTGGTAAACTCTGTGCAAGTATCATGTCAGTTGCAGAATGTGTAGGGTTTTGTTTGTTTTGGTTTGGGTTTTCTTTTTTAAGTAGACCCTCATTTAGTATGTCTGACAGCTCTTCTCATCTCGGAAAGAAATTAGTGATTGAACTATTTAGAAAACCAAGGTTTAGGTTTCATCAGGTGGCTCTGGGCAAATAAGTTGTACAGTTTTAATGGAACTCTTAGAACTGTATCAAAGTAAACTCGGTCATTAATTTATTATACACTTATGCCTAGATAATTGTAGAAGCAACAATAACTACACTCCTGTGACACTTTTGTCCCTGCAAAATTTAGTAATTTACAGTCTCTTTCGATATGTTTTCATTTTTCCTTTCTCTCCCTCTGTCTTTCTGTTTTTCTGTATGTCTCTTTCTCTGCAGGTCATTGGTCAGAATTAGATTTGAGTGGGTGAGTGTGGCCTAGCTGATACATCCTGTGGTTGCGTTTCATATGCTGGAGGCTGTGGTGTAGCTAGGGTCAAAGTCATAGCAGTCACTACCTTTTTCTTTTTTTTTTTAATAAACTCTGCATAGCCTAAAGATCTGGGCTGGTGGAAAACACAGTTTTAGAGTCCTTGATAACTACATCTGGTAAGTCTTTTGTGAAACATGCTACATGCACGCTACATGCGTATCCTTTACATAATTGGGAGCAAAAGAGCCTGGCTAACAAAGTTTGCCTGTAGGATCCTATGCCCCTGGTCAGAAATCCAAGTCACTTATATATCTGTGGGAGTAAGATGCAGTAACTGTGAAATGGTTTTGTTAGGAAGGGGCACCAGGTCGATCTCTATGCGGTTCATGTGAGTAGGGCAATGAACTTCATCTTTAACTGGTGATAAACCATAAATCTTCAAAATGGTCAAATTGTGGTAAGCGTTACTTGATAGAAATGCCTACAGAGTTGTTTTAGTGAACTCTTGTTAGACATTTAGTTAGTAAAACTAAACTTTTGATAAAATTGCCATAATTTGTGTGAATGAAAACATTCAAGGCTCTTGGAGAGATGCAAGTTTTTCAGGAAGAGATGGTGTATGACTAATTGCTTCATTTACTTTTGTGGTTTTTTTCCAAGACACTCTGAATTTTGAGTAAAAGTTCTCTTGTTTCAGTCTAACCCTGTGCTTTAAAAAAAGTCCTGTCATTCAATCAGTCTTGTACACACACTCACAAATTCTACACAGCCAATTCACAGCCACACAATGTCTTTGCTTTCCTTCTTTTTAGAATTACACAATATAATATTGGTAAGCAATTTGTTTAAATAACAGATTTATCTTAAGTCAGGTACATCTGTGAATGCACCCAGAATATGGGCCCTAAAGTCTGCTTGGTTATACAAAAAACACTTTTGTGCATACTCTTTCTGATATTAGGACAAATAGGTCTCATTTGATATTCCTAACAGTGATCTCTCAAACAGTTACATCGCACCTAATTTCATCATCCCTTGTGAAACTGTAAACAATAGCCCTTACAAAACTATGGCTCAAATGTTAAGCACCCTGTTGCATTACTAGGAGGAGTTAATTGAAGACTGTGAAAGGCTTGTGTCTCCCCTGAAGGGAGCTTTTCGTATTTGGAAAAAGGCTCTAGTGATTTAGCTTCTTCTGTTCTTAGGTCATGGTCTGACCCTCGACATTAATGGTTAGGGCAGACACTATGTGCGTTGAGATCTTCCTGATTTCTCTCCCCCCTCCACCTTCATGCTTAAGAGGCATCCTTAGCGAAAGGGAGAACCTGCAGGGAGTGAGTTAACCCAGATGTGCACTATTGAACTGAGACAAGATAACTTCTTGGGCCAAGAGTACTGTAACATTAAACAATTAACACTTAATGCAACATTAAACCATTTTTGGTTTAGACAATCTTTCTTGAAGAAAGCAGCTCTGTGAAGAAATTCAAGGTAGCATATATGATGCAAATGATAACATGCAATAAGATGGAAGGTTGCCATTTTACTGTAGTTTCTCTACACGTCTTATGCTGTCACTTAAATCCCTAATTCCTAAAAGACATAAAGGATGAGGAAACATTGGTTAGCATATTTTGAAAATGTGAATGATTCAAAATAAGTCCTAAGCATGAATATATATGCTTTGTGGAAGTTTAGTGTTTGGGGTTTTTTGTTTGTTTTAATTTGTCAGCCTTAAGTTAAAACTTAACTAATATTTTGCCTTTTTTATGGCATTTTGTATTTTATACATGTAAACTTCAGGTCAGACTGTAGCTTGCACTTGAGTATTTCATAGTTATCTAAATTTGAGTCATTGTTCAGTGACTACTTATTGATGTAGAATAATAAAAGGTAGTGGAGCTTGGAAAAGGCTGTCTCAGGGAAAAAAAAAAAAAACAATGTCATCTTTTGCCCAATCTGCAGAAGTTAAGGACATACTCTTCTGTACTGAGAATAGTCAGGTATCTTAATATTCATATGTATACATACACATGCATACTTTAACGTACTTTATGTATGCCAGGTGGAACATGTATGGAATTTAGCTGTATGTGTCTGTGTTTAAAATGATGTGTGTTTTACAGTTGATAGTTGATCTTCATTCTTTTTTATTATTAATAATGAAGTAAGATTATATACATTTTAAAAAACAAGAGTGGAAATGAGAACTGATTGATGTGGTCAGTGTAGTCAGACAGAAGAGTTCATACCAGGGAGGGTTTTCATTCCAGACATGAAGGAATGGATTCTCACCCTCATTCCATGTTCAGATGGTAAGAAAGAAATAGACAGAATCTGTTCACATCACTTTCACGTTCAGAGCTGGCCACTTCTGTTCAGCCCAGTTTAGCACATTTGCTGTATCTCAGCAATTCCTGTTACAGGATTATTGTCCTTTGCTGTTTAGAATAGCTTAGATTGAGTCAGGAGGAGAACAGGGGAGTTTTAATGTCCCTTCTTTTGGGGTGTTGTGTCTTCAGCACATATCCCGAGATGAGGACTGGCTGCATTGGAGAACTACTCTTTTTACCTACATATGTAAACCTGCATTATATATGATATTCCAGTAGTTTTCTTTGAATTGTTCATCACTGCTTTCTTTAGCTGAAGGGCATTCTGATGACAGTTTGTTAATGCTATTCTGGAAGTGTATATTCTGAAGAACGTCAGTAACGTACAGCAGTTGGACTACATGACAGAATCTTCCAAATGCAAAAATCATTATGGAGTGTCTGCCAAGACACTCTACATGCTCCTGTATACAGTGCTGTAGTCACAGGGCATCTCCACTGTTAATATATTCCTATATGTAAAATAGCCTTTTAAAGATTATTAGCTTTTAATAGGCTGGGTTTTTGTTTGATCTATCTGGTTACTATTTGTTAGATTGCATTTACTTTTGTCTTGATACTGGTTGGAAATGTATATGCTTACTTAATGCAATGTTTGTTCCATCTGTTTTGGGCCATTCACTATTAGAGTGGTAGCACTAGCAGTTAGGAGAAATTTTTCAAGCGAAGTGCTTGACCACTGTCTTAGAGCAGGATGATAGACTTGTAAAATTCAAGCATCTTCTAGTGAGGAACATAAAACTTCTGTTTGCCTGACTCTGCCAGCATAGAAGAAAGCACATGTGTCGTGGTTTAACCTCAGTCAGCAACTGAGCACCACCCAGCCGCTCGCTCACTCCCCCCCTGCCCTGGTGGGATGGGGGAGAGAATTGGAAGAGCACAAGTGAGAAAAACTCGTGGGTTGAGATAAAAACAGTTTAATAATTGAAATAAAATGATAATAATAATATAATAATAATACACAAAGCAAGTGATGCACAGTGCAATTGCTCACCACCCGCTGACCGATGCCCAGCCAGTCCCCGAGCAGCGGCCCCCCCGGCCAGCCTTCCCCAGTTTATGTACTGAGCATGACGTCCCATGGTATGGAATGTCCCTTTGGCCAGTTTGGCTGTGTCCCCTCCCAGCTTCTTGTGCACCTCCAGCCTCCTCAGTCGGTAGAGCATGGAAAACTAAAAAGTCCTTGACTAGTGTAAGCGCTGCTCAGCAACAACTAAAACATCGGTGTGTTATCAACTTTGTTCTCATGCTAAATCCAAAACACAGCACTGTACCAGCTACTAGGAAGGAAATTAACTCTATCCCTGCCAAAACCAGGACAACATGGGAGTTTCTTTTCAGATGAAATAGGTATTTATGGAAAGGAAGATCTTGACAGAAAATAAAACAGCTGATATTACAGATGATACTTGTTCTGAAAGGTGAGTTTTTTGTTTTGGCTACTAGTAAACAAAAGGATTTGTTCTTGACCACGTGCTCTTTTTAAATAAAATCAATTCTGAAACTGTTTTTCATTCACAGATCGCTGTTATGCTGTAAGATTCAGCTGAGTTACTAGGTCACAGCAGCACTGCAATATTGAGGATTTTCAATACTTTAGCTGTGACAGCAAACAGAAAGCACTGGAGCTTGATGATATGACAAGTCATGTGATGTCAGTGAATACCTTGTCTTGAGGCAGGATAATGTGCATGACCTCCCCAGTAAAAATACATCATTCAGTAAGAGCGGAACCTGGAGAACTGTGTGGGCAGCGCTAACACCAAGAGACACCATTTGTAGTACTTGGTCCAGAAGAAGAATAAGATGTTGTAACAGTCTCTAGCCAGTCACATCTGGTGGTCCAAAGCTGCCCAGGAGAGTGAAATACTCCACTCTTGTCTGTTCCTGAGACTTGGTTGCTATGGTCACAGCTTGAGAGAGATAAAGACTTTCTTTTCCTGTATTTTGTATGTATAGTAGGGGGTCATGGCAGCAGTGTTGCTGCTACATAGAAAAACCCTATCTTTTCCCTTTCATCCACTGTTATTTTATGCTCCCCAATCAAAAGCTTTTGGGCATGTTTGTGTTTAAAATACTTCAGGTTTGAGATTTTTTTTTTATTTCTGTCCTCTTTCCTGTACTCCCATGTACAGGCTGTGTCTTTTCTTACTCTTTGTATTTTTATTTTCCTTTAAAATCGGAGACAACATATTCCTAACAAATAACTCTTTCTGGAATAATGACCACGCTGCCCCAGTATTCTTTTGGCTGTTTGCAGTGGTCAGAACGTCTTTGTCACATAGACAGGTTTCTCCACCCTTCCCTGCTTCCCCCCCACCCCACCCCGTTTGTTTCTCTTAAAGACATATTCAGGAATTGCAGAATACAGATCTCTATTTTGTCTCTGCCACCTGTTCTGCAAATGAGTATTTTTGGACTTTTCAGAAGTGTAAAGTACACTGGATAAAATAAATACTTCGTAATACTTTCATGATCACCCACCCTCTTCCATCACAATCATTTTCCTATGCACTTTATGCCCTTTTATTGCAGCTCCAGATGTACACACAAATCTGTACATATATATGTACAGAGATCCATAGTTAAGAAGTATATGCAAGCAAGCACGTTTTTAAGAAAGGAACCATCTTCTAGAAGGTGCTACTTATAAGGGATTTGAGATAGCTGTTGTGAATGATAAATGATTTAGAGATGGAACTCTAGTTTTTGAAATTGATCTTATGATACCATAGCCTTCTGTCAGTAAGAAACTAAGCTGTTGTCCAGGGCATTGTTTTCTATTCAATGTTCCTGTCTATAAACATGCTTTAAAAAAAAAAAAAATTACCTCCTCTATGTGTGAGGCTGAGTCATATTTCTTGCCTTTCTTGCCTAGTATGAACCCAGAAGGGATTTTTTTCGGTTGATAAGAAGTTAATTTTCTCTTCTCCAAACTACACATACAAAATGGTATACTTGCTATAGCGTGGTCCTGACACTGACATTTAGAAAAGAGTTTGGTGGCAGAAGCGTTCAGTAACCCGACAACCTGTTCAGTTGTTTCTCAGTTTGCATCCATAAGTCTATAATATGTAGAAACACATCTGTCAGCAGTTGAAAATAAGATAGAGGTGTGTGTGTGTGAAATATATAAAATATCAATTTTTTTTCACATATATCAAGACTGCCTGTTTATTCCGTTCAGGCCACGGTCTTCAAATGTGAAATGCTGCTGTCCCCATCTCCTGTAACTTTACCACTTCTTCTGGTCTGTTTCTTTTTCTTTCAACTAAAAATTTGTCCTTCAATCAGAAGTTGAAAACCTGGCTCTGAAGCTGTTGCCAGGGAAGAAGCTCTAATATATGGAAAATAATGCAAGTCTTAAATATATTTTCTTTTTTAATCTCGAGTGTATATGCATATATCAGAGGATAAAAAGTTGGGCAACTCAGATCTTGATTTTTGTTGGAAAAATGGTTTTATCCTCTTTTGCCACTGTAGTATGATAGCCTTAAATCAGTGTATTCTATTACATATCCACAAGATTATTCCACAGAATAGTCTGGCTCTGAGGGATGACTGGTGGTGAGGCACTCATAGATGCATCTGGAGCTAACAAAACCTGTTTTGAATTTTTGAAGTTCTGTCTAATGCTAAAGAGTATAATCAGGTCCTTGAAATTTAATACCATGCCCCCCAAATTCTTGGGATTTATTAAAAATCTATTGTAATTTCTGCCTTAGTTTCTTGCCCATAAAAATAACATGAAACCCTGTAATTTCACAGGGATATTATGATAACAGTCTTTCTGAAGCACTTGAGTACTCTAGTAGTGAATTGCACAGACAAAAGTGATACAGAAAACAAGGATGGATACATATGTGTGTGTGTATACATATAAATATTCCCTGCATAGCGGACTTGCTGCAGAAGGTCCCAGAGAAAGCTTTGTCCTTCACAATTAACAATAAGGGGGAACAACTACTTCCCTGGTGACATTTGTTCATCTTTTGCTCTGAATGATGCAGGGAGTTCTGTGGGGAAATAGGGCACGCTTATAGCTTGAAAGACTACATTGCATATAGAAAGAGGCCAAAATAAAATTAGCTGTGTGACTGTATTATTTCCAAACTTCTTAACTTTGCAAACACTATAATATTTTTAAGAATGTGTATTTACTCACATGTCTAGCATGAATTGTACAATCCTTCCTTGTAGGCATCTATTAATATAGTTTTTGTCTTCCTGAAATACTGAAATCTTGCGATGTTGGGAGCTTTGTAGCCAGCATTGTTTTGAAGTGTTTGTAGACAGTCCAACTGTAAAGATCTTTGGGCAACTTGCTTACCTTCCAGTAAATATTCAGTTCTGTAATGATCCCTGACACGCTGCAAATCCTGGGGAGGGATGAAGAAAATGATGTATTAAAAACAACTGGGGCTAATCCTTATTTTTTCAGTGCAATATTGTAATCATCTATGGTATACAATCGATTCTGTAGGTGACAAAGAATCAGTTGCATTACTTTGTTCTGCTCTGAATTCAAAGACTCTTGGCCATATAAGTAACAGAGGTGACATAAGTAACTACAGTGAACAGGAATGGATGAGTTTCAGAGAAATAATTTCAGATAAAGAGATTTTATACACACATACACACACGAACACTTATTGTATGAGATCCCTCAATCCCAGTCCAATATTTTTAGCAGGTGTTACTGATAGAACTTCAATGTTACACATTTTTTCTGGTAGCGGTGAAAGGGAAAATTCATGTTGTATTACTTGAGGCTACAAAGAATTCAAACTTAAGGGAAAAAACGTTTCGCGTTATAGCAGATATTTAATACTTTTAAAATCCTTCATGTGTCTCTTATCTGGTATTTATAGGAAACATGCCATTTCAGCAATTTCTATGAGTTTAATTCCTATAGGAAATGTATAATATTTAATAGGAGCTCATTTCAAACACGTTTAAGCTCAGTTTAGGTATCTTTAATGTTAGTTACACATTAAGTACTATTACTAAAATTATTACTAAATAAAATTACTAAAATAATATAACTGGGTATAACAGTTAAAGGGATCAGATTGCCTAGAGCAACACAAGTGATGAAAGAGTCTCTGAAACGTTGTATTCCTATTCCTGACTACTAAGCTACATGTAGTATATTCAGGTGTTTAAAAAGTGTCGGAGGTAAAGATGGGTTTTAGGAATGGAAGGAAAAATTTGAGCTTTCCCTTGCTGTTTGTAATCTAGAACACTAGAGGACAGCACTAAAATATTACATAAATGTGTTATTGTTTACACTGTTAATGATACAGATGCTCTGTGAGGGCTTTGTGAGGAAAAAAACAAATGACGCTGATTTGAACAGAGTTAGGGCAAGTGTTATTCTTCTGAATTTCCTTTGCTCCTTTTGAAAACTGCATCTGACTTCACACATTATATAAAAATCTTAAGTTTCTTGTGGTCTGAATCTAAGGTATTTGCTGTAGTGATTTCTTCAGAAATAAGGCTTTATATTTTTAACATAGTAATGCTGTAGAATACTGTTGTGTAAAATTACATTTTTTAAGGTCCAGAGATGAGGAATTAGCTCATCTGTAAATGTTTCATAATTTATCTGCTCACATTAAATGTACTATGTTGATACTATGATACTTAGGCTGAAATATGAAATAGTGTTGTTCTTTGAAAAAATTACAACTTCTCTTGTGTTTCTCTAGGCACGCTGGAACGACATGAAACAGGTGAAACAGCAAAAGCAATTCTTACTTCCATTGAAGATTCAGAATACTTTGTGGCAGATGCTCTACTTCCTGTATCTCAAGAGTCAAAAAGAAATAAAAATGCTGGATACAAACCATTTAGCTCTTATAAGCATGGCATGGTCTCTTACAATCTTACCCATACAGAAAAATCTTCAGATAAGGTAAGAATGAAGAGTGTTTCTCAAGAGCAATGAGTTGTGATCCAAATTCTTTACTCTTTCACGTTCACTGATGTGTAGCCCTGTATAAGTGGCATGGAGGCTTGGATTTAAGTTTATAAAGCCTTGTTCCAACTGGCTCAGGTTTTTATGCCTTCAACCCCATTTCATAGAACAAATGGGGAAGATGGGGGGGAGTGCCTTATGCAAGGTCACCAGTAGATCATCTCAGAAGGATTTTCTCAGACTTAGCACCCATAGTTAGACCCTATTTCCTTATGCCTCTGGCTTATGACTGCACCTATTAGTAGTACCCTCAGAACAGTTGAACCCACCAGTTCGGATGTATGTCTTGAGAAAAAACACATCACGGCACAATGCTACTGGCCTTTCCATTATTGCTTTTCTATGAAACTGCAGGTTCCTGTTGTCATTCAGTGCTAGTTTTTACTGGGTGTTTGTTTTCTGTTAACATCATCACAGAACACAGAGTGCAAGTGCCTTACATTTATATTAGTGCGATTAAATTTGGCACCTTACTGGCTGAAAAGAGGATGGCGATGTTCTTGTGAGATACTAGGCTGCAAATAGGTATGACAGTCTTCAGGAGAGATTTGGCCAGGCACTGTACTTGGCTTTATCTAACAATCTCTTTTTACAGAAGTCATTAAACCAAATAATTGTGACTGATGAAAAAGATGTGCTCTTTCTTTTTGTTTTCAAAAAGTAATAGAAGGAAATACCATACTGAAACTAGTGTTAACGTGCTGTTAAAGCTGAGAAAATGAGTATAGAGACACCATATAATGAGAAGTAAGGTTGAAAATCCAATAGTCATTCTACTTGCTTGTGGCCTAGATATATCTATATTTTTATCAGTTATTTGTAGATATTTAAAAAGCCTGTATTTGCTAAATGTAAAACCAATTATTAAAGCTCTCTCAAATTTAATACAATCTCAAGTTCAACGAGGTAGCTATTACCTTATTCAGGTTGGAAGATAATGGTGCATACATTTTTCTGAAAACCCTGTTCATGCATCAGGAGTGAATATATTCCCTGAGCTCTTGATACGAGTGTATCTTAAGAATAGGGCCTCAATGTTGTTTGTTCATGTTTACCACTTTTTAATTAATGGGTTTTGGGAATTCTATTCTCTGCAATAAACGGAGAAAGTCATGTCTGCTATTCCTCAACCTTGAATGTAGATCAAAAATACCTTCCCACAAGTATGGGAACATGAAAAATGTTTTTGCTCAACTCACACGTGAAAACAGCCTTCAGAATGGTCTCTGGCCTTTTTCTAGCTTAATTAATTATGGTAAATGAAATACTGGATATTCCAAAATTCTGTCTGGTAAAGTACAGCTTAATCCAAGTCCTCATTATTGAATTTTCTTTTCTGGTCTTTCTTTATTGTACCTACAACTTTACATGTAAACTTTGAGTTTATAATGATTGCTGTTTAAGTCTTAATATTTATCTTTGACCTTTTATTAACCTTAGTCTGATTTCTCAAGTTCTTTTTGATCCCATTTTCTGAAAGTCTTATTAGAGCGTAATCCTGCTGAGCATGTTGTGGGGCAGATGGTGTACTAGCTGGCCATTGACACAGAATCTGGTCTCACTGTTAGTTTATTAAAAGGAATAGTTTTATTCCTGCCTTTTTAAAGAGGAACAACAGAAAAAGTTATAGTAGTTGTGTCTGGTGTGTAGTTTTGGTCATACCTATTAAATTGAAAATTGCATGGATTTAACAAAGTGGCTGGAATGAAAATGTGCTGCTCGTGGAATATGGGAAAATAGTTTTTGGTAACTTCTGAAGTGTGGAGTTTAACATGCTTTGGGGATTATCATGATCTTGAATTGGAAGTAATATCACAATAGGCAGCAATGGAGTTGTAATAATTTATAGCGCTTGTCGTGATCAGACATACATCTCAGCTGCTCTGACTTCTCAATAAAATATTCCATTTTCTTGTTTAAACTTTGTTCATTAATTATCTTGTCCTAATGAAGACTTTTTATTGACAGAATATTATTGATGTCTCTTAGACTTCCTTATGACTGTCAAAATATCTCTTTCTTTTTTTTAATTTCACCTGCTTTTTGTCGTTATGGTCATGTTATTTTAGTCTATTTTCCTAATAAATGAAGTTCTATACTTGGGAAACCACTTTTCATTCATCAAAAGTCTGTCATCCATGACATCCAGCACTTCTTCCCACATCCATCCCCATTAGAGCAGGTTCTGTATATTGGTGTGGAGATGCTGGAGGCTAAGTGTATAGGGTGTAGCTGAACCTGGGAAGAATATAACAATGGAGATCCCCTTAATGCTATTCCAGAAGCCTAATGCGGGCTACACAAAAGGAGCGTAGAGCTCTGTGGCTTTTTTTACACTGTTTTGTTATTGCTGAAATGAAGGCTTGTTATGAAGTCTGCTGTTTTTCTTAGTTCTTATGCAAGAAACTTTTTTCCTAGGTTTTTCAAAAAGTGCTCTATTGACTCTTTTGGGTCATTGTATTTTAGCATCTTGAAATAGTCTCCTGAAATCCAGATCCCGTGAAATTAGTGAGTTCTGTGGATATCGGAGAGTTCAGTATTTCATACCATATTAATAAGCGTATAATGACCACACAGATGAAACTATCGTGAAACTTTCAGGTTATCAAAAGGTTTTAGTATGCATGTATACAATGAGTATTTCATTGTCAATTTGCTTCTTTGGCAAATTGTGTATTAGAAATTTAACAACACACTAAATTGTTAATAACATTTCTATTTAAAAAAAAAAAGTGGTCAATTTTAGCCTCTTTTTTAAGAATTCAGTATTAGAAGATTTATGTAACAGAAAAAATGAGGGGTAGCTATTCTGTCCTGTTGGTATTACATTTGAGTGATCCTTATTTTGTACAATGAGATGATCCACATGATCACAAAATTATTCAGTATTTTTTCTTGATATTTATTATTAAGTTGTCTTATCATTAATAATATATTTAAGATAAAATAACATTTGCAAAGTAATGGTCTCTCTTTACTCCATCCCAAGAAGAAAGAAGAAAAATATCCTCACACAGCAGTCCTGCTTCAAAGGCTTTCTTTCAAAACATTTGTCATCATGTAAATCACAGATACAAAAGCAGAATGCTTTGATTTCATGGCGTTTTGACCATTTTAATTCTTTTATTGTGCTGCACGTGCCAGTGGGAGTACCAATAACAGATGAGTGTGACAAATGCAGTTAACACAAGATCCATATTAATGTTGTCAAATCCCCTTGATATATTTAAACAGATTTTAATTATTTTCAATGTCGAAAGACCCAAAATATATAGCTTAATAGTTCTTCAAGAAAGCTTTACTTAATATGTGAATGTAAAACCTCTCATAAAAATGAAACTTTTATATTGGCCTTAGTCATTGACACAGGGTATTCATCAAGTCAGCAATTTGTGTGGCAAAGTGCCATTTGAATAGTGTATTGTTAGAATACTTATGGTCCACTTGACAAGGGCTCTTGCTGTAAATAGTGCAATTTGACTCCAGCTGTTAAAGAGTGGCTTTGACAGCAGCCAAATAGAATGGAGATGCTTTACTGCACCGCAGAAAAATCAATATTGGGTTCTTGTTCATAGTAACCTGTTTTTTCTTTTTTTGCAGATTTATACAAGACTATCTAGAGTTCATTTGTGGAAGTTTAAATATTATTTTAAAAGTGGGTCTGTTTTATTTTCAGATTAGTGTTGGTGATGAATGATGCTTGTGTTTAGTAAAAACAAAAAAAAGAAAAAGACAGTACTTTGTGGATATACATAAACAATGTGGTAATGCAGCATTATTTCAATTTTCAGCCTATATGGATGGATATCAGGATGTGGGTGCATAAGTTATGTAACTAATGACAAAAAATGGTCTTTCCTTTCCCTCTCTCTCTTTTTCCTTTTTGTAGTGCTACTGTAGTATACCTGTCAATTTTCTAAGCGTAGGGTTTTTTAAAGCAGATTTCTTTGTTGTTCTCCCTGTAACAACCCCCACAGATGTTGACAATCTGTAGTGCCATTGTAGATTTTCCTGAAGCATAGTCTTGCTGGTGCTGAACAGTTTTCCAGCAGTATTCAGTGACACAAGGTTGCTATGATACCTGGCCAGTAGCAATAGGTATTGAATCACTGGTCTTAATTACAATAGACTACATGCTAGATTGTGTGCTCATGGTGTTTATATGGAACTAGCTCTCATTGTACATTTAAGTCATACTTATATTTGAAAATTGGGGCTGTGTGAAAAGCTGGTTTAAAAAAAAAAACCTGAAATGCTTCAGTGCGTCATATGAAGATTTTATTGATGCGCATAAAAAGCTGGATGTGTCTGGGAATTGTTTTCCTGATGTTCCAGAAAGCTTTCATGTTAGCAAGTTTCCTAGCTTTTCAGCTTAAATAATTTGGATGTAAATCTGTGTTTATATTTATATGTCTGATATTTCTAGTGATTTCAATAATGTAATTAGAGCTTCTTCTGAGTAAAAATGTTGGAGGAAGAGCAGCTTCTAAAATTTGTGCGATAACTGCTAAAGGTTGGGCTGCTGAATTGTACTACTGAAGAGCTAGACCAGAAAAGGGAGATTTATACTGCGTGTATAAGACAAACAAGACAGATGAGGGGGGAAAAAAAATGTATTTTCATATTTACATATGAACTTTTATAGGAATGTTAGGTATATTTATTGCTTGATATATTCACTCAACAATTTCTTAAAATACTGTTCTTTGAGTGTTAATGTAAGGTGCAGAAAGTAGAGTCAAAATATCTAAATAACGGTTTACACAAGATCTTTAAAAATTCCTTTTGATTTATGCAGTTATTAGAAATAATTTTGACCAGAGTAGTTAAGTACCAGTTACTATAACACTTGTAAATGCATTTTAAACATTTTAAATGGACATGTACCTAGTATTAGTTGTTCTAAAGAACTTATTATTCACTTATGTAATAGCATACATATTCTGCTGGAAACAAAAAATGTAAAGGCAAGATGCTTCTGAAACAGAGGTATTTTCCAAGTAGGAAAGCCAAAGT